>NW_004567114.1:1911414-1923583 GCF_000260355.1 Condylura cristata
GGGGCCGCAGCACCGCGGTGCAACTCGGGGCGCGGGGGTGGCAGGCGGGGCTGACGAAACAGGGGCGCTACCACGGGGCGGCGGCCTCCGCAGGCGCAGGGGCGACTCAGCACAGACCCGGACGCGCTGGCCACAGAGGACAGCGGCACAGGGACACATCCGTGAGGAGACGCACTGACGCGGCCGCCCGTCGGGCCTGTGGGCACCCACCCGCCCCCGAGGCTGGCATTGCCCTGGGGTGCTTTAGGGCCAGATTTGACACTTAAAAAAAGGTCAACCATGTATGATTCGTCGAGCAACAAAGCGAATGCATCATGGAAGACCTCTCTTCAAGTACCGCCGCGTGGTAAGAAAAGCCTCACTTCTTGCCCCAGCTTCTCAGAGCTTCCCAAGGACGGGTGGCACACGGAGGGGGACAGGCACATGGCATCGGGAGGGCATGCGTTGCGGCCAGCCGCGGTGAAGTCTCTCGCTAACCCTGCAGGGGGTCGGTGACCAGTTCCCACCTGCAAGCCCCCGGGCGGGATGTGGCGCTGAAAAATAGGTGAACCGTGTATGATTCGTCACAAACGAAGCGAAGGCAACACGGATAACCTATCGTCAAGCACCGCCAAGCAGCACTGGCCAGGTGCCGATGCCCCTTCTCCGAAGCCGCCCCCTCCGGGACGTCCTCCTCGGGAGGAGAGAACGCTGAGCGCTCGCAGACAGGCTGCCAGAGGGTCAGGGGTGAAGGCGCCGGCCTGGGCTCAGCCACCCCGCCCTCACCCCGAAGTAGCCCAGGTGCCCACACCTGCGCTACACCTGTCCTGTTAACCAGGAATGACTCCCAGGAGGGACGGAGCTTGGAGAGCTCGAATGTGCGGCGTCCCAGTTTGGGCCCCTGTGGGGCTGTGGCTCACGTCACATTAGTATCAAGGCTGGCGGCTGTGACCCCTTCCTCACCGGCCTGTGTCCAGGAAGCCCTGCGAAGCTGGACTTCACTCCCAAGCTGCCGACTTTGCAAAGCGTGAGGAAGGACGATGATAGGGAAGGGGCGAGTCAAATCTTATTAACCTGTGGGGTGGCACTGACCTCAGAAGGTGGCCTCAGCACCAGAGGTGGATATAACTCCCAGAAGTCTCCCTAAGGAAAAAATTCATATTTAAGGTTAATGGCCCCACCGATACATGAGCAAAAAATAAACCCCCATTGTTAGAAGTGCATCTGCATACCTGGCCAACAGTGTGCACGCCACATGGCCCCGGAGCTGGCCTGACGAGGCGGCCTGTCAGGACGGAAGGAGACGCTGAGGAGGGGCATCGGGGTAGGGCTCCCTTTGGGTAGAGAAGGACTCGGGGCAGATGACAACAGGCTTTCAGAAAATGATGCCAGGCGATGGCCACATCTCATTTTTCCTTCTCCAGGAGACAGTGGCGTACACAATAAATAACCGCTTAGCCTCAGAAAAGAGCAGCACAAAGAACAGGAAAGCACCCAGGGGAAGGCACCCTGTCCATGGGGGGACAGCTGGCCTTACCAACCGAGAAGGCGTAACGATTCAGAGACTGACCGAGACGGCGAGGGCCCAGGCCCAGAGGCGCCACGGGAGCCCTGCTCCGACACAGGGCACGCCAGGCGAGGTGCGCACAGCCACAGCTTCAAAGGGATGCAGAGGTCGGAGGAAGCAGCCAGCCCGCCCTCAGGCCGGGAAGAGGGAATTTAGCTCGGAGCACCCGGCGAGCGCACTGGCCAGAGCACTGAGCCTGGTGGCCACGAGGCCCAGAGCAGCAGCTGCGGCAGCAGGGAGCGGGGGGACCAGGAAGCTCCGCTGGCCCAGCGCAAGGACAACGGGGCTGTTCTGCCGAGGCTTTGGGGAGAACGGGGCCGCGTGGGGGCTTCCGCCGGCTGCCACACGGGCCCCCGGAGCCGGCAGTCGGGCAGGCAAGTGAAAGTAGCGGGAACACTGGAACCACACAGGGACGCTCTTACGCAGGTAACGAAACAGAAACTCCTCACGCCCCAGGAGGATTATTTCGCCACGAAAAGTTACGAAATCCAGGAGGAAAAATGTCACCACGGATCAACAAGCTCCACAAAGAGCAGGACTCGAACCTCAAATTTGGGAGAAATTACACAATAAGCGTTTTTATTTTATTTTTTAAAGATTGATTTATTTATGTAAACAGAACCGGGGTACAGGCCAGAGGTGCAGGGTGGTGAGAGGCCTCACCAGAGGCAGAGCGGGGAGCAGGACAGGCCGTGGATGAAGCACACTGCCGAGGGGGCAGCGGGCGGCCGGGAGAGGGCTGCCGCCCTGTGGGTCACGCCCTGCCGGGTGTCAGACTCACGCTGCGGGGCTGCGGCCGGCTTCACAGTGCTGTGCGTCAGCCCGCTGTGCTACCAGGGAGGGCCTACACACGCATTTTTAAAGGGAGTAAGGAAAGAAGTTGAAAGGAATCAGAAACCGCAGGGTTCTAGCCGAACGAAGAACAATGGTCACACACTCCCGGCGACGCGGGATCGAACGCCCCAGAGTCTCCCCAGCAAAGTGTGCGAAGACCCGGTGAGGAACAAAGTCCAACGGGAGAGTGACACGCAGTGGTCTCGCAGGCAGGCTAGTGAGGCCCTGGGCAGAGTTCCAGTGTGGGGGAGCAGGCGGGGTCCCTACCTAGCTGACTTGCCCCTTGTGTGTTGAAGCAAGAGCTAGCTGTGCTCGAGCGTGCGAGGACTGGGGAAAGTCTGCAAGCTGTTTCGAAATAAATGACGACACAATTCAGTCCATCAAGATTCAGATTCACGAACAGAGGAGACTAGTTTAAGGGAAAAAAGGATAGCAACAAGTGAATCATTTAAGTATAGGACGATGACTCAATCGCTGTTAAGAACTGTGGTTTTAGAACAAAATATAAATATTTCTAATGAAAATCTGAAACGATGTTATCAGACCTAAAAGTAGGCGGTGGGGTGAAGTGTGAGCGTGTTGATTTCCTTTACATTTCAGAATTAGATTTTAAATAGGAACAATTTAAAAAATATAAAGATCCCAACCATTAAGTGGTGTTCTTAATTTAATAGTGATCTTTTAGAAATTAATCTCTCTTGGTAGGGCAAGAAATACCTACTGTTCTTCCAATCTTTAGATAAGCTCAAAGTTATAGTCAACATTTTTTTTTTAAAGATTTATTTATGTATTCGTACAGAACTGGGGTACAGACCAGAGATTCGGAGGGTGAGAGGATTCACCAGAGACAGAGCGGGGTACAGAACAGGCAGATCGAGGAAGTACACTGCTGAGGGGAGCAGCGGGCAGGTCAGGAGAGGTCTGCCTTGGCATGTGGATCTCCTCCGGGGCAAGCGGGGATCGAACTTATGCGGAAGTGGCTTAAGCTTCTTTGTGCTGTGCTTTAACCTGCTGCGCCACCAGGGAGGGCCTATAGTCAACATTTTTAATAAAATATTAGGCGCAGCTTGAGCTCAAATTTGTAAAATATTGCTAATAAGTTATAATAATATTTAACGATAAATGTTTAATATTAAATAATATATATTGTTAATAAAAAGTTAGGCGCGCTGTGATCTCATCACTAACAACATGTTTCTCTTTGTCTAGAGACTTTCCTCTCGGCCTGGATGATCAGACAGGAATTGGACATTTCTATAGCCCTTGATGATTATTTCTGGAAACACAGAAAGCTGGGACTTTTCTCCCAACAGGACACTGAAGAAGAACTGCCCCTGGCTCACACACTCAGTGCAGAGTGTGGGTTCCCTGTCCACAGATGCGGTGAGCCCCCAGCCCCCTAACCCACAGGGTGCTGGTCCTCTTTCCCGACCGGGCCGATGAGCCTAAGAAGTCCTCCCTCTACAATTTACAATTTACGAGCTGTGTTCTTCTTACAAAACAAAAAAGCAGAGCTCCGTATCGTTCCCTTTCTCCAGTCAGGCAGGGTCCTGAGTCCAGACCACTGCCACTGCCTGTCACAAACAGGCTGCGCGAGGCCAGGGGTCGGGCACCTGCCCTTCAGTGAAAGGCCACCTGCACCCTGGTGTATGCGGGCTGGGACCCCCCAAATACCATCAGCTGCAGGAAGATGCCTGGCGAGATGTGATACCGAAAAGAGATCGACCGTGTATTGGGCATCACTGAATAATGCGAACTCACCACGGACAACCTCCCTCCGCGTACCGCGAGGCGGCGCCGCTCTCAGCTTCCTGCGTCCACGCGGCTACGCAGTCTGGGCAGCCTGGGGGTGGCCTCTGAGGGTGGACGGGACACTGAGGAGGACTGGGCCAGCTGGCCAAGGCCCACACCGAGTGCATGTGCCCTGCCACCCCCTGGTTCTCCAACCCAGGTTAGGGAGCACAGGGACGCCCGTGCCAGGCTGGCCATGCAGGGCGGTAGTGCGAAGAAGTAGCTGCGAGGTAGTCGTGAAGCATGGCGCCCGGGCAGAACCGTGCGGAGAGCAGACGCACAGGGGGCCACTACGGAGAAGCTCCTGGACAGGTGCGGCAGCCGCGGGCCAGGAGCCAGCGGCCAGCGCCCGCTTCCTGCTCTCCCCTGGGCTCCGGCAGCTGGCTAGTCTGGCCGACCTCCAAGTCTGGATTTCAGTGTTAGTCGTTTCAAAAGCAGGGCCCCTCACAGCCTCTCTAGCTCATCCCCAAATGGCCAGTGGCCGGAAAGTGGACTCAGGGCCAGGTGGATGCTAGGTGAGGGCCAGTGACATGCTTCTCCAAGAAAGCGCTTGCTGTGGGCTCAGCCATCCGGGCACCTACCTCAGAAACAGCCCAGGCCCAGGAAACCCTCCGAGGCAGAATTTGACACTAAAAGAGAGGAGAGCCGTGTATGACTCGCTTTGATGAATCGAATTCATCACGGCCAGCCTCTCTCCAAGCACCATAAGCGAACTCAGGCGGGCAGTCCGTGCCTCCCCTGCAGAGGCGGCAGCCCCTCGCCGGAGCCCTGGAAGAAATGGGTGGGATAACGTTGGGTAGTGGGCCGAGTGACATGCTCCCAGAGAGACCACATGCTCACCCGAGACGCACTTACCCTCGGCGTGGGATGGCATGGGTGCAGCCAGTCCTCCGTCCCTGGAAGCCTTGCGGCTGCTGACAGGTGCAGGGGGCAGAACCAGGGCCGCTTCCCAAAGCGGGGTCTCCTGTGGAGACAAGGATGCTGGGGGTTAGGGGGCCAGCTGACCCCTAGCAAATGAAGGGCAAGCTCGGCAAACCATCCCACGCCCTGGGGAGAGGTGGGCCACTCTGGCTCCCCCTCAGAAGGCAGTGGCAGGTGCCAGGAGCATTCCAAAGAGGTAGTGCGGAAGGAGCCACCCAGGGTGGCCCACCACACGGCCAGGAGACACACCTCCCTCATCACGGTTGTCAGGTCCCCCGAGCGGGCGCTGCAGAAGTCTGCTGCTGCTGGCCCAAAGTTGGCGGGACCTCCTCGAAGTCTCCCTGGGTGGGCAGGGTGGGTGCTGAGGGTGGGTGCTAGGTGGCCCACGGGCTGACCACAGTGCTCACCCTCTGGTCAACCGGTCACACGTCCCGGACAGTAAGGGCACCAGTGGTTCTTCCGGAAGTTGTTTGTGGGCCCAGGGCCCCTTCATGTCTCGTGAGTGACACTGGTGATGGAACCAGCCACCCCCCCGGGGGCGGGTCTGGGGGAGGCCTCCTGCAGGGGGCTGGCTAGGCTAGCGTGTCAGCAACTTACAGCGGGGTGCGCACGGCGTCCTGGCCGACAAGCCCTTCCTCCCCGGGTCTCCTCAGGGCCGGCACGACGTTCCCAAGGCAGCCACAGTGTCCGGACGTCCTCGGAGGCAGCAGTTGGTACTGAAAAAAGTGTTGTCCGTGAATGATTCGTCATGAGTAAAGCGAATCCACCACGAACAACTTCTCCTCAAGTACCACAGAAAGGCAGAGACAAGACAGACAGGGGTCCCCTTCCATTTCTCCGGGAGGCGCCGCGACCACCATCCTGCGGGCAGATCGGACACCGCATCAGAGAGATGGTGGATGGTGCTGGAGCACACGCTGGCCTGCGGGGCCACCCGCCACCCTGGTGTGGTGCAGACCCAGGCCCGGCAGGGATCCGGCGCCCGTCGGCCCAGCGTCTGCTCCTCGGCGTCACGCCGTGAGCCCGACACAGGGCATGGGGCCCGGGGCCTGTAGCCAACCTCCTTCAGGAGGTCCAGGGTCATCAAACTGAGGAGAGCCCCACGGCCACCCCAGAGTGCGCTTCCGCCCCGGATGCCCCTGGCAGGAGCTGCGGGACGCCCAAGCTCTGCCTCCCAGGAGCCCCGACTCTGCTCCCCTCCACATTGCCACCCCAATGAGCCACCCAGGGACAATGCCAAGAAGCCCAACCAGGGTCAGGAGTGAGAATTAGGGGACCTAGGAGGGGCCACTCCTCAAACCTTCCCTAGTCAACGGGGCCAGCAGGACCGGGTCCCATCCTGAATCAGCCCTCCAAGATCCCAATCCCCATCACCCTCACCAGCGGCCCTGTCCCATGGCCGCACCACTCTGCCAGCCCCACCGCAGCCGCCACCAGCCGAGCCTCGGGCCTCATTCTTCCCCAGGCGCCGCCCTTCCACCTGGGAGGCTCCCCGTCCTCGCGTCTCCCAGGGCAGAGGCTGGCGCAGGCGCAGGCCCGCCTTGCTCGGCAGCTCCATTTCCAGGCCACTCTCAACGCGCCAGCTCGATCCAGAGCGGTCACTGGCCCTGGCTGCCCACAACCAAGGTAGTGGCGTCCGGGCCCCGACGGGATCTTCCTGCCCCAGCACGTCCCGTGCAACTTCACGGCAGTGACCCCACGTCAACTCGCCAGCACCCTGAACGGGTCCCCAGCTCCCTCGTCTCCTGCCGCCGCTACCCTGTACCTCCCTGGTCCAACCTGAGCTCATTACCTCGGCATGGATCTTGGCAAAGCCGGTCAGGGCGTCTTTTCCCAAAGCTCCCTGGCTGCCCACAGAGTTGTCCCAGAACTCTGAATCTAGCCCACCCCTTAGCCGGTCCCCTCTTCTCGCTTCTAGCCCTGGCCGGGCTCGCCACAGATCTGCAGCTCCACCCCGAGCCCTCCCATGCTCTGTCAGCCCAGGTCCCCAAGGAGGACACATGGAGGGCTCGCCATCGCCACCCCCAGCGCCACGGTTGCAAAACTGACCACACAGAGCAGGGCTGAGGGGTCCCAGTGAAACCCAAATGTGCCAAGCACCTGCAGCTGCCTCTTCCATCCAGCTCCGCGGCCATGCAGGCCCTGCGGGGCCCCTGACCTCCTCCGCTCTCAGCCGCCACAGCCTCCTCCAAGACCCGCCTCGCCCGAGCGCCATCTGGTCTACCACACTCGGTCCCTGCTTCCCTTCCGGGCCCCCGTCTCTGGCAGAAATGCCCCTTCTGGCATCGCACTCTGCTCTCCTAGCCTCCGCAAGACGGCACGGCGCGTAAAGCGACGCTTCTCTGTCTGCAGATCACCGCCCATGTCCCCCGCCAGCCGGAAGCCCACCTGAGCGGGGTCTTATCTGCTACTCCAACCCCGGCGCAGAGGAAACAGTCGAGGTCTCGAATCATCCGGAACACAGCCGACGCTCACTCACTGGAGTGATTCACCCACTCCTGGCTGACCGACGAGTTCAGTGGTTCCGCCAAAGACAAGCGCGTCTGGTCACCCAAAGCCCGACTGAGAAAGTGCCTGGGCGCAGCAGCGAGGCCACCCGCCTCCGGCGGGCCAGGTTCACCAGAAGAGGCCGCACCCCTCGCCCATGAGCGGCACTACCCCCAGGAAGCCCTCCGGAAAGGCCTGACCCTGGAAAGGCAGATGCCCCCAGGAAGCCCTCCGGAAAGGCCTGACCCTGGAAAAGCAGATGCCATGAGGCAGGGGCTGGGAGTCGGCCCCACCTCACCCCCACGCTGGCGGGTTTGCCAGGGTGTCCTCAGGAAAGGGTGCATCACCTGCGACAGGTGGGGCAACTGGGAGTCTCAGTGGTCATCGTCTGAGATGCCCAACACCCTTTCCAGAAGCTCAGGGCCCCTGGGTGCGCCTTCTACCCAGAGCGGACCTGTCCTGGGGCGGCCAGCAACACGGGGAAGAAGGGTGGGTGCTGGGACACCCCGTGTGCACACCTGTGCGGCCGGGGCTAAGCCAGGCCCTCCTCCCGGGGTGCTGGCCAGGAAGCCCTCCAAAGCAGTATTTGATACTGAAAAACTGGATGTGCCTGCATGACTCATTACAGACACAGCGAACCCGGCAGGGGTAACACTCCTCAGTACCGACGCTGTTACCACGAGGCGTTGCCCCCGCCTCCAGCCTCACCTCAGCCGGCCCTTAAGGACATGTGGGCGGGGCTAGGAGGGTGGAACATTGCCCACTGTCCGCAAGTCCCAGCTCTCTGGCTGACCATGCACCCTGCCCCAGACCTCCAGCCCTTCCCAGGGAGCACCCAGCAAAACTAATACTTAAAGCACCAGCCTCCCCCGTGGCTCAAGACAGAGAGAGCCAAGCCAGACACTCGACAAGGAGGCTCATCCACAGGGCCGGGGGGCGCATGCCCCTCCCCAGTCTGTCCCAGGAAGCACTGGGTCCGGGCACTGGGTCCGGGGGTGTAGGGAGTCGGCAGACAAGGGTCACAGTGTGTCCTCTGCTGGACCGTCGGTCCCCAGCAAGGACGGCCCCACCCCCATCAGGCACCACAGGGCACACATCCAGGGGGCCTTGTCCTGGGAGGGGCTGGCCACAGCACGGGGCAGCCCCAGCGCCGCCCAGCACCCAGCAGGACCAGAGTCTGTGGCCACGGCCACGCTGCTGCCCTGTGGGAACCACGTGGCTTTACCCCACGGGCCCAGGCTCTGTGACAGCCCACCAGCAGGTGAATGATCTCCAGGAAGAATGCTGCGAGTGACCGCCCTGGCTGGTCCCTGCTTGGGTGTGCCGCCTCGGGCAGCAGGACGTGAGGCCTGGGGCCACCTCGGCCCTCCCGACCTGGACTGGCGTCCACGGAACTGCTTTCTCGCAGGAAGAGAGCTGTGTTCCTGGGGGTCCCCGCGGATGGGCCGAGAGCTGAAGACCACGTGAGCACGGCGTCCCAGGCCTGGCTGTCCCGGCCCGAGGGAGGGGCCTCGACTCAGCTGCGCTGAGGAGCTCTGGGCCGGGACCCGCCAGCACTCACGCGCCTGCCCACCCCCACTCAGTGTGGCGCTGGCACGACCCCTCCCCAAAGGGGGCCCTCACCACGCCCTGGGGCCTGGGCCAGGTCCGGCCGCCAAGCGTGTAGTCCCTCGCGCTGCCATCCACAAGGACGCCAGCAGCAGTGCCTGCGCCCCTCTGGGGCCAGAGGTCTGGGCTGGGAGGCCAGGAGCCAGCACAGCGAGCCCCACGGGCACCGCGGGCACTGCGCCCCGGCAGGACCCACCTGCGCGGGCCCCTGGTGCTCGGCGGGCCCCGGTCAGCTTTCAAGGTTGGGTGGGGGCCTGAAGCCGGCGCTCCAGCCTGCGCCCCCAGGCAGAGTGGAGAGCAGAGCCGGGGTCCTGGCGGGAGGGGAGGAGGGAAGGAGGCCCGACCCGTCTTCTCAGGACGGACACTGACCAGACCGCCGGCTCGGAGGCGGCCTCACGGACTCGCCCCTGCAGTGAGGGGGATTGAGTCGGTGGCGGGCAGCATCGGCGGCCACTCACGCACACGCCTGGGGCAGGGCCTGCACCCCCACGGGTGCGACTTGGAAACAGACCCCCAGAGGGAGCTTCAGGAGGGGGGGGGCCGCAGGGGCCATAGCCTCCAGGGCCGCCTCCAAGGGTCTGGGCGGGGAGCTCAGTGGGGGGTGGCCCAGCCCAGGCGGGCTCACTGGCCGGGCCTCCCCTGATGGCCCGGGTCACCAGACAGAGGCCCTGCATCCCGCCCCCACTGCAAGGTGGTGGGCACTGAGGGGAGCAGGTGAGTGGGCACAGAACGTGCAAACACACTTATCTCACTGCAGAAACACCACGGGCCCGGCTCTCCCCGGCGCCTCCTCCCCGGGCCGCACCCTAGGACGGGGCCAACCCACACCTGCACGCAGGCGCACACCGTGAGCGCACGAGCCCCGGGAAAGGCTGACGGCGCGCGCTTGCCAGGAGTGACCACGGGGACACAGGTGACCCACCTGGGACGGCTGTGCTCTCACGCGTGCCAGGCCTCTTCTGGCCAGGCCTGGCCTCTGGAAGTTCCTCCCGAGGACACACCAGGTCCAAGGCTCTGCCGGGTGCTCGCGTCCTGTGAAGGAAGCAGCGTCGCCATCGACTGTCACCCGGCGTCCAGACCCTCGGTGAGCACCAAGCCGGGAAGACTCCCGAGACAGGCCAGTCCCGGGTTCCTCGAGGCAGGCGACAAGCGAACCCAGAGCGCGGTGCGCACAGCCACGCGACAGGCAGCACGTGACGGCCCAGACGCGGCCGCAACCACCAGCAGGCCGCGCCAGGAGCCCCTGCACCCACGCGGACGGGGAGCGGGGACAGAGGCGTGGTCGCCCGCTGAGCGGCCCGCCGGCCCGGCAGGGGCTCACGCTGCAGGGGCAGCCACCAGCGGGGCGGCACCGGGGCTGGAGTCCGAGAAGCCCGCGGGGCGTACGCCACCCCACGGAGAGCGGCCTCCAGGCGGCATGCGCCAGGGGCCGCGCAGACGCTCCATCCCCAGAGCAAAGCCCGCCCGGCCGTCACCCTGGGAGGGGGCGGGCGCAGAGCGGCAGCGAACGCTCTCCATCTGCAGGCCGAACGCGTCCAGGTCGTCCACCGACAGCAGCGTTAGCATCACTTGGGAACTTGCTAAAAATGCAGAATCTTGCTCCCTGAATCAGAATCTGCCTTTTAACAAGATCCCTAGGTGATGAAAATCTTAGAAGCATTCGAAAGTCTGAGACACTGCTCCTGCCCACACGCTGTCTCTGCCTCTCACACCTCCTGGAGGCACCGGGGCCGCGGGCCGCCTCCTGGAGCGTGTGCTGGGGAGACGGGTCCACGTCAGAGCGCACGGGACATGCCACGGCAGCCGCTCGCCGCGGGTGGAGAAGCTGTGTCCTGGAGGCCGGCACCTCCTCCGGGAAGTCTTCCACGCTCGGCACACACCAAGGCGGAGGGAGGGGCCGGGCCGGCCAGCAGCTAGCTGCCTAGAGAAATGCCTGACTCGCATGCTGCCAGGGTCCCAGGGGGCTGAGATGGGTCACAGGGAAGGAAAGACAGGGCAGTGATTACCAGCACCTTCCAGGCAGCCCCGAACTCCCAGCTCGCAGCTCCACCCCAAAGCTGGTATGAGTTCGAGGAAGAGGCCTGGGTGGCTGGATTCTGGCTCACTGATCTAGCGGTTATGGGTCCTCTACAAAGCCACGCTGCGGCCGGCCGCATCCTCTGGCGGAAAGTGGCGACGTGGAGAACGCTTCTGAAGCCAATTTGGATGCTCAAACAATGGTTGTCCGATATTAATCACCATGAATATAGAGACCATACTACGGACAGCCATTCTTTAAGCACCAAAGAACTGTCTATCCAGCGGAGTCTGGCATCTTCTCCAAAGTCGCTGATCCTTCCAGAAAGTTCTCAGGTGGTCCAGACAGTAGGGTGGGTGGGACAGCTCCACGCTGAGGTAGGCACATGCTTGGGGGGGGGGGGGGGTCAGTCACATCCTTAGGTGGGGCAGGGGCAGGGCCTGGCATCAGGGATCCAGCCCGCAGGTTAGCTTCACGTCCAAGGTTTGAGGAGCCTCGAATGCCGGATCACCCGCCACGCAGCCGGGACCGCGGCGCCCAGTGCGGTGCCGGGCTCTCCCAGGCTGGCTCGCCGGGGGGAGCGGGTTAGAGCACAGACGCCCCGCAAGCCGCCGGTACCCGCGCCAACCCCCAAGGCCGGCAGGGCTGCCGCCAGCCTCTCTCCACACTCTGGTCACCGTCGGGGAAGTCCGCCGAGGCAGGATTTGATACTCAAAAAGAAATTGTCCTTGTATGATTCATCATAAATAAAGCGAACACACCAAGGATAATTTCTCCTCAAGTATGAAACAGCAGCACGGACAGGAACACCAGCACCTACAGGCCCGGGCAGGGACGAAGGCCGCCCCGCAGGGCGCGGGCGCACGGGAGAGACGCAGCGCGTGCCTCACGGCGGTGCCAGGGCCCAGGGCGCCCCTCCACCCAGCACACACTCCCCGCGACGGGACAGCATCCGGGCAGGGCCG
>NW_004567114.1:1924223-1967911 GCF_000260355.1 Condylura cristata
GCGCGCCCTGCGCCACCCCGAAGCCGCGTGCGGGCACCGCGGCCTCGCCAACAGCACTCAGACACACGGTCATGCGCACACACGTACCGCCTCCCTCGCCGAGTGTGGGCTGGGTGCAAGAAGACGCCCAGACATGTTTGATACTCACAGAGAGCTTGCCCTTGTATATTCCATGTCAATGAGCCGAATATACAAAGGGCAACCTCGCTTTAAGTACCAAACAGAAACGCTCGCAGGTCCACCGCTCGCGGGCCTCGCGTCCCGAGTTCATCCTAGGGGGCGGAAAGGCAGGCTCCTCGCCGGGGTGCGCCCACAGGTCACCCGCCACCCGGGAGCGGGGACAGGGTCACCCCGTGCCCCCGCCTGGAACTGGCACGGTAGCCGGGGCTCACTCCTGAAAAGGAGCTGCTATAGGTGCACACAGCCGGCGGCTCCTTTGCAGACCAGCCTGGGTCGCGCGAGCACCCAGGGCCGGGCTGGGCGCCGTGGCCCTGGAGACTCAGCAAGGGCGAGAGGCCACGTCCCGGGCTGCCGTCCAGCGCCAGCGCAGCCCCTCTCGGCCACCCTCCTGGAGGCTGGCGTGATGCGAGGGAGGCATGGTAAGAGGAGCTGACAGTGAAGTCAAAGTCCCACAGAGTAAGGCAAAGGCAGGTCCGAGCGGAGGCCTCTCCCCAGAGCGCGTCCCTGTGGATGGAACAGAGGCTGAGGCTGCGGCCAGCAGGTGACACCCCTCCCGACTCCCCCACCCACCAGGGAGGTGCTCACTTCTCAGACCAGACGCCCGCTCCCCAGGATTTGCTGCTACAGTGTCCCTCGCTGACGCCGGCCTCGCGGTGGGGGACACAGGGCGAGCGGGGCGAGTGCCTCCGGGCCCGAGAAATGTCCCTGCAAACTCAGGACAGAGCCCCGAGAGGCCGCTGGAGCCTCTTCGCCCAGCGGCCACCCTAGAGTAAACGGAATGCAGGAGGTCAGAGGACCCGAGGACAAGCATCGGGGCCAGCACTTCCCTCTGACCTTCCGACATCCACGTACCTGCGGCCCGCGCTGGCGCCACGCCTCTGCTCAGCGCTGTGCGCTTCCTGCGAGGAGGCTTTCTCCGGCAGAGCTGGAACCACAGAGAGAAACAGCCCCACAGGCCCGCCCAGGTACAAGAGCAAGAGCCCAAAAGCGGGAGACGAGCACCGGTGAGTGAACCTCAACCTCTTCACACCGCCGACGCCACCTCCAGGAAGCCTTCCAGAGTGGAGGTTTGTCGACCAGGCTTGGAACCCTCATAGCCAGAGTCAGTGCCCCCAGTCGCTCTGGTGTCACTCTTGGAAGGGTATGACGTCAAGGTCTCTCTTGTCAGCTCAGCATTGTGCCAGAAGCCTCCTGGGCATACGTGGTGCTGGCAAGTGACGGTCCATGCATGGCTCATCTTTAAAAAAGCAAACCACCGTCAAACTGCAGACAATAGGTGGCAGGCACCCAGGGTCCGCCCCTTTCCCCTGGGGCCCTGCCTCCCGGGCCCACGGCCAGCCTCCAGAGGGTCCCGTTGGGGCACGAGGGCCGGCGTCACAGCCGAAGCCCACCTGCGGGCCTGGGGAAGCCAGGACATACCTGACGGCTAACACCAGCATCATCAGTGTCTGTGCTGCAGAGATGGAGCCGGGTCCGAGCGCCTTCCTGGTCAGTTTGATACGCAAATAAGAGTCTCCCCCTGTATATTCGCCATTAATAAAGTGAACCATACAAGGGGTATCCTCTCTTCAAGTACCAAAGAGCAGCTCCAGTGAGGACCACACTGCATCTTCCCCGGAGGGTTCCGCCTGCTGCGGGGCCTGAGATGGAGGGAACCCTGCACCCAGCCTCGGACCCCCGCCCCTCCCCCACATCTCTCCAAAACAGCAGTTTCCCCAAAGACCGGGCAACCTTGGATAACTTGGCATAAAGTGGACGGAAAGGGTCTGCAAACTGCCCCGGGGGGAAAAACTACTACCTCGGCACACAGCCGTGGCCTCCAGGAGTCGGCCTGATGACACGGGGCTGCTGGGGCTTGGAGACCCGTAGACAGGCGCCATCAAGAGCCGAGGTGAAGCAGAGGGCCTGCGCACCCAAGCGCAGACCCCACAGCTGTGCTAAGACGCATGCCTTCGGCACCTGACAGAGTGTGCGAGCTACCCGCGTGTCCCTCGGAAGCAGTCGTCAGGTGCAAGATGAAATTCCGAGGTTGAGCTGCTCCAATTTAAAGATATACGGCGTGAGTTACCTGGGCCCTTCAAGCACAGTGCGGACAATGGCGAGAAGACACCACAGACACAGAAAGCATCGGGCCGCGGGCCCAGCGGTCATTTCAAAGATACACTGGGCACAGAGGAGCCCTCACACAGGCCTGGTGCCAACACCTGCCCTCTTCCCTCAAGTGGACCAAAGGCCCAGAAATCAAAGACGGACTGGGTGTGCTCCATACCAGGCGGTTGGTAGACCAGATGATCCAAGTTGAAGTTCGACCCTAACTTTGCTGTTGACCACTGCTTTCATCTAGCTGGGAGATGCGCTGACCGGGAGGTGTCATCCCAGGCTGGCACGGTCTGGGGAGACCTGCCAGGCTGCCGCTCATGGACACTCTTCACCCACGAAGCAGAGCTGCCAAGGAAGGCACTGCATCATCTCCAAAGTCAGCATCTCTTCCAGAAGATTCTCTGAAGGGCGCAGCAGACGAGAGGATGCCATCACAAACAACGAGAAAGAGGTGCGGCCTGTGGGGCCCAGCTCTCACCTGGGGTCTCTGGCCTTCGGCCAGGTCCCCGGCCAGTCTGCTCTGCAGGAAGCAGCCCGGCCGGCCTTGCCCCTGAGAGAGAGTCTGGGGCTGGTAAATCCAGCACAAGGAATGCCCCGAACACGAAGGACACGACTCTTCAATCAGCGAACGATGCCCCTGGCGGGAGCGTCCCTCTCCCAGGGGCCGCGAAGACACCCACACAGGAGTGGGCCCGGAGGGGCCCGGGGCGGGAGACGGGCCCGCGGGAGCGCGCACACCGGGCGCCCCTGAGACGCTCCAGGATGGTCGCTGCCGTTGCTTTCACCACCCTCTAAGCGCCCCCCTGAGCCCACCCAGGTGACAGAAGAGATTACTGCAGAAAAGACATCACAAACATGAGAAACGACCATTCGAGAGCAGCGAAGCGACGCCCTGAGCCGCCTCGCCCCCACACGCCCAGCGCAGACGGCCGACCAACGCGCGCCGGCGGCCTGCCTCGCCCGCTGCAGGCACCACCTCTTCTGTGCCGGCGACTTCACATCCGCGGAGGTTTCCCAGCAGCATTTGATACTGAAAACGTGGATTTTCCTCTATGATTAATCATAAATAATGTACTCATAGAAGGAGAATCTACCTTTTAAATACCAAAGAAGGAGTCCGTCCAGAAGAGCGCGAACCTGTGCTGAGTCATCAAAGAAGAAAGTCACGGAAAACAGGAAAGACCCCGGACCCTGAGCCCAAGACCCACGAGACCCTCACTAAGCCAGTGCTGGCTGGGCCTGGGCGCTGTGCACGGAGCAGCGTGGCCGTGGCCGGCGTGAAGACCTGGCCGGGACCCGCCTCCTGCCCCGCCCCAGGCCGAGGGCCCGGCACGGGGTCTGGCCTCGGGTCTTTTTCCAGATATGTCCAAAGCTGCATTTGATACTGAAAACATGGATTTTCCTCTATGATTATCTATGAATCACGTAAACATAGAAGGAATATCCACCTTTTAAATACCAAAGAACGACAGTTCCGGAGGCACAGCCCCGCCCACACAGTTCCTCCGCCGGGGGGCGACGGCGAGCGTCCTGCGGTCCGGCGGCCTCTGCGCGGCTCCTCAGCGGTAGGGGCTTCTAAAGGTGATGGTCGGCAGACATATGGCAGGAAGCACGCACATGTTCTGCGGTCCACCACCTTTCCACTTACCCTGACGGGCACGCCCTGCCTGGCTCCTGGCCGCGGCCTCCGTCCAGGAACGTTCCCCGGCAGCTTTTGATACTGAAAACGTGGATTTTCCTCTATGATTAACCATCAAACACGTAATCATAGAAGGAAAATCTACCTTTTAAATACCAAAGACGATTAATCCAGGCACGCATGCACCTAGGCGCCATCCATCAAAAATGCAAGTCCCGTCTCCCGGGAGAAGGCGGTGGGGCGGCCTGGAGAAGAGAGTGAACCAGACGGGGCGCCCCACACCCCGCCTGCAGGTGTGCGCTGGCCGGGCCACTGGGTGCAACACGCGCAGGAGGGACGAGTGCTGGGCCGTCTCCCCACTTACCCTGGCGGGCGCGGCCCCTGATCCCTCACAGGGCTCCGTCCAGGAAGCGTTCCCGGCAGCATTTGATACTGAAAACGTGGAATTTCCTCTATGTTTAATCATAAATAACATAAACATAGACGGAATATCCACCTTTTAAATACCAAAGGAAGATTTAGGCCTGGAAAGTCTGAACTCAAGCTCAACCCATCAGGGGAGGCGGCTTGGGACAGGCCGCCGGGGCAGCGCCAGAGGGGGCCTGCCCGCTGCTACTGGAGCCTCAGGACGGACAGTCCAGCTTCCAGTCACCCCCTGGAGGGAGGGGCGTATTAGCCGCCTTGAGGGGGGGGTTGGGGGGGTCCGAAAAGGTTTGGGAAGCAACATTTGATATCGAAAATGTGGATTTTGCTCTATGATTAGCCATAAATCTTGTAAACATAGAAAGAACATCCACCTTTTGGATTCCAAAAATTGAGTAGCCCTGAAAAGCCCAAACTTGAACATAATTTATCAAGAATTAAGGAAACCCAGCTAGTATCCTCCCACATACCTTGGTGAGCGGAGGACCTCAAAGCAGCTTCCAGAAAGCGAGACTCGTGTCCAGGAGCTGCCCGCGGGTACATGCCCTTGAGTCCATCTGTGGAGGGCGTGAGACAAACAGGTCACAGACAGAACCTCCTCAAACACACCTGAGCAGCTGCAAGGCACGATGGGCACCAGCCGCCATCACCCCACCACAGAAAAACCACAGCGTTTCCAGGAAAAGAGATTTTCAGGTGGATCGGATGCAGAGCCGCACTGAACGAGGCCCCGGAAATGGCCAGAAAGCCCTGCCTCCAACAGCAAGCAACGGAGCCCCAGCCACCCCAGCCTCAGTCCCTGGGGGCCAACTGCCCTGCCTCCAGAGCCCTCGGGGGGCCGCGCCGAGGGCAGGGGGCTGGGCACTCGTCCAGGCCACAGCTTCCACCCCACTCAGCAGCACCAGCCTCACTTGCTGAAGCACCTCAGCCTGTTCTGGGGAGAGCGGCCAGCACTCCCCAAGAGGGTGGACGCCAAGGGTGAACAGACCACGGCGGCCCTGCCACAGACCAAGACCAAGGGCCCTCTCCTGTGGGTGCAACTCAGGGAGGGAACCATCCCGGCCCCCAGAGCCCCCCAGCAGAGCTTTTTTATCAAAAACAAAGCAGACACACACGGATGCGTTTCTCACATACCTCAGGCACCAGGCTCGGACCTGGACTGCGCTCCCGCCACAGGCCCGTTGGGGCGATGGGGCGTGGCTGGTCAGGGCACCTGAGGCCCCGTCCGGTGAGCGCGCAGTCGCCCATTCATGTGCCCAGGAGCGGGTCTGCAGGCGCGGCCATGAGCAAGGAGGGCCGGCCACCACCAGAGCTCCTGGCCCAGTTACTTTCTGTCCGTCTGTTTGTGGCGTCAGTCAAAAGCCAGGCAGCAGGGCAAGGTCCGGGGCAGACACGGTGACCAGCCGGGCCGTCCCTGCCCACGCCGGGTGGGGAGAGCCACGTCACGCCTGACATCTCCTTCGAGAAGCCGGCACCCCTCCTGCGTGTCCTGCTGGGCCTGACATGCCCGTCGGGGGCGGGATCTCCAGGTGACCTGAGCCCTGGGGTCAGGTGGTGAGCCCCACAGGGCCCCTCTGAGGTCACACGCTGCCCGCTTCGCCCACCTTCTCTAGTCCTTTGGGGACCATCTTCCCTGGAAGCAGCTCGTGGATATACTGCTTGCCCAGCCCATGAGGATCCCCTGGGGCGTAAGGGAAACAGTGGGTGTGAAGGGGGCAGCGTGGCCCCCAGGGGGACATGGGGAGGTGGGGTCAGGGGCGGCCCCACCATTCGGAGAGAAGAGGGGACACGGGCAGAGCATTCAATGGCCTTCTGCGTCCGCCGACACCTGGACGCCGTGACGTGCCTGCACAAACTAGCTTCCTCTCCTAATCCTAAGGAAGCTGCTACTCCATGAAGCTTAAGGCCAGGGACGTGCTAACACGGCTCCCGCAGCCCACAACTGCATCGCCCTGCCGGCGCCCGCAGCGGCTAGCTCTTGGACTCTTAGTGCCGCGCTCTGGACATGCCGCGGGAGGGGAGCGTGGGTGCGGGGTGCCTCTGCGCGAAGCAGGTCTGTTCCCTTCTCTGTCAACTTAGACGAAGAAACCGGGGTCGTGGAGCCAGGCTTTTTACGCAGCCCGACATGCCGAAGGGGGTGACTGCAGCAAGCCTCCTCAGAGTGCACAGCCCGGCGGGCACTGGCCACGCCCTCTCCTCGAGCCCGAGGGCCCCGCCCCCACTCACGTGCCGCAGTCCTTCCAGAAGGTATTTGATGAAGAAAAGAGATCAACCGTGCAATATCTGCCATGAACAAAGCAAATACATCACGGACAACCTCCTTTCGAACATCTCAGACCAGCTTCGCTCCGCGCCTCCTGCCTCCGCCAGGGCTCGGGCTCCTGCCGAGGGAACGGAGGGGCTGAAGTGCAGAAAGCTGGCGTAGTGGGGCACACCCGGGCTGCCCCATCACCTACCTGAAACGGCCGGGCCCCGCGGCTCCCGGGGGCTGGGGCTCAGTTCTGAACGAGCCTCCTCTGCTTCCTCGGGAGAGCAGATGCCCTTGGGGAGGCCCCTGCAGGGGGACGCATCCTGGGGACGCCCATCCCCTGATGTGGGCACCCCACATCCCATGGGGCGCTCCTTGGCTGTTACCAAAGATGAAACGGTGCCTTTGGGGGCCGAGGGGGCGGGCCTCGAGGGGATGGTGGTGGGGGGAGAGGCACTGCGGGGCTGGAGGGCGCAGGGCGCCAGTCGCACACAGCGGGCGCCAGTCAGACGCCGAGAGAAACCCGCCAGTTCCTGGGGGGCGGGCCCGGGGGCGCAGGTAGGGCTGGAGGGGACCAGGGGAGGGCGAAGCTGCGCTTCCCAAATCACAGGGCTCCACAAACTGCTGGCCAGTCAATGACCTCTAGAAAAAACGGATTTCTCAAACTGTCCGCAAACAGAGCAGCTGGAATGGAAGGGCGAGAACGGAGCGGCCGCGGGCTCCACCTCGGGCGGCCTCCGGAGGGGCCGGCTGCGCACGGCGGTCCTTGGGGCGGGCGTTCGTCCAGGGTTGCCACCCACCAGCCCGGCCCAGGGGGGGGCGGCGGCGAGCTGGCGGCGTCTGCGCTCGGTCGGCGGGCTTCGGTGGTGGGAGATGGCACTCAAATAGAAGTGCACCCGTATTTTTCGTCACAAGTAAAGCGAAGAAACACGGATAACCTCTTTTCTAGCACCAAAACGCGGCACGGAAGCCAAGGCTTCCTCTCGTCACAGCGGGAGCCCGGGCACGCCTCCTGGGGAAGAGCGACACGGAGGTCAGCGGGCAGGGGCGAGGGGCCGCGCCCCTGGCGACAGCCCGCCACTTACCGCAGAACTCGGGCTCCGCGCTGCCGGGCGCCTCTCCGTCCCGTCGGATGGGGTGCCGAAAAGAGGTTGGCCGAGAGTGATTCGTCACAGGGAAAACGAATTCACCTGGGAAAGCCTCTCTTCGAGCACCACAGAACAGAACTGTCCAGAACCCCAGCACCTCCTCTGGGAAGCTGACCTAAAGACGGACTGAACAAGGAGGCAGAGACCCACACCACGTGGCTCTGAGGGCCAGTCCTTGGCTGGCCCTGGTCCCGGGCCTGGCGCGGGGCCGACGCCAAGCTCCCCGGGCCGCGGCATCGAGGGGGCCCCCTGAGGACGGAGCCTGCGAAGCATCACTGGGGGATTAGTCGCAAGGCATGGCTCCCCAGAAACCCCTCCCAGAATGGCAGGAGCTGCTGCCGCCCCACAGAGGGGGTCACCTGTCACTGGGGTGTGCATGTGGGCGTGGCTGTGGCCCTCACCTCCGGGGAAAACAAGGGGCAGCTTTCACCGGACCATTTGTATTCCTGGTGATTGGTTCCCAGCCAGGGGGAAGCATTATTTGGGGTGCAGGGCTGCTCTCCTCTGAGTTCCTGTCCAGTGTTGGGGCAATTCTTCACCACAGAGCTGGAAACAAGTTCCCTGCCTCCCTCGGGCGGGTGGGGGGCCTGCGGCCAGGGTCTGCCCCCAGGGGAACAGCACCCGTGGCTGGGCTGAGGGTACCCGACACCCAGAGGCGCAGGCCTGCAAGCACCCACGGTCCTCCATGTACATACCGAGAAGGGCCACGACGCCCAGGTCCCTTCCAGAAGGTGCCCAGGCCAGGCAGCTCTCCAAGCTGAGATGTGACACCGAAAAAGAAGTGCACCATGTTTGTTTCGTCACATATCAAGCGAAAATAACATGGGCAGCTTCTTCTCAGGCACCAGAGACAGGGTGAGGGTTGAAGGCGCTCACCTCTGGGTGCACCTGGTGGGGGATGCTGAGGTTAGGGCGCGGCGGGGCCCGGCACCCCCTGGGGAGTGTGAGCTGGCCACCAGGCCCCTCTCCCTGGAGGAGGCCGTGGTCCCCCCACCCCAGCAGGGCGGCCTCAGGCACCCTGCCGGGCCGACACCAGGCAGTGCGGACAGTGCCGCCATGGGCCCGGACAAAGCAAAGGGGCCTGAGCCTGCTGTGGCGGCGCCCCGGGAACCTCCTTGGGCAGAGCCCATAACCTCCACGGTGCAGAGACAATGCCGGGCCTGCACCCTGAAGCGAACCCCACCCTCGGCGGTGGTTCCAGGCAGAGGAACGAGGAACCGAGGGCAAGGGGCCAGCGCGTGCCTGCCTCTGGCTGCCCGAGCCTGGGCCTCCGTGCCTGCGTGCCTGCCTCCTGCTTCCTCCCTTTCGCCGGGTTTGTGCAAAACCCTGGCAGTCCCACATGACGGGGGACAAATTCACCAACAGAGCAGCAGTGACAAAATAGTATGTCTTCCCCAAAGTCACTGTCACGTCCAGCAAGTCTTCACTGGAGGGGACTCGCCAGGGGTAGGCTCTGGGGTCCACCACCTTCAGTTCTCCCGGAGAGGCCCTCGCCAACAGCCCTTCCCTGGACACAAAACACAGTCATTGTGGTTACCGGCCACTCGTGCGCGAGCCATCAGGACAACACTTCTGACGTGTAGACATGGTCTGCACCGAAACCCTGCCCCAGCTAGGACGCTGGATCAGCTTAGCCAAGAGACGCTCCTCGCTGGGAAAAAGGCAGCTTCCCCCACGCGGGGACACGGACGGGAGTGAAAAGATCTGCTTACGCCCAAAGAGGATAAAACTCAACCCAGACCGGCTTAAGCACAAAAGAGCTGTAGGCTTTCTAGAACCGGTGAGCTCCCACGTCCGTCAGTCAGGGGCAAGGTGAGTTTCAGGCAGGGCTTGATCCAGGCCTGCTGCCTCTCTGCGCCTCACATCTCCCAATGTGCCTCTGTGGGCTCCCTCTGCGACTACCCAGCCTCCCCTAGGGGCGCTGCAGGGTCTCCCTCGGGGTCCTCACGCCGTTCACGCCTCTCAGCCAGTGGCTGAGGGGAACAGAGAGGGCCTGCCGCCACCCCAGGAGAGGGGCCGCGTTTCCGCTGCCAGGGTCCCCTTGCGAGGTCTCTCTTCGGGGTCCATCTCGGGAGCAATCTCGGCAACAGAGGGGAGGAAAACAGCTGCTTAGCCCAAATTGTGGGTGCTGGGGGTCAACCCCGCCCAGAGCACGTAGCAGGAAGAGACAAGGTTTCATGAGAGAAATCGGGGGAAACTGAGGAAAGCAGAGGCGGCACCAGGTCGCAAACGCATGGCCCTCCCGCCACCTGCGCCCTCCTGGAGCAGGCAACAAAGTCCTCGAGGCAGAAGTGGACACTGAAAAAGAAGTGCACCGCGAATGTTTCGTCGCAAATAAAGCGAAAAAAACACGGGCAACTTCTCTTTAAGTCCCACGTGCACAGTGGCGGCCCCGCAGGGCCCCGATGGCATTGCCCCAGCCGGCAACCTCCCCCGGGGTGGCAGGGGGTGCCTGGTGCTGGGGGGCGCTCGGGCCAGGGGGCCGGCGGGTAGCCCGGCACGGACGCGCCCCCACGTGGGCAGCAGGTGCCATCCGTGAGCGTGGACAGACAGAGGATGAAGGGTGGGAGCGGTGGCGCAGGAAGACGACAGATCTGTCAGCACCCCTCAGCACCCCACTTGTACCCTACTCCCTCGCCCATCTCCTGGCGGGATGGCACCCGCCCTGGGGGGCTCGAGACTGGCTTTGGCATGGCACACGGGCAGATGCGCCCACTCTGAGTGTCACTCTACAGCAGCTTCTGCCTGCACTTTATGCCCAGCCTTGGCACGAGGACGCGTCCAGCTCAGGTGGGGAGATGCCCAGTGTAGGGCCCCCAGAGGGTCGGCGGGGCAGGACGGGAACTACAGGGCCAGGACTCCGAGTCCCTCTGAGGGGGTGTCAACCCCACAAGCACCCAGGCCCAGCGGGCCCGGCACCCCACCCACAGCCTGCGCCCAATAGGAGCAGTGTTCGGGCACAGAGCCTTGCCCTGGGAGTGGCCGAGGCCTCGACACCACCCAGGAGGCGCTGGATCCTGGGGGTGAGGACCCCGGGGGGCGCCCCAGCCACCCCCGGGGCGCCTCAGCCCAGCCCCGCCCTCTCCAGCAGTGGTGCCAACACCAGTGGGGTCACACCCTGGAACCCCAGGCAGCTGGAAAGAGAAGGGCCGGTACCAGCCCTCAGAGGGCGACCGGGGGCTGACCACCCGGGGCCGCTCATCCAGGGTGGCATCGCAGCACAGGCACTGGCTGGCACACTGCCAGCGTGCGCACATATACGCGTGCACACACGCACCCTCCTGGGGACGGGCTGGACCCTGCACCACGCATCGCAGGCCCTGCGTGCATCACCGTCCCTGGGTGGACCCCGCAGGCCGCGCTCCAGGGCCACCCCAGCACGTGCGGGGCCAGGATTGGCGCCTGGGCACACTGGCCGCCAAGGGCTGCTATTGCTTCCACTTAGTTAAAAATTGGGAAGGCGCAGCCCTGCAGGGCAGCCCGGCCTGAACACCGCAGGGCCCCCAGCTCCGCGCTCACGCGCTCCTCGAGGCTGCCCGATGCCCCGATGTCCCACTCAGCTGGACGGGGGTGGCACCGCCCGGCAAGTGGCCCCAGGGGAGCGAAGTGCCTGTCGCTGGCCCACTCCCACAGCTGCCCGAGAGTGACCTGCACGTGTGTCCACGCGGCCACCCAGCAGAACCCCGCCGGCAGGGCCCCCGGGAGCCATCAGCTAGAAGGACCCCACAGGGAGGCCCCCGCCGCCCCAGCACATCGGCCCACATGGGCCAGCTTGTGCCCAAGGGCCCCGGCCGAGCCCGGCCGCCCCCGCGCCGAGCAGTGGAGCAGGCAACGGCCCTTCCCTGAAGGCCGCAGCAGGAACAGGAGGAGCCTCCAGGGTGGGGTTTGATACTAAAAAAGAGGTTTCCCGTGTATGTTTCATCATCAATAAAGAGAAGACAACACGGACAACCTCTCCTTCGAGTATCGGCGATTAGGACTGATCAAAACACCAAAACCAGAGACCCAAGACCACACTGCCGGGTCTTCACTGATGCGGGCGCCCTCCGGGACGTGCTGGGGGCCGACACGGGGGGCCCGCGGGCGTGCTGAGTGGGGTGGAGAGGCCCATCCCGGCCTCCGGCGCCCAGCCAAGAAGCCCTTTCAGACTGGAGACTGAAAAGAGGCCGCCCACGAAATATTCCCCACCAACACACGGAACAGTTCGTGCACAACCTCTCTCCAGGCACTGGGGCTTCTCTGCGGGCAGAGCCGATGCCTCCTGGATGTCCGCCGGCCTCCCCCGAGTGGGTGCCGGGCATGTGGGCAGCGGGGAGGCGCACTCGCCCCCCTCCCCCCCCCCCCCCCCTCGGAAAGTGGCCGGGTCTCTGCAGCAGCCCAGCGAGGGTGAGCCACAGGCAGAGGCTTCTCAGGTGGCCGGTCTTACGCCCTGCACCCAGGCCCACCCCGGCCACCCTCGCCTGCCCGCCGCCCGAGACCGGCTTCATGCCCGCAGTCAGGTCGCCAGTGTGGCCCACTGCCCCTGCTCGTTCACCTAGAAAACTCCCTCGAGCGGGTTATTCTTGGGCACAGGGGAATGCAGACACGCAGATTCTCAGCGTGGCAGCAGGGAGACAGGACAGCCCAGGAACGGGGAGAGACGGGGGACAGCAAGGGAGGGAAAGGGACCGTGATCTTTCCTCACAGAACTGCGCGGGCGGCCTCTTCCTCAAATGCCGCGGCCACACTCAAGCGTCCGGGCGCCGCCCACACAACGCAGCCCCGGCAACAGCCTCCCTGGGCCGGGCACGGGGGCCAGTGGGAGCGCCGCGGGGCCTGGGGTCCGCACCACCTCCGGGCGCCTGCTGGGCAGGGCCAGCGCGGAGCCAGCGAGCTAAGCAGGACGTGCAGCGGAAGGAGGCGAGGCCGCAGCTCGCACCCCTCAACAGGGGCTGCACCCTCCGTCTCGCCCAAGCTGCCGCTTGATGGGGAAGAGGGGAAGGTGCGGTTCACCAGAAGAGAAATGAACACGCCGAAGGAAGCGTCTGTGGCGCACCACAGAGGCCCTCTCCTCTGGCACGGGCACTGCCGCCCCGCAACGGGCCAAGACGAAGGTCAGCGGGTCGGGCCCGGGGCCGGCTAACCACTCACTTAGCCTGGACTAGGTTGACGACAAAGTTCTTTCCTCTAAGTCCACAAAGCAGCAAGCGGCTCTCCGGGCTGGAACCCCCGAGGACCTCCACGGACCCCCGCGGTCTCAGCTCGACCTCCCTTCCCAAAGGCCCGCACGCCCAGAACCGACCGGCTGAGGGGCCACAGCCCAGCCACCTCCGCTGAGAGTCCGGGCAGCCCCCCACGCACCAGGTGCCCAAGCTGCCCGGGAGCAGGTGAGCCCAAGCCCAGCAGCTGGCAAAGACCAGCCATCCCTCTGGGGTGGGCTGGCCACTGCACCAGGGGTGCGGCAGGACAGCAGGAAGGCAGTGAGAAACAGCGAGGACCTACCTGCACGTCTGGGCGTCGGGTGGCTGCAGGACCCTGTCCTCCTCGGCCGGGCCTCCCCGCGGGAAGTCCTCCTACGGATGGAGAGGACAGTCCAGGTTAGCGGGACAGGCGAGGAAAGTCAGAAGTGAGGGTCGGGCTGGGCGTCTGCGCCTCCTTCACGGCCGCAGCAACCCTCCCTGCAGCTGACATCTGGGCCGGGGGCCTCCGGGGGCCCCGACACTGGGCGCCAGGCACCCCGCTCATGCTCACTCAACAGCGGAAGCCCAGAGCACCTCTCTCCGGGGCCCCCGGAGGCACTGACAGGAACGCCACCAGCTTATCCCCACACCTGACTCGGCCTCGGCTGCCCTGCTAATGGGGAGGTGGACACCGTGGTCAGCACAATGGTGACGTCAGTCATAGACACGGGCGCCAGCCCTGTGGTCGCCACTTGTCTGTCCCCTGGAGGGGAGCGGACAGCAACGCCCTTCTCTGAAGCTGAGGTCAGGACCAGAGGCCTCCAAGATGGGGTTTGATACTGGAAAAGAGGTTAACCAGGTGTGTTTCATCCTCATCAAAGAAACAGAAACCCAGAGCACCTCTCTTCAGGTACCACGACGGCACTGGCACAAACCTCCGGCTCCTCCCCAGACGGCACGCTCCCTCCTGGGCTCCCGGGGACGTGGGCGCTGGGGTACACCACTCGCCGAGCGCACGCTGTCCGTCACCTCCCACCCAAAGACCCCATGGGGCAGACCCCCAGGTCATCCGGAAGGGCCCGAGCCCGGCGCGGCGGCCGGAGGGTCGTGGTGCTGCTGAGACACTGGTTACAAGTCTCGTCACGGTCGCGTCAGCCTCGGGCACCCAAGTCTCAGTCTCCCTGAGGGGCACAGCAGCCCCGAGTGGCCGGGGAAGCCCTCAAAGGTCCTCCCAAAGGCTCCCGCCCTGCGGCAGGTGGGCCAGGGAAGCGGGGCCCGGGCACCCGACCTGGGGGCGCGGGCAGCACGGGCCTCCCCCGAGCGGCCGGCCGCGGCTTCCCACCCAGGAAGCCCCCAGGGAAGCGACCCACTGGCTCCCGGCCAGTGGCCGTGGTGGGCGGGCCCAGGCGCCTGGCGGGGCCCTGTCTTCCGAGCCCCGCAGACCCGCGGGCCAGTGGGAGAATCGGCTCTCGGCTCACAGTCGGTCCTTCTTCCGGGAAGCTCTCCAAGGGGAGATTAGATACTGAGGGTTAGTGGACCAGGTCACAAACGGCACAAATACAGCGTGTGCTCTCTGGTCAACCATCTCATGTACCCAGCACGTGCTGCCGCCTCTCTGCTCGTCCGCAAGTCTCCCTGCCCTGGAGGCCGCCAAGCCGAGGTGCGCTAGAAGAAGGCCGCCACATGTGAGTTATCACCACACACCAGACAAACGCATCGCCAGAGCCGGCGCAGGGAGCGCAGCCCTCGCCCGCCGCCGCGGCTGCGGTTAGCTCCGGGGAAGCCGCCAGGCGGGATGAGATACCGCAGAGAGGTCGACCGTGTAATGTGCGCCAGGAATAAAGCGAACGCGCCACGGACCACCTCTCTCCAGGCACCAAGCAGCAGCGGGGCAGACACCAGGACGGTGGCTCTTCCTCAAAGCTGGTATCACCTCCCGGAAGTCCTCCGAGGCGAGACGTGATATTGAGAAGAAGCAGACCATGTGTCCTACGTCGTGAATAAAGCGTACAGGCCATGGTCAACCGCATCTCCAAATACCATGGGCCGGACCCACCTCGCTCCCCTTAATTTGGACGCCCTCCAGGTAGCCCTGGCCACGTGTTTCAGGAAGGACCAGCCATCAGCAGAGGCGGCGATGACCACTCGCCATGTCAAGGGCCACCACCAGCTCCAGGACGCCCAGTAAGGCGGAGGCTGGGGGCTGAGTGTCGACCGAGGGACCAAGTGGCCAGGAGATAAAGCAAGCACGGGGTCCGCAGCCAATCACCTGGTGATCTGGAGAGTGCCTACTGCACTGGCCCCGCTCGCAAGCTGGCCTGGCCTCCAGGGAGCCCCGAGGCTGACCGACGCCGAGATGCAGTGGACCACACGCCGTGAACAACGCGTCTGCGTCTGGTCTACCATCTCTCCAGGCGCTGTGGGATGGTGCCGAAGCCGACCAGCGTGTCTCCCGCGAAGTCGGCTTTGCCTCTGGGAAGCCCTCTGCGACTGAACTTGATATTGAGAAGACGTGGACCATATTACATACGACACAGAGACAGCGCATGTTCTATGGTCAACCATCTTTTCAGGTACCGTGGGAAGGGCTGACGGCGGACCAGCGTCTCTTTCCTCTCGGGAGCACCACCTCCAGGGAGCCCTCGAGGCCAGATGCAGTATTGAGTAGAAGCCACCATGCCATGTCTGCTAGAGATGCAGTGCACGCAGCACAGAGACACCCTGAGGCCGGAGTGGGGTAAGGCGGCACCGAGTGCTGCCTGCAGGAAGCCCCGGCGGTGCGCCTGCCGCTATGAAAAGGTGGGCCAGGTAACATGCGTTGTGAGTGAAGCGGATGAAGCGTGGTCGGCTTCCGCCAAGTATCCCACCGCAGGCCAGCGCGGAGCTCACGCCCGGCCCTCGGCGGCTGGCGTGACCTCCCCGGAGACATCCAAGGCTGAACCTGACACTTGAAAGGAGAGGACCACGCCACATGCGCGTTAATAAAGACATGCAGTGCGGTGGAGCCCTGTCCAGGTACCGTGAGGCCGGGCTGGCGCCGACCGGCGCTCCGCCTGGACCGTGAGCTTGGCGGCGTCTTCGGCGCGTGCCTACTCCGAGGTGGGCTGGAGGTGGGGAGCGGGCGGTGGCGCCTGGCGCCAGAGGGCGCGCGGCAGGGCCCCGCGGCTTCGTGGGGCGCCCCTGCGAGGTCCAGAGCCGGGGCGTCTTCCCCGACGACTAGGCTTGAGGAGAGGACCGCACGCCCACCGTCGGAGGCCCGGCGGGGCCGGCGCATCTTCCAGCTCCTGGCGCGGGGCGTGGCGCGCAGGCGCGTCTTCCTCTCCGCGGCGCACCGTCCCGAAGCCATCTGAGGTGACGAGAGGCAAAACAAGAGACATCCCACCTTCGCGGACGTACGCGGCGCTGACGGCCGTTCTTCGAGCGCTACGGGGCGGGCCGGGCGGCGGGGCACCAGGCTGGGGTGCCCGTCGTCCCAGGGGCCGAGGGCGGCGTCGGAACGGCGAAGGCGGCGCCGCGAGCGTCAGTGAGCACGTACACACCTAGGCGTCCGCCGCGGCAGGCCAGGCTGCGCGAGGGCTCCGGCGCTCCGCGGGTGGGACGGCTGGGCTGGATACCAAGAAGCGGTTTACCGTCCCACATACATACTCAAAATGTATGTGGGACGGTAAACCATTTCTTCAAGTACCGCACGGGGCTGGGAGGAGGCCGGTGTCCGCCAGGCTGCCGCGGGACCGCTTCCGGCTGCGCTCGCCGCGGAGAGGAGCAGGCCATGGTGAGACAAACAAGAGGCGCCTGGTCAGCCACGTCATCGAGCGCCACAGCGCAGCACCGATCCCAGAGCATCGCGGTCTCCTCCCCACAGCGGCGAGGCTTCCCGAGGCGGGGCGTGACGGGGAGAGTGGCAGCGTGTCAGTCCGCGCCATGCAGGAAAGGACCCGCCGAACGGGCAGCCGTCCCTCGGCCGTGGAGCGGCGCGGCGCGGTCGGCCGGCGGCGCCCGGAGCCGGCGTCGCCTTGCGGGAGCCTCGAGGATGGATTTGATACTGAGGGTTAGTGGACCGTGTTACATACGTCACAGATAAAGCGTACGCTATACGGTCTACTATCTCTCCAAGTACCACACGGGGACGTCGAGGACAGAGGCTGCGGGTGCGGGCAGCCTTCCAGAGCGGGTCAGAGGGCAGGAGGACCCGGGCAGGCGCCTGCGGCAAGCACAGTCGGGCCAGGGGTCTTGTCTCTGCGCCGGGAGCTGAGGCCGCAGACGCTGAGGCGGCGGCTCCTCCCCACAGCGGGCAGCTCTCCGGGGAGCCCTCCAAGGCCGCACGTCCCACTGGGCAGATGTGGACGATGTCGCGGACGTCGCCACTCCGGAAAAACTGGTTACCACCTGCTCGGTGCCAGGTGGGGCGCAGGGCACCTACGTGGCTAGCGGAGCCGTGGGGGCGTGGCGAGCACCGGGCGCAGGAGAAGATGGCCCCCATGGGACCGCGAGGCGGTCCTCCCGTCCCCACGGCGGGCCAGGCGACGGTCTGGGGCGGGGGAGCCCCGGCTGCGAGCAGTCGTTTGGGCGCGGCCCGACCGGCCACGGGAGAGGCTGACGGGCATCTCTGCGTCAGAGTCGGGGCAGTTTCAGAAGGCCGCAGAGGCCTCGGGGATTCTGAGCGACCACCACCAGGCCATCTTCGTAAGCCACGCAGAAGCCAGTGTGGGCCACGGGCCCGCCGGGGCCGGGCGTCGACTCCCGCCCCGCTCGGCACCGCCTTCGGGAACCCCGAGACACATTTTATCCTCCACCAGAGGTGACACGGACTGGCACAGACAGGCCAGGATCTCTTCAAGAGCACAGACGTGACGGCGGCCGGGCCGGGGGCCCGGAGGGTGGCGCCAGGTCCGCGGAGCCCTCCACGCTGACGGGACTACTGGTGGGGGTGGCTGGCGGCACCCGGATCCCAGGAGCGCGCCCGCGGCCACCCAGCTCTTTAAGCACCACGGCTGAGGCGGGATGGGCGCCTGTGCCCGAGTCACATCGCCTCCTTGCCCCCAGGGCCCGCGCACACTCAGACATCACGCGAGAGGGCGAGAGGGTACTAGAACCAGGAGCAGCTGGCGCTAAACCCAGTGTTCTGTCCCTCACGCTGGCAGCACCTCCGGGCGCCCTCCGAGGATGGAGTGGATACTGAGAGTTAGTGGACCATGTTACATAGGTCAGAATCATAAAGCCTACGTTCCATAGTCTACCACCTCTTCAGGAACCATGGAGTGGGGCTGACCCCAGAACCAGGCCTTGTCCCTGCGGCTGCTGTCACCTCCAGGAAGCTCTCTGAGGCCTGACTGGACCGGGGAAGCAGATGCATGGTGAACACAACCCCGCCTCAAGTGTGGGGGGCGGGGCACCTCCTCTGGGAGGCCAAGCCAACCCACGGCGAGAACAAGCTCGCGCCAGGAGGGCCCGTGCCTTGGCTCTCGTGTGGCGGCCGCCTCTTAGCCAGAGCGCAGGCCACAGCCGGCTGGGCAAGGCGCAAGAGCAGGCGCTAGGGAAGAGCTCCTGCTTGCAGCTGGTCCCTCAAGCTCTGGGGGCCACCCGGCGCGGCTGTCCACAGCACTGCTCCCCTGCGCACTTGGAACTGCGCGGCCCCGCCAGCCCCCGCTCCGCCTCCTCCAGGAGGACGCCCCGAGTCCCGCCACCCTCCCGCGCGCGAGAGGCAGCGACGCCCCTGCTGGCGGCGGCACAGACCCCCTGGTCTGCAGCGAGAGGACGCAGGAGGCCTGCGGCGCGGGGGGCGTGCCCGCCCCCGAGGTCCGGGATGGGACGTGGCGCCCTGCTCCCTGCCCGCACGTCCGAGCCTGAGCCCCGCCAGCCACGCTGTCGGCGTCCGCCCTGGCCCCCGCGCCCGCTGCCCGGGCCCTGCCACCCACAGCCCGCTCAGGCCTTGGTGCCCCCAGCCGCGCACACACCCCGCTGGGTGCCCGGGCCATCGCGCCTCTCAGGGAGTCTGTCGGGGCGTCAGCTCGGGTCTGCCAGGGGCTGGTGCTCAAGCAATGTGGGGACGGCGTCTGCCGGGGGCTCCCTCACGGCAGGATCTGCCCAGTCCGAGGAGCTTCTCAGGAGCAACTGAGGGTACCAGCGAGGACGAGAGACGGACCCAGGAGTGCGGGGCAGGAGTGGACAGCGCAGGGCAAGGGCAGGACACTCGGTGGAGTGTGGCCCGGGTGCGGGGTGTACACAGGGCCACAGACCCGGCAGAGGGGCAGGGCGCAGGTGGTGACCCCGCGGTCAGAGGAGGCGCTGAAGAGAGCGCCCGCCGGCGTGGGGTGCAGAGAGCCAGAAACAAGCCAGACCTGGACCTGAGGTGTGGTAGACCCCCCCAGTTTTAAACCAGCGTGACAGGCCCTGGGCTCTACCCCGCCAGGGGAAGACATGCCAGCTGGTGAGGAGCTAACGAGCGGCCTTCCCTAAGCGGCCCCCGCCGGAGCGAAGCGCACAGGCAGGAGTGGGCATGGGGCAAGTGGACGAGAGAGCAGGGCGCCAGGCAGGCTGGGCGCCGGAAGCAGGGACGCCTGCTTGTCCGGGAGTGCTCAGGAAGAAGAGCGTGTGGGACACGCAGACCCAGAGCAGGACAGCAGTGGGGAGGAACAAGGAAGCACCGCGGACCCCCATGTCCCTGCAGCTGGCTCAGCTGCGAGCCCGAGTGCAGGTGGTGGGTGGCAGGGTGCAGCCTGCCTGGTGGTCTCCAGAGTCCTCCCCATAGACACAGAATAGGAAGTCAGGCCCTCTCTGGGGTGCAGGGGGTGGGCACAGCACGATGAGGCATCACAGCCCCGGCGGCCAGAGTGTGACCCCGGCCAGGGAGTGACCCACAGGCCCCGTGGACCCCTGCTGTCTCCCTGCTGCTCCCCTCAGCGGTGAGTTTCAGTAAATCCACCTGTTCTCCCCCAGCTCTGTCTCTGGGGAGTCCAGTCACCCCGCCCTCTGGCCTGTACCCCAGCTCTTACACGCATAAACAAAATAAAAAACAAAAAAGAATCTGCAGTCAATAAAATGAGGAAGGGAAGCACCGGAAGGGAGGCAGCGAGGAGGCAGCGGAACTCTCGGATTAAGGGCCCCGGGCGCAGGCTCCGGGGCGGGGAGGGCCGCTGAGGGGCCCAGGAGGAGGCTCGGGCAGGAAGCGACTCGCGGCTTCGCCTGCCTCGGAGCGAGGCCGCCAAGGAAGCCCCTCACGTCCGCGCTCGGCGCAGGGACTCTGCTGGGGCGAGCAGGGCCACCCAGCCCGAGCCCACAGCCAGGCCACCGCCAGGCTCCCCGCCGCAGCGAGGAGAAGACGGACGGACCCCGAGCAGGACAGGCGGACCCCAAAGCATGTGTGTCCCCAGGCCGGGGGCCACACCCCCTACGAGCTGCTGCATCGCGAGTGGAGGAGGCAAGCCCCTCCGCAGCCCCCAAGAGGCCACCCACGGGCCTGGGCATCTCCTGAGGGCGGATGGCCGGCGGCCTGTGTCACGGGCACGGCTGTCGCCCCCTCACCTGGTCACCTGCTTGGCCTTTCGCCCCACGGCCCACGAACCCCACCCGCTCACCGATCACTCCTCGCACTCAGCTGCCACAGACGCGCCGCAGACCACGGAGACACGCAGCTGCGGGACCCCGGCCCGCGTGGGGACATTGGGCACTCAACCCCCCCAGACAGGGGCCCTGGAGGTGCAGAAGCAGTGCGGGTCGGGCCCACCCGTAAGCAGTGTAGGAACAGCCGGGTTCTGCAGAGCAGGCCGGAGCAGAGGAGGGGGGCGTCCCTCACCCAGGGAGCGCCGGGTGAGCCACAAGCTCCCCCACCGGGACCCCGTGTGGCTGTGGGAACGGGCGGCGTGGCGGACCGGGCCGTCGGGTGGGTCAGGTACGTACGAGCGCATGATCACAGGGAGGGCCGAGCAGGGGCCGTTCACTGACGCACAGAAACACGCGTGTGAGTGTCATTCGCAACAAATGCAAGCGTAAGCCCTGGAAGTCAGAAACTGGTCGCGTACGTTGTGAATCAGAGAAGCTTCCAGAAAAGGAAAGTGTAGCCCATACGATATAATAACCTCAAGAACAGGAAAGCCAGCGAGGATTAAAACTGAGTACTCGATGTGATTATTTTTAAAGGTCAAACAGGGAAACCAAAAGGTATAAGGTAAACGGGCTGTAGATCCTTCAACATGGAATCTGTGATTCGTGTCAAAAGCCAAAATACAGCTGTATCTTGTCTACTGGAGACACATTTTAAATCAGTTAACTAAAAAAAAAAAAAAAAATCCACAGGATAGGCACAGACAGCTAGGAAAGCCTCAGTCTTCCTTCATGCCTCATTCAGTCAGCCCACAAATCACACTTGACACCGCAACAGCGATTTTACACAGCAGCCCACTGCCAGCAGGCTGCTCTGGGCGGCGGCATCCCCTGTCTGCGTATGGCGATTTGTTCTCATCTCACTGCCGAGGCTGTCGGGGGCGCCCTGAGGGGCTTCGCAGGGCCCCCACCTCACAGTCAGAACTGGGACCCACGGCCCTGGTGTGACTGGACCTCTCCTCCTTACTGGGCTTCGGGCTAATAGCTGGTCTGAATAGGGAACCTGGCTACATTTGCAAACTAGTATTTAATTATACTTGCTCTTATTGTTTTATAAAAAACACATGGAAATTGGAAAGCTGAAGTTGCTGATACCTGTGGTAAGAGCACAGCTCCCATCTATACTTAAGAAATGAAGGCCACGATGGCAGTCGCTGACAGGGCCACGGAGCCGAGCTCCAGCCCGGGTAGCTGAGTTGAAGGCAGCCAGCGCGTGTGAAGCAAGGGCAATTACAGATGCCCACGCCACGCGAGACCCGTCTGGCGGGCACAGTGCGGGGCTCTCGAGGAGCGGAGTTCTTCGGGACTGGTAGGCCCCTGCCTCGACTGCCATCTACGCTTTGGACACAGGCTTGTGAAACAGTCTGAGGAGGAGGCAGGCCATCCGACTCAGGGACGCAAGTGATGACCGAGCGGGCACTTCTGCACCTGAGCCCGAGGAGGCCACTGGCCGCGACGTCCGCTCAGAGGAGCGCGCGTGAGCAGACCGCCCGCAAGCACGGCGTGGAGGGCAGTAACGCCCGCACGGCGCACGGGCAGAAACAGGGTCCCAGTCTGCCCAGCCCTGTGAAGGCACCGAGTGAAAGCAAAAGCAAATGGTACACAGATCTCCATTCTTGAGGTACACAACATAATGCTTTTACAGAAAAAGGGAAATAAGGAAAAGATGCTAACTTTATCAATATTAGGCTGCACTGCCCAAAAGCTCTAACCAATGTGATAAAGCAAAGAAATAGATAAATGTTGCAAGCTATGAGAATGAAATTAAAATTAGGCCGCTTATAGATTAATTTGTGTCTAAGGAAATCCAAAAGAATCAGCTTACATGTACATGCTAACGAAACTAAAAAGATCTTTCCAACACCTGCGCCCAATAAGATGTGTGCCTTACTTGTTAAGGCCCATGAAACATTAACAGAGTTGACTTTCTCAGACATAAAGACATCAATAAACCCCCAAAGTAGGATCTGTATGACCATTCTTCAGCCACCATGAAGTATAATCATGAGTGAGTAAGAAGTATTAAGATACCACAACCCAAATAAACTGGAAGTCAATTTGAAAAATAAACTCCACTTTTGCATATTTAATTCAGTAATTGTTCAAGAACAAGAGGGATGAAAAGCATAATTACACATAATTTTAAATATTCAAAAGGCTACATATTAAAACTTATGACATGCAGTCAAAATTGCAGCCAGAGGCAAATTCATACCATGAGATATTTTCATTATTAAAGAAGAATAACATTAGGGAATACACAAGATCCATAAAACAAGCTTAAGACAAGCAGAAGGACAGAACCAATCAAGAAAAAAGCAAATATTTTTAAAATTTAAACAAACACACACACACACAAACAGTAGAATTGACAAATTACTCCAAGAACTAATTTTTTGAAAACCTCCAAAACATGCACTCACCTAGCTCATCTAGTAAGAGATTGAAAATACATACACAAAATTCAGAATAGCAAAGGTTATATAATTATAGAGATAAATTAAAATTGCATTATAAAATCATAGGTACAATGCTATGCTAATTAAATCTCAGAAAATTGGTGGTTTTCCATAATTAATAATAAATTTTAAAAATCATCAAGCATTCACATGTGCCAGACACAGTACAAAGCACTTTATCTCTTTAACCCTCAAGTCTATGGATTCACCGTGGAACCATTCAACACATGAGGAAACTAACAATTAGGTAGCAGCATAGTTTTCCCAAAGTCGCGTGGGAAATGCAAAGCAGGAATTTGAACCCAAGTTTCCAGATTCCAGTGCCTGCACATTTAAACGCTTAGCTATATTAGAACAAGATGCGAAATTCTAAAGATGCAGAAAACCTAAGGATTCCAATAAATACAGAAGAAACAGGAAAAGCTGTCAAAGAATTGCCCCCAGAGAGTTACATGGGTGTGTTCTTTCAAGCTTCCCAAGTCAATCAAATGTAGATATGGTACAGAATGTAGAAAAAGATGGAATATGCCCTGATCAATTTTACAAACTAGCATAACTTTAACACTAAAACCAACACAAAATAAATTGAAAAATCCCCAATTAAGTACTAGCAAAACAACACATGTAGCATGTTTAAAAAAAACAATGCATGATAAACAGTCAGAATTTAATCCAAAAATGTTTCAAAGTCATGAAACATTGTTATAATCCACAGCATCAACAAGTCAACAGAGAAAAAGACCATCTATATCTCTAGAGGCATCAAAAACCATTTTATAAAATTCTAAATCCATTTCTGATTTTAAGGCTATATGGAAATAATTACTTTGTATCATAAAAAGACATATAGTCTTCAAACTTTGTTTGTTAGCATGTTTAACAGCAAACCAGAAATAAGAAAAGGTTTCTGTTACCAACAATTTAATGTTTTGGAAGATCTAATCAATGCTAGAAGCCAAGAAGGAAAATAGAGGAGATAAATTATTGAAAAAGAGGCAAAATTCTGATTTTGTAAATATGAGTGACTCTTTACATAGAAATTCCAAAACATTCAACTCAAAACTGATAGGATAAGAGAAATCAACAAGACAGACAACAGCAGTAAGTATAGACTCTCTTCCCTGCATGCCAGTTAGGAAAATATAAGAGAGGGAACAAATTCACAGTAGAAACCATACTTAAATCCTTGAAAAAAACTAAATGACAAATTGTGAGTAGATATTAAACTGCAGAACATCATGCAAAAACTATGAATTAGTTCTTTCAATTAATTTATAATTTCATAAAACTCCACAGAAAAGTCTAAGGAATGTTTTTAACATCACAATGTCACTCGAATATATATAACAGAATAAATACACGAGATAATTAAGAAAAATCTTGGAAAATAAGAAAGAGGAAAGACAGTTGCTACCAAGTAATAACATGTTACAGCAATACAATATTAAAATAAAGCAATACTAGTGTAAGAATAGGTCCATGAGTGGAGGGACAGCAGCAAAAAGAAACGAAACTAAAAACTGAGCTCTGTGGCAAATGCAGAAATGGGACATGGAGTTATTTCTCACATCGGGGAGGGATTAAAGATTCGATGGGAAAGATGAAATCATGAAAGAACTAGAAAAATAAAGTTCACTACATGAGAAAGGCCTTCCGAAACAAGACACTACAGAAAAATCAGTGATGCATTTTTAAAACAAAGGTATTTAAATTTTAAAAATGCTCCATGGACAAAACGTAACGGCAATGAATAATGGGGGAAACAGGACAGAGAGTGACTGCCCTTATTGAAAAGGCCTGACAAAGGCAAATAACATGCGCGCGGAGCAGAGAAATGGGCAAGTGGATTCCAGTCACAACATGGCGCGCAGCGAACAGACGCTCACCTGTCCTCCTCGAGACGGCTAAGGTGAGGAAAGGGCTCTCCGTCCTGAGCACGAGCACACGGGCTCAAGACAAGCAGACGGGACGGCAGCTGGCTCGCAGCGGGGAACCCCAACCCTGCACACTCGCTGAGGACCAGAGACGGAGGTGCCTCGAGGTGGTAGGAAAGCAGGGCCAGGCCGGGGGGACTGGCTCGGGCTCTCTGTGCGCAGACGGAGTCCCCAAGTCCTCACCCAGAGGACAGAGTCCTCCCCGCCCTGGGGAGGGGTCGGACATGTTCCATGGAGAAAGCGGCGAGGGGCCAAGGCCGCAGGCACAGTGGGGTGCAAGAGTTCTCAGTCAAAGAGGAAGAAGGAAAGAGCTGGATCTTGAGATGCCCTCCATCTCCCTCCACAAACCTCCCCGGGCACCAGCAGCCTGCTCAGGAACTGAGGAACCTCCTTGGGAGCATAGGAACAGTTCCAAGGAAAAAGAGGCAAAACCTGGGGTTTCTCCACACGTCACTCTACAGTCAAGCCCAAGCGCACAAGGCCGCCGTCGCCTCCCGGACTTGACCATTAAGTGTTTCCAAACTGCTTGTCACTGTGTGTGTCCACGTGTGTATGTGTTTCCTGTATCTGTATGTACTGGTATCTGTATCAGTAACTGTAGCTAATTCTCTAACTTATCCACAGCCATAGCTCCATCACCAAAAAGTTAAGGAAGGAATATCCAAAGAAGCAGTTATATCCATGAGGCAAAAATGTTATAAAATAATATTCGAAGTAACTAAAAAATTTTGAAAATTAGAGAAAACAGAAATGAAAAAAGGTTACAAGATAAAGACAGAGAAATCTCTGAAAATGAGAATAAAAACACTAAAAATTGCTAACAAGAAGAAAAATATGAGAATGTTAGAAAACCAGTTAACAAGATCCAACATATGAACAATATAAATTCAAGAGGAAAAAATTGCCCAAAAAATTGTCCAAGTAAATGTTCGACAACTGAAGAACACAAGCTCTCAGATCAAAGGGACTCGGTGAAACAGATAAACGTCTTACATGCATACACATGAGATTTAAAATACTAGGACACAGTAAGAAAATACTCAGGTTCCAGAAAGGATGGGGAGGGACAGGTCTGCACATCACATCCGACAGGAGGAATCACATCTTCAGATCTTTCATCAACAGTACTATGAGTTAGAAGACATAGATTCATTAAATTAAAACCTGCGAGTTGGGGGAGATTACCAACTAGAATTGTTAGTGCCAAACTATTAACATCAGTGTGAGTTATGACATATTTTTTTTTCCTTCCCAGATGTGAAAAGTCTAAAAATTTACCTTCCATAAACACTTTTTCTTGGGAAATTGCTAGAGATACACTCCAGCAAAAGTGGAAGTAGACCAAAAATCAGGTGACACAGGCTTGATGGGCTCAAGGACCCGAACAAAGAGAGGACGCGATCCCAAGATAATGGCAAGAAACCCAAAGGTCAACCAACCTAGAGCAAAGCAGGTGAAAAAGCTCTATGAAGAGATTTCTTCAAGAAGAGAATGTACATTTTAAAGAAATAATGCTAATGTTTTGGAATAGATTGAGAGACCTGGAATAAATGTGTGAGAAGCTCCCTAAAAACTAACCAACCAAAGAAAGAAGGAAAAAACAAAAACAAGGCAACTAAAAACTCCAGAGACAACAGAAAGTTGTGAAAGAGATGCAGATAATCATAGTGCTACACTGTCCAGCTGTCAAGAGTGTTTACACCGTTATAATAATGCGCAAAAAGAAAGTATAATCTACACGCTGGGGCAGAGGGAGCGTGCATGTGGCGTTTGGGGAGGCTCAGGGCTATGTGAAATAAAGTTAAGTCTTCATCTTCTGCAGCTGAGAAGTCAATATCGAAGCTAAAACCGGAGGAGTAGAAAACTAAGAGCACTACTTAGAAATATGGACGCAAATGTCAAGAGAACCGGTTACAAGTTAAAAGCGGTTGGTTCTGCAGGGCAGACCGTGGAGCAGGTCCTGGTGACTGAACCGGGAGGGCGGGAGGGCTGATGCAACTCCACCTTGGGAAACCCGCTGACTTAAAAAGAGGCCTGTGCATGGCTTCCACAAACTGAAACTAAGTGAGAAATGAAAAGCACCTGAACAGACCAAGCCAAACAGGGCGCGGTGCTCTTAGCACAGGGATTCAGAGAACTGAAAATGAAAAGGCAGAAGATCGTGTTCTGACCTACGGCAAATGCGAAAAACCTCACTCAAAGTGAAAAACCAGAGAAACAGGCGCTTGTTAGGCTCCTCTGAGAATGTAAGTTGGTGCAGAGTTCAAGGGTGCCGTCTGTCCATAAAATGCTCTTTTCTTGCCTTTGACATGGCCCTGACAAGGGGAGAGTGGACTGCAGGAGACAAATTATCCAGACAATGAAGATGAGAACACGATGCTCACCCACTCCACACAGTCCAACTCGTAACGCGACCCAACGCCTGGGCGGAGAGGCCCAGGGAAGCCCCGAGGGCTGTGGCGCTGATGTTTGACAGTGGAAAATAGGAAGTTACCTGCCGGCATGGGAAAATGTTCAGGAAACAGTTAGGTGGAAGAAATAGGAGGACATGATGGACCCAATTAAACCTGCGCGCACGCGCGCCTGCGTGGGCAAGGAGGAGACGGAAGGCAGAGGCTGGCCACTGTGGCAGCGGCGTCCTCGAGGGCGGCCGGGCAGTGCCCTCGCTGCAAGCTTCCCCCGAAACACGTATTTCCTTTTTAAGGAGGAGAAAGTTATTTAGAATTGTCACTTGGCTCCTGCGAGCTGCACCCTCCGCTGCAGCAGTGACGTGACCAAATGCAATTATCTGAGTGATTTTTAAAGACTTTCTCCAGGCAGGCTGGGGTGAAGGCCACCCCAGCACCCAACAAGGACAACTGCAAAACAGAGTGTCTCCCCACTTCGGTGGCCTCCTGGCTCCCCTCCCCCTCCTGACACTTCGGACAACTTTCCGGTGCCTTCTCTGGCCGGCCCTGCCCTCCACTAGAGAATCAGCTGCCAGAAATGGTCCAGCCTCTGGTGCCAGCGCCCCCGGGGGGAGGACGGGCATCGGGGCCACGGAGGCCTCCCCAAGAGTCCACTCGTGGTTAACCAGACCCTGTGCGGCCCGAAGCCACAGCCACCCCAGCTCTCCAGAGTGCAGCAGGGTAAGCGGGACTCACCAGCCAGGCCAGCGCTCCTCCGACCGCGTGTGCTCAGAGCCTCGGGCTCGCCGCGCCGCCTCGGGGGGCACCTGCCAAGAGCAGAGGGCAAGTCACCCGTAGTGCCAGCTGCTGAGTCCCTCTGGCCGCAGGCCGGGGGCATCCCGCTTGGCGCAAGGGCAGCCTGCAGGGGCGGAGGGGCGGGTGCAGGGACACGAGCCAGCGCAGAGCTTCCGGAAGGCGGAGAGGGCCACGGGCAGTCAGTCCCCCCTCTGGGGGAGGCACGTGTGCGGGCACACGTCGTGTGCCATGCGCTCGGCGACGGTTATCAAGGTCAGGAACAAGGGGCTGGCTTTGGACTCAGCTCAGCCAGCTGAATCTTGGGCGTCGCCGGGCCTGGGGCCCAGCTGCATAAAGAACAGGGTGACAGTCTCGGCTCAGTGGCGCCATCGGGCCAGGAATGGCTGTGATTATCCTTATTTACCTTTCAAAGATTCCGGGACCCCACCAACTCTCTGACTGTAGCCCAGAACTGGACGCTGAGCCTGCTCTGGGGCACCCCCAGCCCCAGGACCCCCAGCTGGGCCCGTGGCTGCACCCGCCCTCCCTCCCGGCCCCCAGGGGCCGGGCCCTCTGCTGACAGGGGCATCCTGAGGATGGACGCCATGAGGCGCTCCCTGAGGACACGCTGGGGGTGCGGGCTGGGTGCCAGAGGGATGTTCTGGATGGGAGGAGTGTCAGCAGGCTGGGGAGCCCAGCCCTGACTCCACTGAGTCCCTCTGGGGCCCCTTCGAGAGACTCAGGGACAGGGGCCCACGTGCTTTGTACTTGTGAACTGCTTGGGGCGACTCAGAGCAGGAAGGGACTTTTCCAGCCGCTTCCCTGTTGGCTACAGAACGGGAGGACTTGGCTGGGGAAGTTCTGCTCTTCCATCCCGATCAACAAACTGTAAACAAGCTGATGCCCAGGGGGCCCAGACCCTCTGGGGAAAAGAGGCAGGTCTGCCTCGCTGTGTGCCCACCCTGGAGACCACAATGCAGGGACACACTGGACTGAAGAGGCCGAGCCGCGCTCTCTGAGCGGCTTCCTCCCTGGCAAGGAACCAATGAGCTGCACCTGCAGCGTTGAGGGCTTCAGCGGGGTGGGATAAGGTGACCCCAGTGACTACTGGCTGGGCATGGAGGGTGGGCCCAGGAGGCCCTGCCCCTGGGGGAGGGGAGGCTGTATCTGAGGGCTCACTCTCTCCCAGCCCCCACCCAGCCATTTCTAGGGCTCCAAACCTGGGGAGGAGCTGGAGACCGGCAGTGCAGACTCTGAGCAGGGCCCTAGGGCCGGTGTGCGCCTGCCCTTGGCAATGCCAGGAGGATGCTGCTGCCTTTGGGACCACCTCCCCCTGCCCCACTGCGCTGGCACAGAGTCCCTGGCCTGAGGGGCACCCTGTGAGCGGAACAGCCCAGCCCAAGAGTGGGGGCCCAGGGCGCATAAGGAATGGTGACGGGGGCCCTGCAGGGCCGTGGGATCTGGGCTGGGAGGAGAGACGGACGCCCAAGAGGGCAGGCTCAGGCCAGACAGTGGGCCAGGGCCACAGGAAGCCGGGGGCACGGCGCTGGACAAGGAGCGCTTTCAGAGGCCCCAGGAGGCCCCCAAATCAGAGAGACCAGGGGCCCAGCAGTGGCCAGGAGACAGGGACCCGCACACCCAGGGGCACGGGGCCCCACCCTGGGCCCATCCTGCGACAGCGAGGACACCTACAGGCCGGGTCCCAACTCAGGGCGCCTGTTTGATCATGTTGCCAAACACATGCTGGGAGAAGCAGCCTCAGATCCCAGGGCAAGAAAGTACAACTGGCCCCAGGGAGGCTCGGGCTGGGGAAATTAGCCGGAGCCTCCGGCCCCCAAGGGGGCGGGTGTGGCTGGAGACCGCGGGGTCTGCATCATCAGCCTGTCTGCATGTTCACAGGCGGGAAACTGAGGCAAAGCCGGCAGCCCTGGCTCCACTCAAGGCTCAGACGGGGGCGGGGGGGAAGGCCACCCTTGACGACAGAGCCGGGGAGCGGGTGGGGGCGTGGTGGGTAGACAGGGGGCCCAAGGCAGGTAGAGAAACGTGTGTGTGGAATGTGGGAGCACCTGCCGAGCTGGGCGAGCCGTGAGGCCCCGCCTGGGCGGTGGGGCTCGGGCAGCGGGCAGCACAAAATACTCCCTGAGACTTTTACCGAACAATGAGTGAAATTGCCTTCCCTTTTTCAGACGCAGGGCGTGAAATTGGAAGGTTCCGGTGACTTCTCCAGGGCATAAACGGGCATCTTTCCTGGCAGAGAGAAGGAAAAATAATTCAAAAGAGAATGAATGCACAGAACTCGCCGTCCCAGGGCCGGATGGGGTCAGCGTCCACCCCGAGGACAGGGATAGCCAGTCACGAGGCTTGGGCACCAGGACCATGTCCCAGCCCTGCACAGGAACAGCACTAGACTCGAGGTCAGGGCCCCAGAGCCCGTGGGGTCTCCTGGTAGGGGGTGATCTGGTCCTGCCTGAGCCTCCCTGATCCAGCTCTTGCTGAAGCCCCAAGTCCTGACCAACCTGACCACCCTCTGGGTTGGGAAGGGCCCGAAGCCCACACTGGGAACTTATAAGAACTAACGAGGGCGACTGAAATGTCTCAAGTTTCAGGAGAGAAGCAAAAACAGACCACGGATTTCTGTCCTCAAACCCTCGGCCCAGTCAGCCACAGCTCAGCCTTCCCTCCCTTCCTTCCCTGCGAGGAGGCCCCAGCCCCTGCTCAGCTCTGGCCAGTGGCCACACAGTTTCAAATTCTGAAATGGCCTTTCGCAAATGTTCAGTTTCCAGCACTTGTTGAACAGCCCACATCCTGCCCTAGCTTCCCGGGGGTAAGATTTACTCAAAAAGGGGTAAAGCCCCGTCTTCGGCTACCGAGTGCAAACCCAGTCCCACCCGGGCAGAGTCGGGGGTTAGGGTTCCAGTCTCCTGACCAGTCACGGGCCGGGCAGAGTGCAGCTGGCTGGGGAAGCAGGCCTCAGCGAGGGGAGCGCCCCTAAGGGCCGAGACCCCGCCCGGGCCAGGCCCCAGCGACCGTCCCTGGTCAGGCCTTACCACCAGGCTGCATTGGCCAGTCATGCTTCAAGCAGTTACTCGCAAGAGTTCTCTACTGGACACTGGCGGGGCGAGGACCGGTGCCAGGCAGCAGGGCTGGGCACCCACCGCCAGGCACTCAAGGCGGGCAGGAGGATGGACACCTAACAGCGGTCGGGAGGCCGCAGAACCCAAGACCTGGGCTGTGCGGGAGGTGCGCGAGAGGGCTCTGGAACACGGGCCCCCTCACCATGTATTCTAGAAAGAAGGCTGTAGCCTGATGCTGCCGGAGGCCAGGCAGAGGTCCAGGGGTGGCTGGCGCCTGCGAGACACCAGGGCGGCGAGGGGCGCACGGGGGCGCAGCGCCCTCACCCCCGCTGCTGCAGCCCTGGCAGCAGGCTGCTGCAGAGCACAGGCGCTCAAGGAATCAAGACTGAAGCGGGCTATTAGGGGAGGGCAGGCCAGCACGGTCTGCTGCCCACGGTCTGTCCCTCAGCCACGCACCCAGGAGTAGTGGTGGAAGCCGGCGGCAGGTCAAACTCTGACTCAACAGAGCCGCTCTGCCACGCAGGGCAGCACCAGCCCCAGCCACCGACGCTCCCCTCTGCCATCGTGGCTCTGAGGGCCCCTCCAGTGGGAGCCACCGGCCGGCCCTGACCATGTCCTTCTCCTGGTGACTCAGACACGGGGGAAGCCGAGGCTCCGGTCTGAGAGTCGGGCTGGGCGGCCCACGCCCCTGCTCTGGCTTCCTGGCCTCATCCCCAAGCACCTGAAGTTCTTTTGCCAGGAATATTTGTTTAAAGCGCTCTTCCACCCGGGACTCGGAGCTTCAGAAAGGCAGAGGGAGGATGTCTTACATCTCGCTACTTACCTCCCGGCTCCTGGCGCCAAGGAAAGGACCCAGTATTTTTGAATGAGTGAATGATTAATTCACCAACCGCTTCTTGGCGGCAGACCCTGCCCTCCCGAAGACCCTGCCCTGGAGAGGTTTATCGTCCTGCTCGTGCAATGCAGGGCGGCCGAGAAGAAAGCGCAGATGTGGGAAGGCTGCGTGGGAGGAGAGAGAGCGGGCGAGGATGGGTGAGAGGCTGACAGTGTCGGGGTCAGGCGTGGGTGGCCCTAGGCCAGCAGCCCAGCGAGTGTGGGAGAGTAGTCAGGGGGCGCCGCTGAGTGCCGCGAGGTCGGTGGGCCTCACTCGCCCAAGGACTGCTGGCCAGAGGACCTCGCTCCTGTACAGGGCGCCCTGGCCAGTCACAGCTCACCTTCCGACAGAAAACTATCCACTAGGCTCCCACATGCACCGGCACTCACAGGCCCACGGCCACCAGCGCGGTCTAAGGCCCTCCCTCGAGGCGTGGGGCCACGTAACCGGGAGACACGCAATCCCGAGACTCAAAACTCGGGCCCCAGGTGTCATAGTGGAGAGAGGGGCAGTTACCTGGCTTGCCCGGGCGCTGACATCAGTCTGTGAGGCAGAGGGGATGCTCCGTGCCAGACGACGGGGACCACCACTGGGCCAGAGGACGATGCAGGACAGGAGTGGGGACAGATTCTAGGGTCAGAGGGGCCAAGACAAGAAAGAGATGAGGGCAGCGCAAGGGATGTCACTGGTGGGCACTGGATACATAGCTGCTGAGGGAGGGAGAGAGCAGCAGCCGGGAGGATCCGGACTCTGGGAGGGGGGGAAAGAAGGGCGGAGGAGGACAGGAGGGAAGGAAGAGGGAAGGCTGGGGCGAGGGGGGCAGAGCAGGCCTCGGCCAGCACCCGCCCCCAGAGCCCAGGGCTCCCCAACTTGCCTTTCTTGTTGACTGTCCCTGCTGGAAGGCCCCGCAGGCTGCCTCGAGGGCCGGGCCTGGACGGCCCACCCATCCAAACTGGCGCCTTCTCAGGACTTAGCGGGACTCTTCATTCTTCTGAGAGAGGAATTTGGTACCACATCCTCTGAGAGCTTTAAATAACGCAACCAAGAGGGACCGTCACAGCCAGTTTAGGTGGAGATGGAGAAACCTGGCAGGAACGGCCCCGCACCCCCCCCACCCCCCCACCCCCAGGCGCCACGCTGGCCGGAGCGCCCTGCAGCACGCTCCTGCGCACGGAGCAGCCGTCTCCACAGCCCTCACCTGCCGGAGGAGGCGAGGCCACAGGTCCAGAGGTGCCGCACATCTGGCCAGGGCGCGCAGAGACCCAGGGGAAGTCGGCTTGCCTGCGAGGCAAGCAGGCAGCTCGCCGGAGGTGTGACCGAGACCGGGCTATTTTCGACCTGCTGTCTTGGCAGAGGCAAGGGCAGTTTTCGGGAAGACCCAAGGTTCCCGGCCACCAAGCCGAGCCAGCGCTGCCCCAAGACGGGCCAGTGTCCAGGCAGTGAGGACTGCCAGTATCCTGCCTCGCGCCGGCACTGGACCCGCGGCGGGAAATGGACTCGCACGGGAGGACGCCACAGCCCCGACGGGCCGCACCACGCCGCACGGCGCCCAGGCCGTTCCGGAAGGACCAGCCCTTCCACAAAAGCACGACATATTTTTAGCTGCTCGTTCCTCCACTCAGCAGCAGCTCGGCGGCGCGCGGAAGCCAGGGGCAGTGCGGCGTGGCGGGGCCCCCCGGAACCCCGCAGCCGGGGACGCGCCTGTGGGTTCGCCCCGCAGGCTCCCGCGTGGCCACGGCCCCGCCCCCATCCGCACACACTGGCCCGCCGCAGGCTGCTCGCTCGAGCAGCCGCTCCCTGCAGAGCAGTTACTGGAGTCGCTGCGGCTCGCGCCCGCACGCACTCGCTGGGCTCAGTCGCCAGCGTTCTGGGATTCCTGGGACACATTCGCCCACCCGGTGCCCTCCTTACTGCCAGCGTGCGTCCTCCCCTGGCTCGGCTCGGTCCTCCTCAGTGAAGCCAGTCCCGGGCTCTGTTCGATCCGGCATGCTCTTTGACTTAGCTCATCAGTGTGTGTGGCCAGGAGCTGCCGCCCTCATCCACCGACTAATTCACCCGCTCATTAGCTGCCGAGACCGCTCATTACCAATTAGCCTCCATTTACACATCCATCCCCAGGCGCAATCCGGAGTACACCGACTTACTTATTCATTTTTCCACTTGAATGCTCAACTCCACTTTTGACTCCCTGACCCACGAGTGTCGCATTCATCCACTCACTGACGTTTCCCCTGGCTTTGGGCAGTTTGGCTCACACCCGGGCTCGTCCGCCGGGCACCACGCACCGTCTCATCTCGCCACCCTCGTCTGAGCTTCACTTTGGCGTTGTCCTCTGCACTTTCAGTCTTTTTCTCGCTCCTCTGTCTCCCTGGCGAGTGAATTCCACTCGGTCCCTGACTCACCGCTTTACTCCTCCTTCGCTTCAGCCCCCGGGCTCAACGAGCGCGCCTCACCGGCGGGCCACGGCCGGAGACGGTGCCGGGAAGGCCGCCGCCACCTGTGGAGCCGCGCTCGCGCCTGTCTCTCCGCCCAGGTGCCCACGGAGGCGCCACAGGCTCCCTCCTGTGCTCCGGGAAAGGCCGTTTCCGTGCCCAGTTGAGCTATTACGTTCGTATCTGAGTCTCCATCTAGCTTCAGAGAGCTACCGGACCACTGGAGCCAGGTCAGAACCCGGCAGGGCGGCACCGACGCAGACAGCGCTTCTCAGAGCCCAGGCCCGACAGCGCTCAGCGTCCTCTCCAGAACCAAGGGCCAGGAAACTCAAAATATGGGGTCCAGGATCCTTCCCGCTAATTCTTTGTGCCTGAGGTGGGGGTAGGGTGGACAAAGCATATAAACAGCACATAAAAATACCCAAATTTTCAGTCCCGTACACAGCGTATACTATCGGAATAAACGTTCAAAGGCTGTTTTAGTTCCTAAGTTGTCATGATCCTTATAAGAACACATAGTTTTCATTACAGGTCCATGACTTGGCCTCTTCTGATTTAGTTTATAATAGACTGACTTGCTAGATAATACCAAGAGGGACCTGAGCAGCAGACGCCAGCCACAATGTGACAGCAACGTCAAGCCAAAGAACACAACAGTGACGAGTTTGACCTCTAGCACTATCGCTGTCACTCAAGAGCGCAGATTCACTCTCTTCAGGCCAGTGCGCCTCACTGAAGCAAAACTGGGTCAATCCTAGCTCCGGGGATGCGCCTGGTCTTGGGTTGTCTTTACGGATGGAGTTCCCCTTGCTGCTCCTCCCTTGGTCTTCTTTCTGAAGTAAAGTTTGCAGCAGGGAGGGCTTCCAAACGAGAGGGGGTTTTGACTACTCGGGCACTGTGGGCAGACAGCTGGCCTGGGCCACATCCTCTTGCATGGCCAATCAGGAGTAGGAGTGACTGCTGAAATCGTACCAGCATATTTACCTTTAACTTGCTCCACCACTTACTGCTTGGCGCGAAATGATACCAGTGAAAACGCGAACAGCCCAGGGCAAAGCCTCGCACTGGCGTGTGGCGCCCGTAGCTGCAGCCGAGCGGCGTGGCCCGTCGCCTTCTCAATGGAAAGCTCTCTCTTGACTCTAAAAAATAAATGAACCATGACCTCATCAGAAAAAAAATCTTCTCGCTGGCCCATGCCTGGTCTTTGATAGGGTTTTAGGATTACATTAAACCATTTATTTTTGTTGGAATAATATAGTCATCATCCATAAATAAAACGGCCAAGTCAAGCATAAAATTTAATCAATTACCGTGATCGCCACGGCCCCAGGGACACAGGTTAACAGTGCGGATCTTCATCTTTAGGTCACCGGATAGCCGAGGTGCAGCATTCTGGGGGACAGAGCAAGTGTGAGTCAGAATGAAATACACCTGTCGTCGGCCACGCTTGCCCTCACTCCTATCCGCTTAATTGTACTTTTTGTTCTTCGTGAATCAAACATCAGGAAACCCATTGCAAACTAAGTAGAATACTGACTCTTAAATATGTCGATGCAGCTGTTCACTACACAAAGGTACCGGCTTTGATCCATGTTTTTTTCTTAATGGAACAAGATATTTCAGAATGGCGCTAAGTATCTTATATAGCATAAAATTTTAAAATATCACTATTATATTGATTGATTCAGTTATTTAGTCATTAATAATATAAAATCAATATACATGAAGCCTCTTACGTCTCAGAGTTAGAGTCTTAAACTTCCCTGAGGTTTTCCCCTCAGAAAGCAAGAGCTGGTTTCGCAACGGGCCTCAGTGGCTCACAGGCAGAGATCACAGTGCACTCAGCTGCATTCCACTCGCATCACGGGCCCGCCACGCAGTGCGTACAGTGACGGCAATTTTCAGATGTCACATGAACAACCGTGAGCCCACATTCCTACTCCACAACGAGACTATGACTCCCCACCTGAGAAACAGCTCGCATCTTCATCAGGAAGGACGTCTGAGAGACCCATGGACAGACGTGAGAGGGGGTGCAAAGTCTGGAAATGAGCTAAGTCAAGCACGTCCCTCACACTCACCAGCATGAGAATGGGCTGGTCAGGAACTTCGGTTAGGATGCGACCTCGTCACAGATTCCCGAATGACCTCTTACAATTTAATTACATTTTTTCTTCTTTAATGGCACAAAGGAGACCCACCATAACCCGACCGGCCCAAGCCAAGAACTCTAGGGCTTCTATAACGTAATGAGCCCCTTACCCAGAGGAGTGATGCAAACGTCGTCCCGCAGGGCAACTGAGTTAGCCAAGACGCACCCGCCCTGCGGAGGGAAAGAGGGTGAGTGAACAAAAAGGTCCAGATGTAGGCTCTACTTTGGTGACCAGGATGAAGCTAATTTTCAACAGAATGATTCGCACTGCATCCTTCTTCCTGGCTCAGGAGTGGGTCTCCATTTATGGACTAATATATTCAGGGATCCATTTAATAAGATAATACATCGCACATCCTCAAACTAACCCAAGCCAGCGTAAGAACCAGCCCTGTGTGCCTCACCCTGAAGCTAAGTGGCCGGGAGCCTTTTGTGAAAAGGTGTCTGTGTGGGAAGTAGAGTCTCCGTGCCCCTTGGTCTGGCTCAAGCCCATGGCGAGCCCTGGGTGGCCTTCTGGGGCCATGCTACTTGCTAGAGCTCCCAATCAAAGGCGGTCACTTGGTGTGACTCCCCGGCCCACAAAGGGCTCCGTCACCTTGGAACGATCACCAGCTCAGGGGTCCATTCTGCGGAGGAGACAGGAGGAAAAAGTGAGGGTGGCGATACCCGCTGCGGTCGGTCGTGATCTGACTCCCGGGCTAGCAGGCGCTGCTGGGCCTTCTCCACGTGCCTGGGCCAATGGGCGCCTTCTCTGGGGCGCCATCTCCAGGCCCCGTGCAGGTACTTAACTGGGTGGTTTGTTGTTGCATCGTATGGACGTGGGAGGGTTGCCGGCAGGGAGAGGGGTGTGTGACAGGCAAGTGTTAAGGCGCAAAGCTGTATGCCCCAAGTTATGTATCCTTGTCAACAAATTGGAAGTCAATAAAATTTGATTTGAATAATGAAAATAAGTAAGTCTGTCATTATAACTTCAAAGATGCCAATAAAATACATGACAGCATCTTGTGCAAACCAGGGGGAAGAGCTTATTCGCCCCTGGACCCAGGTTTACCCCCGGCTGACCCGTTCTGGTATTGATTCATTACTAAAATTATTTCTTCCTCTTACTAAAAAAAGAACTCACTTAAGACAAGAGCACCGAACACTGCTAGTCTCTGCCTAGATGGAGGCTACTCACAGAGGTCTCACCCCGATTTGCTTATCAGCGAGCCCCAGGGCTCCAGAACGATGCTGATAGCAGAGCTGGAAAGCGGGACTCACTGGACCCCTCGTCCGTGGCGCAGCACAGTCCTCTCCGCTCTTGTTAAAGTTCCGCATCCATGTAGCCACTCGCCTGTCCTGTAACACAAGGGCCACCACGAGGGACCACACGCCGAGCCTGCAGCGCGCTCGCCTGAGGACCCCGGCGGGGAAGCGGAGCTCAGGGGCGGGGGGGAGGGGGGTGAAGGTGACAGGAGCGGGGTGAGTGGCCCCCGGGAGCCAGTTATGTAAACAAATGGCAAACTCATAAAATGGGATGTAAAGCAAATGAATCGCCTCAGATTTCAGCCTTGCTCTGCTGCGCACAGGAGGCAAGCACGGTTTAGAGTGGCCTTAGGTTTGGGGGTGTCTCTTGCTACCACTGGCTAAAACACAGCGCCTCCACTTGTGGGGTCGCTCAGTTATTACTTTTACATTAGAAAGAGCACAGCTCTGAACGCACCACCAGAATGAAAGCGCGCGTGAAACAAAGCAGCCTCACTGCCGCCACCCTCCCCTGCAGCCCCCATCTTTGCACCCCCACATGGAAACAGCTGCCTGTCGGGGCCCCTCCAGGGGTGGCGACTGACAGGCCAGCTCCCTCAGGCGCAGCAGGAACACGCCTGGAGGGAGCAGCCACGCCTGGGCAGGAAACTCTAAATACCTGTTTCAGAACAATGTCACAGGCCACCCGGGGCACAGAGGTGAGTCGCAGCCCCTGTGGCCTGAGGGCCACCCGCCAGGGAGTGACCACAGGGTGCAGTGGGTCTCTCCGGTCCCCCACTGTTCCCTCAGCAGTAGGTTTCGGTGGCTCCGCCTGTTCTGCTCCCCACTCTGTCTCTGGGGAGTCCTCTCATCCCCTCACCTCTGGCCTGCACCCCAGTTTTCTGTGTATAAATCGACATAAATCTTAAGAAAAATAACAATTTCATAGCAGTGAGCAATGCTTGATTCTATTTCTTATTAACTCTTTCACTCAGAAATTAACTTGAACAACTATTCATTCTTTCTAAAGAAATGACACAACGTTCAAGTGATTGGAACCCAGGACAGGAACGCTCCTGTGCCTGTCTGCCGGGTCCCCCGGACCCAGGTGAAATCATAATGATTGTTTCAAGACTTTCATTTTGGGGCCCAAGCTTTTGAGCCATTGATTATGACAGACTTGTTTATTGACTACAATGATAAAATCGTTCCCTCTGCACACTCGAGACAACAGCACTGAAGAAGGGGGGCAGGTGCGCTTCTGCTGGTCACCCCGGCGGCCACAGGCTGCAGCTACTTGACGCCGCAGCGAGCGTGGTGGCCACAGTGCAAACCCCTGATAAATAACGCTCTGTCAGTGGACAGACAAGATTATTCTGCACCTTTTATTTTTATTTCTAGTTCACCTTTTGTAGCAATATATAAATATTGTTTCTTTTTAGTACTGAAACAAACACGCATTAGACCAAAGGCAGCCCAGGTCGGGAACCTTGCAGTTTAGTATCTGGCTGCATGTCCAACATGGGGAGCGTAAAAAACAAACATCAGCCCTCAAAACCAAGTCGGACTAATACTTGCTTTGTGGCACTTTAGACTCAGTGTGCACACAGCTGTTCTTACTCGCTGACTCTTATTTACTAAACCCTCCGCGCATTAATTCATGCATAATAACACCATCATTAGCCATGAGCCTCAAAGCACAGATGACGGTAATTGAAATTTCTAAAAGCCGTCAATAGGATCATTTCCAGCGGTGGAATAGACCAGCTCTCTCTGTGGCCTGGGCCTCGGGTGGCCAGACTCTCATTATGCACCTTCCGTGATTCACACGCCCCTGTCATCATCAACATCCACACTCATGAATATTTCTCATTATTTACATTTTATCTACCAATTTATGCTATGATTTGCTACCTGGTAAAAAATGTACCTGAATCACAAAAAAAAAAAAAAAAAAGAGTTAGAGCCTTGCTATCCCTCATGTGTGCCTATAAAACAATTTCCCTAGACCGCTGATCCTTCTGGAACTAACCAGTGTTTCTATCCAACCCATCCTCATTGATGGAATGCGTTTAGCCAACTCTGAGTACATTTTCCCCTTCTCAGTAATGACCGGCCACTCTCACAGCACCTGATCAAGACAGGACATTGGACGATCACTCCCATGGCCTCCACCCTCCTAAAGCAACTCTGAGCTCCAGCCCACAGCAGAATGGCAACGCCCAAGCAGGGACCACCCCGAGGTGTTTTCACATTGCCTTTCACTTAGATAAGCCTGTAGTATTTATTAGTTTATCATGTAATGCTTTTAAGTTACTTTCCTCTTCCTGAAGCAAATGTTAACTTATAACTGACCAGACACTCAGTGATCACTTAGTGAGAGGGGTGAAGGGCCCAGGTTCCGCTGTCGTCGAGTCCAGTGGACACTAGTGCTAATTCTCCCCTCACCGTGTATTTAATAACTGGAACGTGACTCATATTATCTATTTACGTTTGTATTGATTCTTTTATAGTAACAGAATCATATCCCATGAGCCACACAATTAAAGGCACAAGATTTTAAATAGCCTTAACCTCTACCTATACTAATATCTTCTGTCAGGGAAGAGAAGGGAGTTTCACTGCACCGAACCTCAAGGTCCAGACACAGGGAGGGCACTGACCACACTCAGGGCCCAGGGTCACCGCTGAGCCAGGTATGGCTGGCACCTTCTTAATATTCATGTACCAGACTGTTACTCATGCGTAACTCTTTATTGTTCCACCAAGAGCAACAAACTAGATTCCTAAAGAATTCGAGACAAGACGGGTGACTGTCACTCAACGCCAGTCTCCAGCTGGAAAAGCAGAGAGTAAGCTAAGGCTCGCGGCCCCAGGATGGCTCTCCCGAGTGGCCACTCTAAGGGCCAAGCAGAGGCAGCGGGAGAAACCCTTTGCGGCGCTATCTGACCTGGCCTTTGCATTCTGCCTTCCAGGTATGCTCCGCATGGAAAGCCACGCTTCCCTTCGACGTGGAGACAGTATCCGTCTTGCTGCTGACACACACGTGAGTCTGACGTTAGCACTGTCCAGATCATCCTTCGCCAAGGAGGAAACAGCCTCCGACCATTTCTGTCTTAATGGCATCATCCCTTCAATCTATAGAACAGCACTGCTTTTTAATCTTTTTTAAGATATTCGTTACGCCACCCTCCCTTTTCGTGCACTGCATGACCACCCTACGGAAGCCCACCGTCACATCGCCCTTACTCTACGCCACTGACACCTGTGCTCGCCCCACCGCGCCCGGTCCTTGTCCTCCTCTCTCTTACAGATGTCCCTGACCTACAGCTGCCTCATGATTTGGGTTTTTACTTTATTACACTGACTTCTTTTTTCTCATTCCTTTTTTGTTTTCTCAACATTCCTCCTATAAGTGAGACCCATTCGATAGTTTTCCTTCTTCTTTTTTTTTTTTTCTGTCTGATTTTGCTAAGCCGAAGCCTTTCCAGCCCCATCCAAGTTGTTGCGAAGGGCACAAGTTTATCCTTTTTCATTGCTGAGTAATCTTCCATTGTGTACATATACAACATCTTCTTGTCCAGTCATCTATTTTTGGTCATCTGGGTTGCTTCTAGCTAACCTATGATAATTTGTGCTGCAATAAACAGGGGTGCTGGTGTCCTTCTGAATGAATGTTTTTGTGTCCTCTGGGTAGATTCGTAGGAGTGGAATATAAAATAGTGTTTCTTTCCTGACCTTACATTTTGAACACTGGACAATGCTGAACCTCACTTTTCTTCACTTATCTGCAGGTTTTAAATGTCCTTTCACTTATTAGCCAATTGTAAGAATAGTTCCAAAATGTGTGAACACAAAGACAAAAGGCGGACTCTGTGTACACCCCAGACAGTGAGCAAGAGGACCCCTTCAAAAAATGGAAATGGACTGGATTTCTTTTGCATTGCACCTGAGGCTTCTGGGCACATGGTATTCGTGGCCCACTGACTCAGAGCCACCATTTGTCATCACTGGCCAACTCACACCCTCGTCCTTCATTTCTGCAACATTTATGGAGTTATTATTTAATCTACCAATAATAACTTTTAAATGCCGTGATTCACAAGAGCCTTGGTATATCACTAACCTCGCATTAATTATCTTCAGTTTTTCACCCATGCATTCACACAGCATGTATGCATCATGCATCCCATGCATCGCATTAATGGGTACGATGTGATATGATCATGCACAGCCCACATGTATCACGGGAATGCAGTTGACCTTATCTCCTAGTTCCGACTTTTTGCTGGCATCATGAATACCCTTAAGCAAGGAGCCAAACTAGGATAAAATCCCGTGGTCCCAGGATCCTAACCAATGGATAACCGTGAGCCCTTGACCACAGAAACCACCTTCCAGCAGCTCCAGGATGCACATTCTGAGGCGTATGGAGCAGAAAGACAACTTAAACATCACCCTCCCCACAGATCCCTGTCTTCACCTGTAATTTAGACAGTCATTTATGCAATCATCAATTTCAAGTATATTTATCTCATTTTCTCTGAAGAGAAGAAGCAATTTCCAACTTGTCATGGGCCCAGAACATAAACAGTGCCTATGATTCATCTTGTCTACATTGTCCTTCACCTAAGACAGAGCAGGCATCTATCACTTACCTCTCGCTGGACTTTGATGTTTTCAATACATAAATAATATTTCTTGCCTAATCATACCTTTATATAATTGGACAATACTTCACTCCTTTTATCTTTATAGATTCTTTCCTTTGTCCAATTATAAAAATGGAATGAAAATGCATGAGTGCCAGATCAAAAACCCTGTGTATTTCGTATTCCTGACATCTGATGCAGGCCCTCTCGCAAGCATCAGAGAGAATGGGCTCATTTTCTTTTGTCCTGGCCAGAGGATTCTACACGTGTCCCCGGTGCCTGACTCCTCTACCACCAGTAAGCTCTGGTGCAGTATGTCCCTCTTTTCTTCATTTCTATTTACTTACTGAGCCAATAATTATCTCACTAGCAATTTCAATCACTGAGTCACAAGCCCAAGAGCCCCTAGTCCACCAACAGAAAAATCCTACATTCATACAGCTTTCATTACCTGCGCTCGGTTTTATTTCAGACACATGCAATTACCAACACAAAGCATCGTGTCCCTTTTACAGCCATCACTAGCCAATAGCTGGCCAACTTCCAGTCCTTTCCACGGTTTCTAACACCGTTTAGATACTCTGAAACAAACTCCCTAAGCAAGATAAGAGCTCGGACTCGCACTCACATCGGTCTCTGTGATCCAGCAACAGATGCAGCCAGAGGCCCTGACAGGGAAGAGGCTTAAATCAGCTCAAGGTCATTCACTCTGAGGATGGCCAGAGTCCAAAGCACAGCAGATGATTTAAGGGTCAGACACGTTGATTTCAGCATTTTAGTTACTCACTCAGATACAACTTACTTTTTAGAAACATTTTTTACCCAGAGAAAGAAACAATCTTAAACAAAAAAATGGATCCAGAATAAAATCTGATCCTAAATCAAAGAGTAACACTCTGATTCACTTATTTCCTAATGAGCACGATGGTTACCAGCTTGGACGACTTCTCTTTTTGGTCTCACCACGTGCCCAAGGTTGGAAATACGCGCCTCCGTCTTCTCTATGAGTTTATATTTGTTGACTGGATCTATTATTGCTCCCTACATGGAGTAATGATAAATCTAGATCTATGAATCCCAAATACAAACAGGACACTGCATGTTCCTGACTGCTGTCTACGGCCACCGCACGCAGGGGCACACCACGCAGGGGCACGCACGCAGGGGCACGTACACAGGGTCACCGCACGCAGACGCACGCAAGCAGGG
>NW_004567114.1:1968048-1973180 GCF_000260355.1 Condylura cristata
GGGCACGCACGCAGGGGCACGTACACAGGGTCACCGCACGCAGACGCACGCAAGCAGGGTCATGTACGCAGGGGCACGCACGCAGGGGCACATACGCAGGGTCACATACGCAGGGTCACTGCACGCAGACGCACGCAAGCAGGGGCACACACGCAGGGGCACGCACGCAGACGCACGCACGCAGGGGCACGCACGCAGACGCACGCACGCAGGGGCACTGCACGCAGACGCACGCACGCAGGGTCACTGCACGCAGACGCACGCACGCAGGGGCACTGCACGCAGACGCACGCACACAGGGGCACCGCACAGGTTGTCGTTGGTCCTCAGAGCCCCACACAGCTGTCGTCAGTCATCCAGGCATCATCCGGGCACCAGCCAAGGCCTCTGGTGATGTGAGAGACACATTTTCTTTCTTTGTTTCCCATTTGTGTTGCGTAACTCACTAATTCACTAATTTCAGTTACATTTAAAAGAAGTACTCAAGCAGACACAAGACCGGAACCCTGAGTACCCAAACACGCCTGACCTCTTCCTCACGGTGCCCGCCTTCACCACCAGTCAGCAGAATTTAGACTTGCAGCAACGCCCGCCCACTCTGATGGAGAACTGAAGTCAAAGTAAGCGCTCCCAAGACACATCTTGGTCTTCGTCCCGACACCGAGGCAACCGTCTTGATCACAGCAGAAGCTGAACGCGGCTCGGTGCGGGCAGCCTACGTCCAAGCTGGGAAATGATGGCGACCAACGCCTGGCGCTCCCCCTGCGACTCACGCCCTCCCTCGCGTGCAGGCACACGGCGCCGCTGCTGGTGGGCTTACTCCTCCCTCCGATCATCACTTGCAAACCTTGGGGAGGAACTACCGAACTGACCACTGACCTCGTGGTGGCTGCTTGGCAATGCCCACATCATCCTCAGAGACAGGATATACTTGGTCCATCTGTTACTCATCTAACTGGACTGAGGGCGTTTTTCCTGGGTAAACTGTTTAGTAATGAACAATGTTTCCCCTTCTTCATCTTTATTCATATATATATTTGCTAATTTATCCTGCATTGATTCTCTCACAAAAATATTTTTTAAAGTCTTGAATCGGGCCCTCCCTGGTGTCACAGCGGGTTGAAGCACAGCACAAAGAAGCTTAAGCCACTTCCACAGGAGTTCGATCCCCGCCTGCCTGGGAGGAGATCCCCATGGCCCTCTCCTGACCAGCCCGCTGCTCCCCTCAGCAGTGTACTTCGTTGATCTGCCTGTTCTGCTCCCCGCTCTGTCTCTGGTGAATCCTCTCACCCTCCGCATCTCTGGCCTGTACCCCGGTTCTGTATGAATAAATTAAAAAATCTTTAAAAAAAAAAGTCATGAATTGAAGGTCATGGAAAAGACGCTTTGTCTGTAGTAGCCCTTCAAATTTCATCCATGCTCACCACCAGCAGACATCATCATTGTTCATAACTGACCATTGTTCTACACAAATCTGTTTATCAGTTCATTAGTGAAGAAATACCTGTGAAGCACAAATGATGAGATACTTCAATATCGCTAATATCCACCAATAGTATTCACAAAACGAACAAATCCCATTCATCAACTGAATTCCATGCGATGCTTCATCTCCTTCTGCTATTAAGAATCAGCACAACAGGCTTTCTCAAACTCAGACAAGAACAAGAACACACTGGCCTCGTGCCCCCAGCGCAGTGGTGAAGGTCATGACCATGGAACAGTCCTTGAACCAGGTGGAATGATGCCTTTCCGAGAAGCAAAGAGCAGACCAGACGGGGAAGACGCTCAGGGTCCCCCCCGCTCTGCGGAGGGCACACTCTCCATTCATAGCTGTGTAAGGACTGTCAAATGGCAGTGCACACAGAGGTGAGGAGCTAGCCACCCTTCAGGCGAGCCTGAGTCCCAGACACCTGTCATCCTACGTGACTCATACGCCACCAGGCGTCGCCATGGAGCAACTATTCCTCATTTCTGTTGATCGGTTAATTAAATCGTTACTTCACTAATGAACATTTTAAAGGCCATACATGACTCACAAAAACCCAAGAAGAGTTCTTCTAAGCTGAATCTCACAGGATTGCGTCTCGTTAATTGTGCTTACAATACTGTCTACTGATATGTTAATTACTCTCGCAATATGTCTGTCTTAACTACCTCTTTTTCATACACGCATTATTGAAGGAAAGTTGACTAGAGCACAGGTCTACTGAGACTGTCTCGACCAGCAGCACACCACCGGGACCCTGTCACTGCATCCTGTGATGCTCCATGACCCAGTTCCCAGTGTATCACCTAGCTGAGTGACAAGCCACTGTGCATCGCGTAGTTACCACCAAGATACACATGCATTCTTTACTCACTCTGCACCTTTTGGCAAATAACCCTAGGGAAAGAACATGGAAGGCAAGAAAGCGACTCGACTATCACTCACATCACTCATCCTGCAGACACAGCACTCGAGACTGGGGCTGGGGTGTATGGGAGGGCAGGGCAGGGGGGCGAGGTCGGCTCCCTGCATCCATTCTGAGTACAGGGCAGAGTTGGAGACAAACAGTGACACTAATCAGCACAGATCACTGTTGCTCACTTCATGAACTCAGTATTTGAGCATTGATTAAATTTTCCTAATATGTATCTTATTATTTTGGCAGGAGGGAAACTCAGTCTTGAGATTGACCCAGAAAATGAGCTGGCCATCGTTACTAGCGTCCACATGACCCTCGCCGCAGGGCGACCCTGACCCCACTCCTGACAGGCAGAGGCGGTCCCATTTCACCACATCTTGGCTTCACCTCCACACTCCCCACTGGAAAACGCTGCCCCCCTATTCCAGAGGGGGCGCCTGCTCCCCGGGACTCAGAGGCTCAGACTCATCTCATGGCCTGGGCCTTCAACCGCCACGCGTCCTCGCTGGCCCGCCATCGGAAAGCCTCTCCTGCCCCACCTACACCCGCCCCCGTTCATTTATTCACTGGTGATAAAAACAATATAAGGCTTGTATAGAAACTCAGAACAAGAATCTTGATTGTTTCTATTTTTTTTTTCCTTTTACAGAATCACTCGTCACTTCTATTAATGGACTTCAGTCCTGTACATTACTGGTTAATCAACAGTGTTTCATATGATATTCATGGGTCATAGTAAACTTCTTGATTAATTTCATCCTTTTTTAATAATATCATAAATACCCTCAGACAAATGATTCCACTCAGGACGACAAGGCTGACGGCCACTCACCCTGGCGAGCACCACACAGAGACCCGGGCTCTGCTGTACCATGGCCGGCACGACAGTCGGCCCTAGACCCTGTGGGGAAGAGAAGAGAAAAGACAGGTGAGACACGAGGGCTCCGCCCCTCCGAAGCGGCCTCCACACCCACCGTGGACTCAAGGATGGTGGTATTCAGCCCTTTTTCCGCAGCAAAGCAGGCGTTTAACCCCATCAATAACAGCTCTAGCTGCAGATGTCACTCTTACCCCAAACTAAAACTATCCTGGCGTATATGTGGCAGCGCATTCCTGCTCACAGCGTGTCTCTCTCCCCGATAACCACACATGTTCCCGGGAAGATTCACACACTGTTGGGGCGACACCACAGAGCTTTGAAGCGGCGAGTGGTGGTCCTGGGCCGCACCACCCAGGAATGACACAGAGACGCATCACTTTTAGAAGCTACAAAGCCAAGAGAGAGCTTGGCCCACCACCCACACTGTTGTCCACACTCCAAGCATCGATGCAAACTCAGGGCCCACGGACACGGAGGAGGCCACAGCATTGCCACGTGCCCAGGCGTGGAACACGAGACAGGAGACGGGACAGAGGCGGCGTCACGTGCGTCCTCTACTACCACAGTTCACACAGCCAGTCATTTCGCTGGGAGTGACGCGGGGTCCTGCACACTTCCCCTTCTCGGCAGCAAAAGAACACATTTGTCGTTGACAAGATAAATCTCGACTGACTTACCGGTAACTACACATCTTTGTCAAAGGAAACGCCACGTACACGTATTTCCTAATAAGGATTTGATTTCAGTCCATGGGAACAGTATTTGCCTAACCACACGTCTTTCTAACTGGACAATCCTTTTTCACTCCCAGCTTTATCTATTTATGTTTATTGTTCGTTGAATTAATACTAACAATGGGAAGTTAGTAGTAGTAGTAGTAGTAGTAGTAGTATTTCCCTATAAACACTAAATTATTAGTATATTTGACCATAAAGCTCAAAACAGTCCTCGCATATTCCTGACCCGGACGACAGGGTCTGCCAGAGTGGTGACAGCCGGAGTCCGCATGTGGGCCCAGGTGGCCACACCCTCGTGCCTGCCTGAAGCCACCAGTGGGCAGCACCCACCACACCACCGTAGTGTGCCTCCTTTCTCACTCATTCTGACATGGTACACGGATGCAGTCATTAATTCACTAAGAGAATTACATTCACATCAAAAGATCGTTCATTAAGTACCCGATCTTCTCAGGCTTCAGGTCAATTCACAGTGGACTAAGTTGACGTCTTCCTTTGCGGGGTTCTTTTAATGACACACTAAGTACCCTGAGTAAAATCCTGAAATTCTCCTAAGATCTTTACTCACACTGGTCTCTGAGCCCCTAACACAGAGAGGCTCTCGCCCCCGGCCACCCAGGGACTGTCAGGTCACTGTGTCCAACTTGAGGGCCACCAAGCACAACAGGCGACAAAAAGATGAGTTCCTGCCCACAACGACGCCCCACTGCGCCCACATTTCATGCCATCATTCCTTTAGGTGTTTATTGTTAATAACACCAACGCTATGAGTTACAGTAAATTGCATTCAGGCCCTTTACATTAGCAGATCAGCCAAAGCAAACCTGACTCTGGCCCGTAATGTAACTGACTATCTGCACTTATGTGGTCACTAGTCAAAGCGGTGACGCCCTTAATCCGTTTACTCCTGGTGAAGTTGGACAGTACTTCAAGTACTTCACCCCTTACAATGTTACATGTTATTACTTAAATTTAAAAAAAGGACATTGAGACAAAAAAATATGTCTCTGATGGGCCTATAATTAATCCATTAAAAAGAACAAATCAGGGCCCTCCCTGGTGGCGCAGCGGTTACAGCACAGCACTGAGAATCTAAAGCCGCTTCTG
>NW_004567114.1:1973280-2017944 GCF_000260355.1 Condylura cristata
GACCCGCCCGCTGCTCCCCTCAGCAGTGAACTTCATCGATCTGCCTGTTCTGCTCCCCGCTCTGTCTCTGGTGAAGCCTCTCGCCGCCCCTGCACCTCTGGCCCGTACCCCAGTTCTGCATGCCTCTGCAATCTTTCCCTCACGGCACACCTGGAGTCCGCACGCTGGACCAAGCCCCCGCAGCGGTGCATCCTTCTGCTCCCCCACACAGCCCGGTTTTGCCCTTTTTGACTGTTTTAAGCACTTCGAGAGCACGGTAAGTACTCCTTAACAAGCCGCTCAAACTCAAGGAGTGACTTCTGCTCACCTTTGGCCTCCGTGTTCCCACAGCTGCGGGGCGGACAGACAGCATGCGGCTGGGAGACGTCTCGCTCGCCGAGCGCAGCCCCTGGGAGCAGACAGGACAGGCGACTCTCGGGCAGCGCGCCCTCGCAGGGCAGGGCCCGCACCCCCAGCTGCTGGGCCTCGGCGTCCCAGACACGTGCCCCGCGGGCCAGGACTCGGACGCTGGCAGCTGTGAGCACAAAAAGGCCCGGCTCTGCCCCGCCCTCTCTGTTACTTCACCCAGTATCATTTCGAACCTAGCAAAAAGGCCTAGAGACCCCTCGTCGGGACTAGAATCGGCCTCACAACAAAACAGCTGCCGTTAGTTATCAGTAGTGTCTCAACCAGCAAAATAATGAATGGTAGAATTGTTACTACCACCCGGTCACCTCATTATTCTCTGTATTAGTACACTAAATACCCGCAGAAAAAGCCACCAGAATGAAGAACTTGCCTCACTACTCAGCTGTCCCCGGCGCCCTCGAATGGCCCTGAGCTGGGGTTTCGGATCAGGAGAGGCCAGCGCCGGAGCCGCTGCGGGGGCGCAGGGCAGAGCAGGCGGCAGCAGGCGGCAGAGCTGACCCGGGTGGTGCCGCCGAGCCCCGGAGCCGAGCCCCGACGGGCTGCCAGCCGAGTTTTCGTTTAAGAACACGAACAGCTCTGATGTCGCCTCCCACCCGAACCTTCTCTATCCTGAGTATCACGTTATTTGTCCTGCCCGTACGGTCCTGTCATGCAGGAACGGCGAAGCCCCCTTCGCTTTGAGTGGAAACGCGGACGTTTAGCCACATCTGTAAATACACTGTGAACTACACAGACGGGTAGTTCTTGCTGCATTACATGTTGTGTGACTGGTCAGTGATGTCCACTCGTCTTTATTTCCTCACATAGTTTTTCTCTTAGCGAGTTACAGTAGCACAACGCACGTGCGTGAGCACCAAGGCCAACCAGGGCCCTCGCACACCCCGACATGCACCCCGACGTGCACCCCGACATCCGCCTCAGGTCCCTCGCGGACGCTGGCCCAGACTCGCCGCCTTTCGTGCTGCCCTCGGACTTCCGCGCAGTCAGGGCGCCCACTCGCACGCCCGCGGCGGCCATCCATCAACGCAGCGCCTCTGGCTTCACGCCACTGTAACTGAAAGACCATCGATTCACTAGCAGCAACTTCTAAATGTTTTAGCCAACAAAAACCTCAAGTTTTTACATTCGAACCCGTGCAAAGCCTGTTCTCACGTCAGTATCTTTCGTTCATTCTTCAATTTCCGTGCACAGACGAATAACATCTTGCTTCACATATTCCATATTTATGACCGTCATAGACGACTTCTTAATTACACTTCACACTTTTTAATAACGCAGCAAATTACCAGTAAAAAACAACACCCGGAGCAAGAAGTAGCCTCAACTGTGACTCACAGTTGCTCGTAGAGACCACGGAGCCCGTGCCCACGGCGGGAGAGGGTCCTGGGCCAGCCCACCACGTCCACTCTGAGGCAGCAGAGCAGAGCACACGATAAGCAACCTGACGCCTGCCCTCTGCATCCCACGCATCCACTTTCGACTCTTTAATTACCGACCTTCCGCCTCTCCATATGTTCGTACATATGTTCGTGCCCAACGCTTTCCCCACACGCCTTTAGTTTCTACACGGATTTCACATTTCTATCAGATGATATTTGTGTACAGCACAAGTATTATCATCATGCTATCATTCCCGCGAATGGCACAGCTTCGGTCATGAAACCAACACGACAACGTCACCTTGCTCTGCACCGAGCATCTCCCCGCAGAAGCGCCGCATCGATCAGCCCAGCAGCACTTCTTCCGTGACCCGTACTTTACTAGACTTCACTCCTTGCGTATATATTCCATCATGCCCATTCTACACACAAAGCGTGTGAACATTAAATCCCAACACATTCCTGGCACATGCTGCAGGAGCTCTGTGAACACAGGACTCACTAGGTTTCCTTCGTGGGGACCTCAGGTTTCACGCCTCGTCCTCGGCCAACTCGCACACCACCAGTGGCCATTGGCGACCCGGCCCGGCCTCTCCTCCTGTGCTCATTTCTACTCGTCTCCTGACTAGGTCACTAGCGACAGTCACAAGTTCACACACTCGGTGCCCCAGACACACTGGTGGCACCATCTTGTATCTGGACTCATCCCTGCACGATGCTGCCCTCTCATGAGGGGCCCAAAACGTCCTCCGTGCAGCCCCCAATGATGGTTCATGCCGACACAGACTGACGATGGGCTACACTGACCGCTGACTGCAGATGGCATCTTATAAAACACCCCCAATGCAAAATGACAGATACGCACAGCAGAGCTTCACCAGCCCTCACAGGGGTCCCCGAGCCCCGGACAGGGGCGTGATGGAGAGCTCACCACCACACCAAACTCTTGAATCCGTTCAATGCGGACATTCTGAGGAACAAAGCACAGGTGAAAATTGAAAAAGAAATCCATTAGCCCTTCATTTTCACATTACATTTACTGAGCCGCTCGGGTGCCTACATTTGTTTGGAAACGCAAATACATTTTTCCTTCCCAAAAGAAGAACCTCACACTCGAGAGACCCCCAACACTGACAACTGTCCCATCTCTATGTCCCTTAGAAAGATAAACCCTCGATCAGAATTTTCTTAATGAGCTTTAATGTTTTCAATATCGATGAATACTTCTTGCCTCACTACATATATACAATTGCACAGGCTTCGCCCTTTTATATTTATATTTATATTTCTACTATTTATATTTCTGCAGTGTTTCTATCACTGATCCATTAATAATAGTTAAATTTAATCTATTAACCCCAAGTAAGGTCATGATTTGTGTAGATTCTCAAGAGCTGTCTACAGGGGCAACGCAGGAGGACCTTGGGTCCCGGACTCGCGCTGTGGGCACCCGCCGGCACTGGAAACCCACTTTGTCTTCATTTGACCTGCATCTGTGTTGACTAAATAGTTCATTCAGCGATAATAATAAGGGGCGCCCTTCTTGGTAGGGCAGCGGATTGAAGTGCAGCACTGCGAAGCTGCCGCAGCTGCCTCAGTTCAAGTTCGGTCCCCGGCCTGGGAGGTGACCCACAGGGCACAGCAGACCTCTCCTGTCTCCCCGCTGCTCCCCTCTGCTGCGGACTTCACTGATTTGCTTATTCTGCCCCCCACTCTGTCTCTGGGGAGTCCTCTCAGCGCCCCTGCACCTCTGGTCTACACCCCAGTTCTGTGTGTATAAACAAATCTTTAAACATATATAAGCTGATCATTTATTTACAATTGGGAAGACACGGAAACAACCCAAATGCCCAAAAGTGGATGTGGTACATATACACAATGGAATATTACTCAGCAACCAAAAAAAATAAACTCCTGCCTTTCGCAGCAACATGGACAGAGCTGGAAAAGATCATGCTTAGTGAGATAGCCAGAAAGAAAAGGAAAATACCAGATGGTTTCACTCATAGCAGGAGTGTAACAGTCCAGGCGAGAAAATAATAATAATAACAAACAGCTATATACCAGAGAATGGTGGTGGAGTGGGGAATGGGATCAGAAATGGTGGGGGTAGGGGAGTGTACTGGACTATGGTGATGGCACAGGGTGATTTGGTGATGGGAAGCCCAAGGGGATGACAACTGAGATGGGAAAAGTCACAAAATGATGTAAAAATAAACATATTATTTAATATATATATATACACACACACATACATACATATATATATATATGTAAGCTGAAGAACAGGATACATGAATATCCCTGACTTCTACCTGGTGAATCACCACCAGAAGAGAACCAGTGTCTTTCAGTCATGAGTAAGAAGGCTGCACAGCATCAGGGAACCAACATCAGGGCTCATGGCAGATATCACTGGGTGATAGTTAGCTGACTGATTTTTGGAGTTTGAAATTTAGACTATTAATTTTATATTCTTAACATTTATAATAACTGCTGATGGCCTGTGGTTGGTGCGGTTCTATTTCAATCAAACCCTTGATTCTATCGATTTGCCCCTTAAATAATCCAAACCAAGACCAGGCTGTTGAGCACGGCCTGTCTGTGTCTCTCTCAACACGAAGCAACGTAGCCGTCCCCCTCGGGCGCCCGAGGCCCGGCAGCAGCCACAAAGCACCAGGCAGAGGCGAGGAGAGGACACCGCTGTGCAGACGTACAGCCTCGCCCTTCGCTTCCACGGCCACAAGGCGTCAGCAGTCATGGTCATCGTCACTTTCGTGCTAGTGAAATAAACTGTAGGTGTGGAGGTGACTCGGCAACTGACCAACAGCTACACTGCCTTGGCCACATCAACTAGCAAACGTGACACACTGGTCCCATCACCGCCACTAATGCACAGGAGTCTTTGCTCGCCACGTACCTGTCTCACACAGTAGCACTCACAGCTTCACCTTCGCTGGTCTGTGCACACCTGGCTTCCTCTGTCCTTGGTACTTTATGAAGATAACTGAAATTGATGAACACAGAGACCAGAAACACTCTGAGGGGCTTGGGTGACCTCTCTCCAGAGAGCCCCTGGCACGCGAGGGGCCCGCACGGCTGTGTTGGCCTCAGAGTCCAGCATATTGTTCACCGCAAGTAGCGTGGACACCGGAGGTCACCACCACAGGTCCCTAATCGACCCTTTTCCCTTTCACTCTCATTACAATTAATAAGAATAAATGTATTCATCTTTTAAAAAAAGAATCAGTTCATTCATTACTCCAAATCCACATCCAGATGCAATAAACAAATACAATAATTCAGTAAGATAAAATAACTAAGGAAAATAATTTCCAGGCAAACTACACCTTGTTTTGCAATCAGGCGCCGAGCGCTGCCCCGGGTGAGCCGGCACAGGACAACGTACCTGACAGCACTGGCACTTCTCCCTGCCTCGACCACCTTCACCACTGGCTCCCACAGTGGCAGTCCCAGCACAGAGCCCCACTGGAGATGGGGCCGCCCACGGCGACTCGCTGGTGCCGCCGATCCTGCAGACCCCCGCTCTGACCCTTCTCTGTGCTTACGGGGAAGTCAGCAGCTCGCTCTCCTGAAGGCTCCGGCTCACAAGCCTCAAACCCCAAAGGCCTCGCGATCCCTGACCCAGGCCACAGGCCTCAGTCCCTGCCGGTCTCTGAGCAGCCTGCCGGGGACCTGAGCTTCAACCAGTGTCACGCTGCCTGGGAGCCCGTATCTCCCACCGGGACACGTGACCACAGCTATCCCCCTACTCTGTATTAACGCACGGGCGCCCGGAAACAGAGCACCAGACGCAAGTCAGGGACTGTGATTATTACTCACATTTGTCACCAGACTCCGAAACAGAGGCCAGCCCAGGGCTCGGGACAAGGGACTCCTTCGATCGGGAGGACGGTACTGGCCCTGAGGAGTAGAAAGCAGAGTAGATGGTCACACCTGGTGAGACTCTCTCCTGGAGAACTGTTTTCCCCTTCCTGAAATGACTTTGCTTAGCAACCAAAAGCAAGATGCTCCCACATTCCTGACATGTGTCTAACAGATCCCTGCAAACCACAGGGATGCACGAGATTACTTGCATATTGGACCTCAGATTTCACACGTAGTCATCGATCCGACTCATACGCCACCAGTGGTCATCATCGATCCAATATGGCCCCTCTTCCTCTGCCATATTTATTAATAAAATCATTGTATATCACCAGGATACACAGAAACCCAGCCAGGGGCTGTGTGTGCATAATCTCTACACAGCATAAACCCACAGTGCACAGCTCAACTGCAGTCAGCTTCGTGTCTATGACTGGTCAATACAGTGTTGGAAATGGCCCATATTAATCACTGAGCTACACTAGCCTTTCTCAAATGCACTTCACTAACAACACAGGAAGTTAAAAAATCACGAGCTTAAACAAGAACTTGCACTGTCACACCGGCCTGCTCCTAACTCAGAGACACAGACCTCAGCCTTCCCACCCTCAGGCCACAAGCGTCCGTGCCACGGGGTCTGAGGAGCTCGGAGCCCTCTTCACACTGCTGCTTACTTCCACATTTTACTCACTGGCTCATGGAGGTATTTTGAGTCATTCACATTTATGTTAATGTAGTGAAAATGCAAATGTCTCTGAGCCACAATAAAAGGGGCTCAGAACTACTTATATGGCCAAAGAGAGGACACACTTGATCTTTCACTCCTTCCTGAGTTTCAGAGCGTTCAGAGCTACGAATAGCAGGTCTGTTCCCACCTGTGCTCATAGTTGAACAAAGTGTCTCAAATGATGCTCTAAAGCCTTTCTGAAACCCCACAAACCCGAGATAAGACTATTACTCACATCCTCTCCTTGATGCTGACCCGTCGCCCGCCCGGCGGCAGACCTGGCGGCCTCGGAAGAGCGCCCACAGCAGCTGGTGGGAGACGCAGAAGACAGAGAATCATCCGACATGTTGCTAGGAATATAAGCTACGTCCACACAGTGGACATCGAAGACGCTTTTCTTATTCTTTCATGAACCATCAGCCTTAAATGTATTAGTGAATTAATGATTTTATCAATAAGCACTTTGACATAAATGAGGAGAGAGGGGAAATACTGGACCGATGATGACTCTGGTGGCGACGAGTCGCACACAGTGACTACGTGAGAACTCTGAGGTCTGCCACAGAGGAAACCTAGTGCAGTCCTGTTGTTTCGGGGGAACCTGTCGTCAGATGTCAGGGCTTAGTGTTCACATATGTTCATAGTAATATCATAGTTGGAGAATTGAGAAAGTTTGTAAGGAAATAAAACGTAGATTATTCCAATTTCTTGATTAAAAACTAACCATTAAGAGGCAAGACGCAGGTACCACTGAGAGTAAAGTCAGGTTATCCTGCTTTGATTAATGGACTAAATGGTAACTTTTTTCATTTATCAACTATTACTGGGGAAAATGTCTTATTTTATTTCACACTTTTTAATAAAGCCATGAATAACCTTTAAAAGCAACACTTTAAGCCAAGAAATACCCTCAATTGTGACGCATACTGTAGATTTGTTATGGGTAGATCACCACAGAACTTGTGCCCACAGGAATGGCTTGAGTCTGCTCCACAGAGTCCATTCTGAGGGGTGAAGAACAGACAATAACAAAAAGATTTAAGCTCATTGGCTCTCGGATTCATTCCATCTTCTACTTAGTCAAGTATTAATCGGTGAGTGAGACTAATGTACAAATCATTTTCCTTAATTAAACTAACAGTAACCATATAGCCCCAGACAGACAACATGAACATACAGACACTAAATATGTAAATAGCAAAGTAGCAACAGAGTCCTCGCCTCGCCACAATTTTTGTAACTGGACAACATTCCACTGCCTTCATCTTTAATTAATTTTATGTCATTCTTGTTTCATTGGTCCAATTATACAAAAAGGATTTGTGAGCATAGAGACTGAAAGCAGGATCTTTGTATGCCGCTGTCTTCTCTCACAGGGCCACGCCCACCAGTAGGAGGGGCCAGGCCGGACCTCAGAGTTCCAGACACCTAGTCATCGATCCGACTCGTACGCCACCAGTGGTCATCATCGATCCAACACGGCCCTGGTCCTTCGTTCATTTCTACAAAATTCATTGACTAACTCATATTCCCAATATAACTTTAAAAACCTATTATTCACAAAAACACCAGAAGGGTCATTACAACCCTAGCTTGTAAATAAATACTCACGAGTTTTTTAGAAATATGCTGTAGCTCATATAGGTTCATCAATATATTTCCTAAGATTCACCGTCGCTGAATAGCTCATCTTTTATAAATCTACAGGAACTTATTAATAATACACTGAATGTTCTGAATATAAAAACCCTGATACTGAGTCAAGGAATTTGATTATTACTCACATGGCGGTCATGCTTCTGAAACAAAGATGTGATCACAGAGCACCCTCGTGGCAGAGTGTGAAATCAGCTCAAGTCTGGCCATTCTGAGAAATACAAAGCACAATTAATAACAGTAATAAACAAACAAAACTCTACCCATATTGACTTATTTTCTTTTTGAAAATTTATAAATATTTCATAGAGCTGCTATTATTTTCTCTATACAAGAAAATCTCTCTCAAACATGACGGTGACCCACAACAGTGGCCTCTTATCTGTGTGTGTATGAACCTGAGTCAGAGGTGACACCCAATTCACTTATTTCGTGATATTTTATTTCTGAATGTACTGATTTTATTAATAATACAATTTGCCTCTTTATACATGGCAAATGCTTCACCTTAATTTTGCATTTATTTAGAGTCACCTATAGTTCCACCAGTACTACATAAATAAGAACAAATCTACATGAATAGAATCAATACAAGAATGTGATGTTTTTAATATTCTGACAGCTTATCTTAGAAACAACTCAACAGAGGGAACAGACCAATTATCTGCATGTTGGACCCACGTTTTAAACATGACTTCATCGTCCATGATTTCTACACAACAGCCACCATCATGTGTCCAGATTTGACACTTTTTACTTTGTTTCTATTTTTGTGTAAATCAAATAATGCATTAAAAACAGTAAAAATAATAGATGGCTCACAGAAACACAAGATCAAAAGACAGACAGCTGATGAACTCACTAATCAGAGAATTACAATCAAAGTTAATTTTATTGTACTTTATGTGCTGTTTACTATTACTAAAAAGACAAAAAATAACAAATTTTGAAAGAATGGGGAGGAACAAGGACCTTTGTGCATTGATGGTGGGAATGTAAGGCAAGGAAAACATCATGGAATTATGGTGATTACTCAAAATAGTAAAGCTTAAAGTATCATATGATCATGGAATTCAGTTCAATCCAAAGGGTATTAAAACGCTAACTCAAAAGGTACCTGTACCCCCATATTCACTGTAGCATTATTTATTATAGCCTACACTTTGATGTGAATTCAGTGTCCATCAGTGAAGAATGAAGAGCATGGGACACAGGCAGGCACCACGTGACGATGGCCCATAGTGACAGACAGTGGACCACTCCACCATTAGCCCTATGGTAGAGCCTCCTCGCCGGTTTGTGTAAGCTCGCTCTACATTTGCTCAACGATGACACACCTCTGAGAAAAGATGCTGCTCTTAAGTGATGTGTGCTGTATAGATCTGCAGTGGAATATTATTCACTCGTGAAAAGGAAGGGTGCTCCATTTGTTTCTACATAGATCAACCTGTGGATATTATGCTGAGTGAAGTAAGAAAAACAGAGAAAGACAAATACCTCTGATCTCACTGACTGTGGAACCAAAAGCAAAAAATAAAAGGACCAATTCATAGAGTCAGAGAATATATTAGTCTGCCAGAGATCGAGGGCAGGAGGGTATAGGTGTCCCAAAGATACAAACTGGCAGTAATAAGGTAAATTAAGTACATGAGAAATGTTATAAGCAGCATATAACACAACACAATACCTTATCATGTATTTATAGTTGTTAAGAGACCATATATTGAGAGTTCTCATGACAAAAAAAAAAGGATGTTTGGTGATGGATGTTAGCTAGCTGTTACAGTGATCACTTCATAATCAATGCGAACATCAAGTCAGTAAGTTGGACACGTGAAAGTAAGTTTGTTGGTAAATTATTTCTTGATAAAAATGTTGGATATGAAATGTCCTTGAACACCTCATCAGTTTATAGAATCATTTCCTAATATACTTTATTCATTCATTAATTGATCTCAATCCTATCCATATCAACTAACTAACGCTGTTTAATATTTTTGTCTTTGGGCAATGGCTACCTTTTTGATTATGTAGTATTTCTTGTGATCGCCTTAGCAACATGACCGTCACTCACCTTCGTCTCTTTCAGCCATCGCAGCGTAACAATGTTGGTGACAGCAAGCTGAAATGCACTTGCACCTCCGTTCTGAAGAGCACAAGCAGACGCCTGCACTAACCACTGTCTCCCAGTAAGCTATTCACTTGCACAGTCGCCAAAACAGTGCTTCGTTTACGGCGGGATTGGTTCTTGCTTTTTTTTTTTTTTTTAATGTATTGGGTTGATAAAAACTCTAATATGTTAAGAGTTCTTTTTTTGAAGATTTATTTATGCATACAGAACTGGGGTACAGGCCAAAGGTGTAGGGGTGGTGAGAGGACTCCCCAGAGACAGCAGGGGTCTGCTGCACCATGTGAGTTCACCTCTGGGGCGGGGATTGAACTTGCACTGAAGCGGCCTGGCCAGCTTCCCAGTGTTGCACTTTATCCTGATGGCCACCAGGGAGGATCCTCTTTCTTCATTTTAAGCAAACATAAAAGTTTTGAATAAATCAATAAATACTAAATATCACTACCAGTCTTACACAGTGATATATAATCTCACTTAATTTTCTACTACAATGTGTATATTACTATAATTTTTATTGATCATACATTTTAACAGCAAAACGTCCCTGCTTAATTTCATTCATTAACATAATCTCTGTGACTCCTGCCATGGATTCTTTGGTTTTTTGGTTTTTTTAAAGATTTATTTATTTATTCATACAGAACTGGGATACAGGCCAGAGATCCGGAGGGTGAGAGGATTCACCAGAGACAGAGCGGGGAGCAGAACAGGCAGATCAACGAAGTCCACTGCTGAGGGGAGCAGCGGGCGGGTCAGGAGAGGTCTGCCGCACCATGTGGATCTCCTCCGGGGCAGGCGGGAATCGAACTCATGCGGAAGTGACTTAAGCTTCTTAGTGCTGTGCTTTAACCCGCTGCACCACCAGGAAGGGCCCGGATTCTTTGTTTTAATTGTATTATATTTTCTTGCGCTAAGGTCGGCTGGCGACATTGCATGTGACTGAGAGGTACGGGTCCCTACTGCTCAGATGTGAGTCACCAGCACGCCACAGCCACCAGCAAAGCCGCAGAGTCCTCCAGCACCGTCCACTGGCCTCACGCCGCTGCTCCCTGACTCCAACCTCCCCCTCATTTTCAACTGTCCCTGACCTTTACCCACCTGGGCCCTTTGTGGTAACGACGCACACGATTCTCCTTGACCCCGTGCAGGCTACAGTTCTAAATTCTGGAAAATGCAAACAGAAGAGACGATACAAAGATGGAGATTTTTCTCTCCCTCGGTCCAGATATTCGTTGATTCAGCCGGTTACTGGTCCCACTGTAACAAGAAATGAAAACGCAGGCAGAGAAAGCCCATGTGCGCAGCTGGACCTCGACGTCCCAGACACGCCCTCACGGTCCAGGACTCAGACCCAGCAGTTGCCATCACCGGTCCAGAAAGGCCCCCTGCTCTGCACCCAGTGAATTATTGATTAATTCACTCGTTATAATTGTAAAACGATAGAACTCATACCAGTGAACAAGCCTTTGCTATTCCTAAAATCATGGTAGAACCATTCTCGCGAGATTCACTCTCTGTCATATTATGTCATTCAAACACTCATTCGTCAACATACTGGTTATTAGTGAGTTAATCAGATAATCATCAACAGAGTAAAGATGATATTCCTTGCTTATATGTCAAACATTTTATTCATATGGTGTGTACTTAGAAAACCCACCCAAACCAAGACAAGAAATTTGATGATGCTCACACTGGTCTCCAGGCGGCTGTAACAGAGAGCACTCAAAGCTGATGATCTAGGAAGAGCCTTGAAATCAGGTGCAGTGATTTGTCCTAAGGAGTAAAAGGAGAATAGCGGACAATGGCTTCGACAGTCTTTCCAACAAACTCCGTGTCAACACTCACAGCTACGCATTCCACATTTGATGTGTTGACTATGTCCATCTCTTAAGAAAATGAACAACTTTGACCTCGCCCAAAATCTCAACACTGGGGCCCCCCCAGCAAGGGGCTAAGTCTCAATGCTGTCTATGGCCTCTGTGTCTACATCTTTAGCTTAAAAGGAAAGAGCATTTAGCATTTACTCCCAGTTGCAATGCAGAATCTCACACGATAGAAATAGCATTGAGTTGTCACGTAGAACTGGGCAACGCTTCACGAGCTTCCTCTTGATTTACTTCGAGTCTCTCATTTATCCCATTATAGTTATACATGGACACTGCATGAACACAAAAACCAACAACAGACCCTCGCGCCCCCTGGCCCCTGCCTGGGCGACCTCTGTGTGGAAGGAGGGCGAAGACGGCTGCCAGCGAACCTCAGATTCCCACGTGTATGCATCGGAGTCATCAGGAAGACCAAAGTTCACCACCATCCAGTATCACCCCTTTGCCTGCATTCCTGTCTCTGTCCTATCGATTAAGTTGCCATCACTAATAACGATTTTAGACAAAACAACTTCTAAAGGGCCAAGAAGAGCCCCGTGTCTGACTCTGCAGACAGAATGTTTGTATCGACATCTCTCTTGTTCACTTCCTATTTTCCTTGTGTGTCAGTCATATAATATTCCCTATCGCCCAGAATAAACACAGAGATAAAGACTTCTTCTCTATAGTTCAATTCCTTAAAGTATTGTGACTCTCCCTTAAAAAAAAAAAAAAGACCGTCAGGAGGACTCACGTGCTCGTCCCTGCTCCTGTAAAGCAGAGGCGACAGGGCTGAGCAGGGGCTCCTGCCCGAGCCAGTTGTTCAGACTCTGCGTTCTAAGAGCCCAGAGCAGAGGAGAGAAACACTGAGACCTAATCAGGGCGTATTCACCATTGTGCCACTGTTAATTTTCATTATATTCATTACTCTTTACTGGTAACATGAGCACTCTTAAATAAACCAGTGAAACTGAGATATTATTCATCTTGGTCCACTTTATAACCTGCAGATAACCCTCTTCGCACCAGCATTGAGGCTGGCTGAGGCGTTACCCCTGAAAAGCCAGAGCCCACGCACACAAGGTCATGAAGACAGGACACGTTTCCGTGGCCCCTACTGGCTCGCATGCACTTTTCTGCCACCTGCATCATCCATGCACGGGCAGCATGAGACGTGCAATTTGGAAGTCTGTGTACGTTTGTATGGACACACAGGTGTATCTGCAGGAATGTAATATAATACACGGGCTATTCATGAGCTAACAAATCAGGCATTTATTCGTTTAGGTTATATTTGTCTTTCTCGTTATACCTGAGCAGGGTAACTCCCACCCGTCACCTTCTCGGTCTTTGTAGATCAAGTGGATGATCCACTCGGACCTGGGATGTTCCTTTACCCGTTACAATCACTGCCAACATTCCTTTTCCTTGCCACGTATTCTCATGGGGAGCAAAGCTTCTCTTTATTCATTTATGCATTTGTTCTCGGCCACTAATACTTCCATAATAATATTTTAAGACCAAGAACAAGACGCTGGCACATTCCTGACATCCTTCCACAGGCACAGACTCGTCATACAGAGCTCAAACGCCACAGTGAGTCCAGGTGGCCTCCTCTGTTATCACCAACAAGAGTTCATTGCTTGATTCGTTAATAAAGAAATAGACACAAACCACCAAAAGCAAGAACAGGATTCTTGACTATTCTAACATCCATCCAATCGCTTTTGCTGACTCGAAATTCCTCTATTAACTGAACTCAATGTCTGTATAAATTTTATAATTAAAAATAATACTTCATATTGTTCTGTTGTTCAAATTGGCAGTCAAAACACCTTCTTTGATTACATTTAATGTGTCTTAAGACAACAGTAAAAATCTTTTGTAAGAAATAGTCAAAACCAGAAGGACAGTGACAATTCACATTGGTCTCCATGTTCCTGAAGCAGAGGTATGACTCTGAGCTCGCGACCTTGGAAGATGCTTACACCAATGAGACACGCCCCTTCTGTGAAAGACAGGGAAGGGCAGGACAAAAACAGGGTGAAGAACGATCCTCTTGTCTGTCTGGGGCACATAGGTTGTTTCCACATCTTAGTTATAAATGACATTGCTTTGTGGAATATTACTCAGCAATCAAAAAGATCAATGGTTGCCATTTACAGCAACATGGATGGAGTTGGAAGGGACATTAAGTGGAATTAGTTAGAAGGAGACAGAGAAACGTCACTAACATCTGGCATATAAAGAAACCAAACCAAGAATCAGAAAGGCAAAATCAAAGCTTGACTTGGAAAGCTGATGACAGAATGGAAGCACGGGGAGAGGCGGGCAAGGGATAAGAAAAAAGAGGGGAGATCATAGCAGACTACGGTGCTGGCTGTGGGTGACCTGGTAGCAGGTACCTGTGGAGGTAATACCTGATTGGGGAGAGACTGATGTTATCAAAATGAATAGCGTAAATTAATAAACATACATCTGTGTTGTGCAAAGTAGCAACACATATTCTACCAAAAAATTGCAGGACCTAACAAAAAGCTGACCAGTGGTCTTACTTCCACCTCGACTTCGTCGGCCACATTGCCAGTAATACCAGGAGACTGCGACAACTTAATTTCGCATAGGTGAATGAACTCAGAGTAAGAACTTTAACTATGACACAGTATTGCAGAAAGAGGAAACACGCTGGCGCCATAACCCCCCTTCATCTTTGGTGTCTGCAACATGCAATTTGCTAGTAAATATACATAAAACACAGAAAATAGGATCAGACCCTGGAGACCACTGCAGAGAGCTTTGAATTCATGGCAACAGCGACTAAAGCTCCTTCTCTGACTGATCTGGGTTTCAAGGAAGTTTTCCTCTATCTTGCCAGCTGGCTTTGTTCGGGATCACACCTGCACCCCACACGGTGTCTGATGTGGGGGTACAGGGCCACACCTTAGCCCCTCAGGACCAGGCCACCACACCCTCCACCTCGCAGAGCTCCATGATCACTCACGGCGATGCCTGACACGTCCTCCCTGCGTGGAGTCGCCCCCCAATGCGCGAACAGCGTTTCCAGAGCACCCCATCACCCCTGCACATGGATCGCACGCTTGAAAGCACAGATGCAGCCAGACGGCTCCTAACCATGAAGACGCGTCAGTCAGCAGGCTGAGTCCCTTCAGAGGAGAGCGGGGCAGAGCCAAACGAGGCTCTCTCCACTGACACGTTCTCCCTCTTACTTAGTCTGGATTTCAGGCAACCAACATGGAGCATGACACGAGCCGTCTGTAAAGCACTGTCCACATGGCTGAGGCAGCGACTGGTGAGCAGACTGGTGAGCAGCGTGCTCTCTTTGGCTTCCGCAGTATGACACATAGTGACTATTACTCCCCCCCATTTCTGTAATTGGCCAATGTTTAATGGAAAGACAGGAATACTTTTCACTTATATACTTGCTTAATGACACTTCCATTGTCCGATTATAGCACTGGACACAGTGCACGGAGAGAAAGGCCACACTGGCCGTCCACTGGCCCTGAGCTGCGACGCTTGCTGCCCGTCGTCGATAACCTCCACACCAGCGGTGACCACGCTGGTCTAGGGGTGCGATGTTGTCATCATTCATTTGCATATTAACTATCAATTAATTCCGCAGTTTAACAAAAATAATCTTAAAGGCATATGATGCACAAAACCCAAGAGTAGACCTGCTATCCCTAGTTAGTATCCAGAATCATGCCCCTGTGAGTCCCAGAGTAGTTGCTAGGCTAAATTTAGTCTAATCAGATTAAGTTTATAAAACTTAAATTTAATAATGCCCTTCAGTTACACACCCAGTCAGGCCATTGCTTTGCCCAGTACTCACACGGCCTCCGTGCTCCTGCGGAGAGAAGGGACCAGCCCGACCGTGGAAGGCACGTCCGTCAACTCCATGGATTCCATTCTAGGGAGTCCGGGGCGGAGCAGACATAGGAAAGAGCAAAAATAAGAGACATCTCCTTTGATCCTTGCCCCCCACATTTACACCTTTTTCATTTAAGTAACTGACCATTTTTCATTAAATGTACTTTTCCCCCCTTACAAAAGAAACGGGACCAAACAATGAAGCTTCTCTGTGCCGACAGCCCTCTGGCAGTGGGAAGCGCCCTGGGTTCTTTCGTTTCTTGGTGGCATCCGTGTCTTCTATTTCTACACGTGACCTCTCTTCCCTCGCCACTTGTTCTCACACTGGGAGAATGAGTCCCCCGCCCTCCCTAATGTCTACCCATATTCATTTGATGGTTCCGCCATGTATCCATAACTAATCAAACATCTAAACCTATGAACTCCACATTTGCTGGTCTGTGTTCCCAGCATCCACGTGGAAGGGTCCCCAGTAAGGCCCTGAAGGCGCCGAGCAGACTGGGTGCTTGCCCCCCGCTCCTGCTCCTGCCATCCAGTGAGGCTTGCTGGGTGGGGTGTTCCGTTTTCACCCGAAAATATAAACTTCCAACTTGCAACTCACAAGGAGATGTGACTATCACTGCCTTCACCGCGCTGGTCAAAGATGCAGTCTGTGGGCGCATTTGCTAACGCTTTCCCTTTAGATGAATATTCATTTCTCTTACAATGCTTTCATAAGTGCAATAACATATAGTCTAAAATAAATAGTTACATATAACAACTTAATTATACACTTTAATTACATATATTCTACATGTGTAATATATAACACTACTATCTTTTTTTTTTAAAGATTTATTTATTTATTCATAGAGAGCTGGGGTACAGGCCAGAGATGCGGAGGGTGAGAGGCTGCACCAGAGATAGAACGGGGTGCAGAATAGGCAGATCGACGTAGTACACTGCTGAGGGGAGCAGCGGGCGGGTCAGGAGAGGTCTGCCATGCCATGTGGTCACCTCCGGGGCAGACGGGGATTGAACTCATGCAGAAGTGGGCTTTAGCTTCTCAGTGCTGCGCTCTAACCCGCTGCGCCACCGCGGAAGGCCAGGGTTGTTTTTTTTGTTTTTTTTTTTTTTTAATAACACTACTATCTTAACACTGCTATTACCTTACACATATATGCCTAGATTTCAGTTCATCTGCCTGTCCTGCTCCCCACTCTGTCTCTGGTGAAGCGACCCACCCCCCCTACTCCTGGCCTGTACCCCAGTTCTTCTATTTATAAACAAAGAAATCTTTTTAAAAATCTGTATTTTATGTCCACATTAATAAACAAGTTAAGTTACAACTTCCAATTAGTCCCAGCACTCATGCTTCTCTAAAGAAGAGGAAACTCCCGAGCACTAAGCCCTAGGAGCAGTGAGAAAGTTAAAGAGTGAGCGCTGTCCAGATGCGCCGCTGGGCACCGCCTCGGCCACTCAGCTCTGCCTATTTTACGTTGTGACTTATTTCTTTTTCTCTTGAGTACAAATAACACTCTAACTCCCCGATGCACTCTCCCCTTCACCGCCCATCATCACCCAACTCTAAACTGCAACCCCATAGCCCTTTCGTGAAGTCCAGGGCTTGTGAGTCGGCCAATGGTTCCTGCCTCCCCAGATACTTCCCTACTGGGGTCCCCTTTTCTCTCTCTACACTGACAAGTTTGCTTATTCTTTAGAGCTCCCCCCCCCCCCATGACCATGCAATGGAAGTCCATGAAGCAGCGATAAGAGCGGTGAGCCCCGAGTGTTCCTGGACACCAGAGGCTCGTGCCCACAGGCATGGCGCTGAAAGGCCTTTCAGGGTGGACCTCAGGGCGTCGCAGCGCTTTGATCACGACACACGTCTCAGAATGCATTCCACGGCATCACCGGTCCAGGCCCCCAGCGAACCCCCACCGCGGCCGCGCCAGACCCACCTGCCTCGGCCAGCTGCCTCCAGTGAAACGGCTCTCAGCGCAGGGCTGGGCGGGGAAACCTAAAACCGAAATGTGGAGCCCTCAAAATACATGACGTGGGCCTGTTTTTAAAATCTTCAAGTAAATCAAACAACCCATGAGCTTGTCCCTCCTCCTTGTATACCTCCTTGTCCAGTCCCCGCTAGACCTTGCCCTGCTACGCACCCCTGGCGCACTGGGCCCCTCGATCCTCAACGCCGGGAGCCCAGACACGTCGCTCCCGGCAGTGCTCACGTCAGCCGGGCGGCCATCTTGTGTGTTAGAGGAGGATGTTAAAAGCCTGAGACTTGATCTCCACCGAGCCGTGATTTTGCTTTCAGGAAGACGTTTAGGGGGTGATCATATTAGTCACCCTGTTTTTCTTAGTAAAACCAACAACCTGGAAACCACCACTGGCCCAGAGCAAGCAGGACACGCCCGCTGCAGAGGCTCTCACGTGGCACGTCCACCCATTAGAGCTTTGAGGAAAGACAAGCGTGAGCCGGAAACAGCTGGCCTCTCCCTCAGGGAGCAGCTCCGTGACCAGCTTAGGTGCCCCGGGGGAAATACGCACCGCGAGCGCAAACCTAGCGCTGAACAAGCAGCTATGAAAGGGAAGAAAAATGTCAAACTTTTTCATTGTACTGAGCTCAACTACAAACACTTGCACAAAACATCTTTATCAGCGATCTGCAATCACTGTTTGGCTTTTCATGGCTGTGTGCAATCATTTACCAACAGCTTTGATTTCTACTCACTCTTTAATTCATCATAAGTTGACAAATTATTCATTGTAATCAAAATAAAAACTATCCAACTTCCCAGAAAGCCAGAGGGACGTGTTATTTGTATTCTGTCCCATGGCCCTGCTCAGACTGGTAAGGGCTGATTTTTCTCTTAGGACATAAGACGAGTGGAACTTACAAATCGTGTTTCCACACATCCGCACCACTAGCCAGGTGTTCTGTCCCCTTTTATCAAGTTACTAATTTATTTGTTAACTCGTAGTGATGAAATCAGTAAATTGGATCCCAAGCTCGACAATCTCATTGATTAATAGTAAGTGCATCCAGGTGCTTTCTGACCTTGGGACCCAGGGTTGTCTGCTTTCTTGGCAACTTCCCTGAGGAGTAGCTGGCAAGTGCAGGCGCGTGTCTGAGGCGCGCAGGCGTTAAAGTGACTCACACACACTGGGGTGACCACGGAGGGGACACGGCATAGCCATCGGGTCACCCACGACATCTGTGTTACTGGTTCATGCTCAGCCTCTTTACATAGTTAGTTGATTGAATTACATTAAAATGGTTTTGCTGTTTCTTAACTAAGGATACTGCAAGCCAGAACAACACAGACCATGAACATCAAGCATCTCGTGGCTCTCTATGGCCCTTATGCTAAGGAATGAAAGCCAGGGGCCTTTCACAGCTTGGATCCTTCAGAAATGGGTTGTGACGATGTTTCTTTCGTTGTATCTGCTACCAACATTGCACACTCACCCACTGCTCCCGCACTTAACTGGCTATTATCTCGCTGAACTGATAATAAGTAATCAATATCTGTGATGTTCAAAAGCCCAAGGCTTAGACCCTTGCAACTCACATTTATATGGTCGTTTATATCAAAAGCAACTGACTAAATATTTCTTGTACTAGAAACTCTAGATCAGCATGGCTTATCCCTAATTCATATATCACCCGACCTCGATATTGATCCAGATTTCAACTTCTTTTCTTCATTTAACTGTAATGTCATTATCTAAATTTTTTCATTTATTTTTAATCCAGCTGACTTTTTTTTTCTATTGATAACTCCCAATTTTTCTTTATGCTTATTAAGCTAAATTACGTTTTTAATCTTTGTATCTGCTCCAGGGGTTCAAACGCTACAATGTACTTTCACACCTGCCACTAGAAGGGCCACCACACCCCTCCACGGTGTTCCACTGGGACATCTACCAGAACCTAAACTTCTGTTTCAATTAATGCATTATTTCACTGATAATAACAGACGCCCGTGAACTTTTTAAATAACTTCCACTCCCCAGCAGTGGCGTGCAGTCACTTTCCACCAGCAGAGAGTCTCGATGGCTCCAGCCAGTGAGCAGCCTGAGCACACGTATTGCCCAGGCAACACACTCGCCTCGTCTCACCTTCACTGAGCACCTAACACTATGCAGCCTGCGGAATGACTCCGCTCCAGACCCATCTCATTCACTAACCAACCTCGCTGTGTTCTATATGAAGTAATAATTAATAATTACGTGCATAATCAAAATATGGATTACTAAGTATCCCTACCAACCATATTTTAAAGATCGTATTAATTGTACTTGGAGGTCATGGGTCGTGGTCATGCAAATAATTCACTTTCTTTACAGTGCAGTGAACACCCTTTGACGAAACCATGCAATGGAAGCGAGAATATGGCTGTACTCACACCAGTCTTCACGCCCGGACACAGAGATGACCACCAAGCTGGACCACAGGACGCCCTTGGATCAACGTGAGGACAGTCGTGAGGAGTGCACAGGAGAAGGGAATTAAAAAGAACAGAAACAAGGATTGAGCCCTAATCTCCACTGGACCTCACATCTGCCTTGTGTTCAGCCCATCACTTAGGGAATTATCACCATGGGGAAATGTTAACTAAGTTCTCCTAAGTAAGCAACCTACCACTGTGTTGCCGCTGGTACAGAACATGCAAGTCACCCATCACGGTATGACCAGCGCATAAGCTCTTAGCCAATGAGCAACACGCCGCTATCACGTCCTTGCTGGTAGTAGGCTTTCAAGATGCACGAACTACTTCTCTTGCTACAGTACTATCAATAATGTTGATTGCTGGACACTGCCTCATCTTTCTTTGTATGTTTGCTTATCAACCACTGATCCAATTTAAAAGGAGAAAGAGAAGGTCCGAGTGTATCCCTGATGCCCTAGTCTATCCCTCCAGACCTCAGTCCAGCACATAACTTCCAAAAGGACAGTGGGCTAGATTTCATCTGTGTTGGACCTCAGATTCACACACGTAGTCATCGATTCCGACTCGTACGCCACCAGGGCTCATCATCGATCCAATCTGGTCCCCCTCTCCTTCAATCCTGTCTATATCAACTATTTATCGATGCATTACTAACAATCACTGCTAAGATTTTACTATCTACAGAAACCCAAGAGGAGCTTCATCAGCTGATGGAATCTTTATTATCAATATGTTTCGTTATTAATTATTACTTTTTTCATCTATGTGCTAGTCAATAGCAATAATCTGATATTATCACTGAATTACCACTGGCCTTCAACCTTTTAAAAGAACACTAGTGCTTAGACAAACTTTGACTATCACTCACATTGGTCTCTAGGGCGCCAATACTTGGATCCAGTCACAGTTTGCGACCAGGAAGGATGCTGTAGTGACCTGGAGTGAGTCCACTCTGAGGAGTACAGAACAGAGCAGATAACTTAACAATTGAGATCTTCTCTAAATCGGTCTTTGATTTCCCTGGTGAATTTACTCACAGGTGTAATTCTTTTCATGATGAATACAAACATGTAAACAAAAATACAGTGACAGGATCCTTAGAAGAAGAGGTGGCATAATAACTTCACATTTCCTAACATGCTCAGGCTTCTTCAGTTTCTGTTTATAGCATTTCTGGCCTTGTCACATATTGCCACAGTTTATAGGGCCTCAGGCTCTTTTTTACATATTTGTTTGTAAGTTCTAGTACGGACCCATTTATGTTAATAATATAGAAATTCTTGAGTCCACACTTACAAGCACGCTGTTTCTAATATCCAGCCAGAGGGGCATTTACAACAGAAGAACACATTAGAGTAGGTTATTTTTGAGATGGACCTCAGACTTCCAGACACATAGCAATCATCGTAGAAGACTCTTTGCCACAGCGGTCATCACTGGCCCAGGCGCGGTCATTCTCGGTTATAGGTCACTGCTCACCTCAGTTCCACTGGCTGACGTGATAATTCACTGATTCTCTAGCCAGAGCAAAACGAGTAGCTATAAAGCTCTAACACAAAAGTTCTAAACAAGAGCCTCGGTATCCCTGTCATTTATCGTTAGAATCATTTCACCTGACTGAATATATGTCTTTGATTAATCATCTTCCTTGTGGTAAAGGAAGATCAGTCAGCTGGTCAGTTGTCTTCTATTTCCTACTTATATATGACAGTCACACCCTAAACAACCACCCAACCGAGACTAGACCCTTGACGGTCACTCACGCTGGGAATGATGCTTCTGACCGCAGGGGCATCATGTTGCCTGACGTGGTGGGGGTGGGGACCGGCGCAGGTGTCTTCTCTGCAAAGCACAAAGCAAAGAAGAGGCAAGACTGGGGCATTTGCTGTTGCTGGTCCTCAGAGCTGCCATCACTCTCGCGGCTGTGATGTCATCGCTTAATGGTGCTTTGATTTGCATTTCTCTAAAAGGAGAAGACAAACATCTTCCCAGGTGCTGACAGCAATGAATATTAAATCCTCTCCATCTGTTTTCAAGTATGTGTTCACTTACTTTGTCATGGCTGCATTTATAATGGTACTTATACAAGTCCATGAACATAAAGAATCAGAGTAGGTCCTTGTGTGGCCCTGACATGCGTCATAGGAGGCTTCCGGGAGGAGTGGCTGCACTTCCTGTGAGCTCCCCACTGCACGTGACTCTCAAGGCGCCAGTGGTCATCGCTGGGACACTTCTGCTCATTCTCACCTATGTGTTCCATTTTGTTTTTTAACCAATTTATAAAGTCCTTAATGGTAGTAAAATAAATATCTATGTGTCAAAAGTCTCAAGTCAAGGTCATTAAATATCCCTCACACCTCTCTGTGGAGTCATTCACCTCTTTCCTGAACTATCCACACTGTGGCAAATGTAGATTCATCAACACAATGCTGCCCATCAATCCACCTCATACTCTGTCAACACTACACTTCCTATCCTTTACAAACCATGTAAATAAGAGAAGAACCTATTCCTCACTGCGGTCCCCAAGCTCTCAGACACGTGGCGTCCAAGGCGCTCTCACACAGGCCTGTGTCAGCTCAAGTACATCCCTTCTGGTGAACACAAGACAGAGCAGGCCATAACAGGACCGAGATCCTTCCCTGGGCCTCAAGGCCCAGCACTTTTAGACCACCCTTGAGGAACAGCAGAAACTGAAGTCGTGTTCTTATTTTTCTCTTCAGAAAACCAACAAATCAAAGCTGGCACTAAGACAGAATAAGAATTCTGACTGATTTATTATCTACATCACTCTCTGCCAAAGAGGTAAAACACTTAAACAATTTACATTTCGTAATGAACTTCATATTTTCAATTGAGCTTCTGGTGCCACGCCACATACATTAGGAGTGGGGATGCTACAGCCTACACGCCAGAGCTCCGTGCTATTTACTCATCGATTCTTTGCACCATTTTCTATTGTAATTCAAAATGTAAAAACAGAGAAAATGCTCTTATTTTCCTTAGTCTTTAATACTATGTCAAATCAAATTGACTCTTTGCATTTTTTATTGGACCTAAGCGTTTCAGACATATAAGGTACATCACGAGCGACTCAACACTCTCAATTGTCATCACCAGTCCATGAAGGGGTCACTTGCTTGTCATCTCCCGGCACCTAACTTCGCTGATGAATACACTAATTCACTAATGATTATTTTTTAATTGTATGATTCACAAAGCCCCAAGAACAGAGCAATAAATATTCCATGTCAACCTTTTGTATCACCTGCCACGTTGATGTATCTCACTAATTACCATCAACGCTAATAGTATTAAAAGTATAGTTAATAGTATTAGAAGTATGGGTACTTTGTACCCATGCCATATTTCTCATTCATGGTGGGGCACAGTAAAGGCTTAAAAAGCTCTCAAAGACACAAGTGATTACTCACATTAGCTTCTACGCTCAATACACAAGAGGGAACCACAGACCACACGAACACAGGAGACGCCGGAGGCATCCTAGGGGGCCCGTTCTGAGGAGGTGAGCAGAGCACAGAGCTTTAAACACTGAGATCTTCTGTACACAGGTCCCATCGTCCTCACTTCATCACCTCAGTCTTACTGGTACTTATTAATTTGCAGCATTTATGCACATATATAAATGTATGAATTCAATATAATAACGTAACCCTTAGTAAAGAGGTAATACCACTGCATTTCTTAACATGCAGTGGTTTCTTCAGGCTGGATTAATAGTATTCCTGGCCTCATATATTCACAGATTATACAGACTCAGGTTCTTTTTTACATATTTACTTGTTTAAAAGTTAGTTCTAGTATGGATCCACAATAATACAGAAGCCCTTGACTCCAACTTCACAAGAACATTCCTAGCACCTATCTGAAGTCTCGCTTGCAAGAGAGGAACCAGAGTAGGTTACTTTTGAGTTGGACCTCAGACTTCCAGACACATAGCAATCATCGTAGAAGACTCGTTTGCCACAGCGGTCATCACTGGTCCAGGCGTGACTTTCTCTTCCTCCTCACACACACTGGTTTCCACATTAACCATTGATTCAATAATAGTAACTTAATAAATAGCTAAGATTCACGAGATCCACTGAGACTTCTAGCCACTTTTTAGGGTCACTAGCTAATTGAATATGTCTCATTGATGAATCGTCCTCCCTACTGCAAAGACAGATCGATCAACACAGTGCTTCATCCATTTCCAGCTTAATCACTGGAGAGCGAATGGTCTTTTTTCTTATACTTAATCCCTATTTAACAATACCCCAACAATACCCTACCAGAAAGCCACACTAGGTTTAAGATGAGAGCATTGACTATAACTCACATTGTTTCCACACATACAGGCAAATAGCGAGATCGAGGAACATGGCACGAAAGTATGTCACTTGAATGTGTCCATTCTTTAAGGCATGGAACAAAACAGAGGACCACATCATCGTGAGAGTTTCTCCACTCACCCTGCGGTTTAAACTTCCTTACTCAATGATGGCACTATATCTTGACTTAGAACTACTAAGCCAAGAATTCTACTTGACTACTAAGTTATGAATTCTACTTTTTCTGACCAGAAACAAAGCAAACTTCCCACTGAATCAGAAGACTCTCAGTAGTTATTCACATTATCTATCATATCCATAGCCGGAGGTAACCCCCATGAGTGGTTTACTTCTAAACTGCTGCAGTGGTTCAACAGTCATTAATGTTAGCTTTTTGCTCAAGTCATTTTTCTCATAACTGGGCATCGTAGGTGAACTTCCTACCTAGTTCACCCTCTTCACCTTTACTAATTTAATATGTACCTTGATTCTTCATTTTCTTTATTATAATAAAATCACAATTCATGCATACAAAGAGCCCAGACGATATCCTTATAAAATCTTCAATCAAAATCATTTCCGACAGAAGCAATAAACCAGGTTTCTTTTTATTCTGAACCTCAGAGTTCAGACACCGTCACCACCGGGACTCACGCTTCACCAGCAGTCACCACGACCCAGGCATCCACGTTTTTCTTCCATTCTCACCACTGTATCTGCTCATAATACATTAGGGACCTGGGAAGCACAAGGCCACAGAGGCCCTGAGTTGTCCCAGTCTGTCTAGAGAAACATTGGCTATACAAAATCGCTGTCTCTCACTCATCACCCTTGAAGATTCACTTAAGGATTAATCAATACAGAGCTACATATCAAGTCCATATTTACAGATGAAGCTTGGTTGACTTTCTTGGATTGCATTTCATACTTTCCAAGTCACTGTGTGCTCAAGAGTAACTCACATGGCCTTCTATGCCCCAAAGCCGAGTCAACCAGACATCCTGTGACTGAGGGGGACTTTGATGTGAAGTCAGCTCCAGCGCGTCCAGTCTGAGGAGCAGAGAGCAAAGAAGATGCATTCAGAAAAGGTGGACCCATCCCCATTGAACCTTGCTCTTCATGAGCTCATTTATTCAGTCATTTAGATAATCACTAACTTTTATCACATATAATCTCAACAAAATGAACAAGTTGCTCTGACAAGAAACAATAAAGGTGACTATTATAAGTGTCTGTATAAATATTTCAAAAAAGAGGTAAAAAAAAGAACAAAAAAGGGAAAATGCTCAAATCAGTTATTTAGTAATAGAATCAGTTTCTATAATTTACATTAGTGATAATTAATATTAAGAATATATATACATACATATTCATAATTGCCCAACGGTACAGTGCTCTACCAATTCGTACTGGTTCACATATTTATTTAATGGTTCCATCACTGATCTACTATAGTAAAGATGCCAATTTCCTGAATCCAAAATAAAAAGAGCAAGGCCTTTGGATACTAGTGACATCTGTCCACAGGTCATTTCCAGGAGAGGGGAGAGACTAGATTTCCTTCTGGGCTGGAGCTTGGAGCTCCAGAGCGCACTGTTAGTGGTGCGGACGCGCGCAAGTCCGCTGTCATCGCAGCTATGCTTCATCTGTACTTCTTTATGAAGTAAATCACTTGTTCTCTGACAATAACGAAACAAACCTCTGAACTACAAGCAACAATCAGAACCAGAGTCCGGAACAACCTTCCTCCCTCGGGGGCCTCACGTGTTCGCGCTGCTTTGTGACTGCCCAAGATTTCACACGGCGTGAATCACCGCACAACGTCCTATAAATTCTACGTGTGTGCTCACATCATAGCCGGTGTTCACCGATGAACTTCGCACGTTTCAAATAGACTGGACCTATTCTTTAACAACACTCAAACAAGACCAGCGGCGATCACTCGTTGGTTTCAACACGCCGGTCAGACGCAGGCGCCAAGCCACGCAGAACGGCCCGGGCTGCGGGGTACACAGCAGAGGCCCAGCCTCCTGCATTCAGCTTACACAGCCGCTGGGTACTAACGTTCACAATTTACAACTGTCCCTTCTTCCTAACTGTGGGTTGACTTTTTTTTCTATGCTAGTAGGATCAAAACCCACGAACACAACAAATACCAAGTTCTTTGAATTTTACTAACATCTTGCAGCTCAGTCATTTCCAAAACACGGACTAGACTTCTGACTCCATTGGACCTCAGAGCTCCCACACGGAGTACTCATCAGCCACCATTATGCGCCTCGGCATCATGACTGGCCCAAGCGAGACGCTTCCGCACACACCTGTCCGTTCCTCCCTGACTCAGTGACTGAGAAATCAACAGCTCTGAAGTATGTGTGAACTGAAAACAATCCCCCCAGGAGCGCTGCACCTGTGTCCACACCCAGGCCTGCTGAAAGCATTTCATTCCTCATCTCCACTGTTCAGCAAATGTGTCTAATATCAACCCTATTTATTATGGCCACACGGCCCTTTTACACTATATTTAATTATCTTTAATACTATGGTTAATGTTCAAGCAAAGCACCGAAAACAAGAAAAGAACTACAGTTATTGCTCACTTTGGGCTCCAGTCTAGAGAATCGCTTGGACACAAGGAAGGTGCTCGGGTCAGCGTGGGGAAGGCCTGTGCTGAGGAGTCCGAGTCAGGAGACAGGGGAAATGGACGTCAACTTCGCTCACTGTCGTGTCTCACCTCTCAGTAAGGTGACCGTTTAGATATTCATTCCTGAGAGGTAACCTTTGCTACTAGTTCACTTCAGAAAGTGAACTGAGCCAGCACAGACACAGTGGTTGTTATTTACACTCTTTACATAACCACTAGTCAAGAAGTGAAGCCTGGAACCACATCTCTCTTAATCAGCCAGCTGTTTTTTTTACCTCTACTCAGAGGTCCTCTGGCTTCGCCAGGCATTTTCATAATTGGACAACGGCCCTCTTACTCAATGGCACCATGTTTGCGCCTCGATTCTGCCTGTATTTCCTATGTCCACTTACAACAAGAGAATCAGGACCTCTGAACAAGCCATGAACACAGTCCATGTACCCCGGCAGCGCCCGAGGCCCTTTCGCACAGAAGACACAGACAAGGTTTTCTTTTCTCTGGAGCTCAGCGTTCCCGACGTGTCGTTCGTGACCCAGGACTCACTTGGCACCAGTCACCGCCTTGACCCAAAAGGTGACCTTCTCCCTCCCTGTCATCAACATTTATTAATTGATTTACCAAGTCACTGTAATAAGACAATGAGCAGCATGAATTTCAACAAGAGCAAGGATCTCAGATAGCCCTACATCAACCTGTGCACCATCTGCCACACGGCACATCTCCTGGGAACGGCCCGCCTCATATAACAGCCCACAGACCACTGGGTCAAAGGTGGCTTATCTGCTTCTATGAAACACATCTTTTTAAAACATGGGCAACGCTTTTTTAGAGATAAACTAAAAGAGGAGCTGCAGCTATTGCTCACACGGTGCCCTGGCAGGACAGTGAGAGCCCACAGATCCCCTGGCGGGGAGCTGAAATCAGCTCAGGCGTGTCCCCTCCGCTGACTGTAAAGCGAGGTGGTGATTTGTAAACTTAAGACATTCTCTTCAATCCATTCTGCTTTCCTCAATCATTATTAACTTTTCTTAATATTTACCTATTTTTCTCTTAACAAAATGAACCTCTTCATCCATAACTCTGATCTATAACAATTACGATTATCTAGAAGCTCCTGGCACAGAGGTAACATGCATTTATTTCTTAACAGCCTTCAGTGATTTTAATTAACATTATCGGTTTGGGGCATCTCCAGTGGTACAGGGGTTAAGCGTCCGTGCTATCAAGCCAGCCACTGCAGCCTGAGTTCGATCCCCGGCCAGGGTGTGACCCACACAGTTCTGCAGACCCCTCCTGCCTCCCCTGCTCCTTAGCAGTGGGCTTCAGTACATCCGCCTGTTCTGCTCCCCACTGTCTGGGGTGACTCCTCTCACCCCCTGCACCTCTGGCCTGTGCCTCAGTTCTTGTGTGCATAAATAAAATAAATATATAAAAATTAATGTTGTAAAATCCCCTTCCTTACCTCACACAGTCTATCAATGCTTCACCCTTCATAATTATTGATTTCTGTATTTGTTTCTGCTTCTAGCATGAGTACATGCCAGAAAACTGAAATTAAAGCCAAGTATTCATCGTAACAGTGCATGATCTTTAAATACACCTAACATTAGGGTCATTTCCAGGAGGGGTGGACTAGATTTCTCACTGGTGGACTTCAGGGCTGCAGACGCCTCTTTCAAGAACGGGTTGCATTATTTCCTAGATAGATTAAACGATGCACACTTCATTTAACTCCACTTTACTCCTTGAATGTGACTAAACTGTGACCTTATAGAGCGAAGTTTAAATCAACTGTGACCAAAATTAAAATTGAATATCACATTTTACATTAATAAGTTAATTAATTGAATAATTAAGTGTGAAAACGAATAAAATGGCCTTGTTTTTCTCCATAATTGACCACAGATGTGCTGAATTGACCTACATGGCACCTTCCTTCATTTTATTTGTGTATGTAGTCATTTACTCTGTTCCAGTAACAGAGCTAACACCCATGACAAACCACCAACCCAGAAGCAATTACTTTGTTACTTACAGAAGTTTCTACACTCCTTAATTGAATCAATGTGCATCCGTTCTGCGAAGTCAAAGCGAATATAAACAATAGATCAGAGCAGCAGGTTCAAATTTTTTAAATCGTGTTCAAGTCAATAACATCTTATTAGGAAGACCTCGGTGCCTGCTGTATATTAAAATTTTGAGTGGCATCTCAATTGCCCAATTGATTGATTGTTTGATTGAAGTGTTCAATTAAACTGGTGTAATAAATACAGAACACAGCGAGAACTATGGCGGTTCCACATGTCTGTTTACATGCTCCCTGCCTAGGTGAGGTCTAGATTTTTCTAAGTGCATCTTGCTGGGAAAGAATTAGGTTAATGTGCAGCCTGAAATCAGCACATTTTCTTCAACTAGCCACATTTGTCCTACTTTTATATAGAGAGACAGTTACACACAGAGTTATCTGTCTTTCATTTTTAAAAGTTATTGCACCAAGTCAGAAAGAAAAATCCTTCCTAAATACATTCTCCATCCCCAAAATGGAGGGACCCCCAGGCCTGTTTTCTTTATCTGGAGAACAGCTGTGCTGACCAGGATTAATTGCACTGTTTTGCCTTCTTTCAAATCACAATTCATATTAAGTTATTCTTTTACACGTTTACAATAATGTTATTGGCTATTCATGATTCCTCAGAAACAGGACAATGTTAATGCCTGTCCAGATGTTAATGAGGCACAGATGAAGAGATAATTTGTTCTCATTTTTTATTAGAAAACAGTGAATAATGCAATTTTACTTCAATAACAAATTTTTTGAAAGTGGAGATCATCACGTTAATCGTAACTGGTCATATGACATGTTCTCAGCAGAGGTTCATCTGTAAACCCTCTCAATTACGTAGTTATTTAATCAATAATTTAATTTAAGAAAATGTTTTGCCCTTTGCTTAACAAAACAAAAAACCAACCGTCAAACCCAGAAAAACAACACAGGCGCCTATATTCATTTATCTTAATGCTCTTTAACCAAAAGGGTCAACTTTAATCAATTTATTTTACTGGAACTTAGTGCTTCAGAAATGTATTAATAGCGATTTTCAGATTACCTATATTACGTTACATACTCTCATGTCGGGGCCAGGAGTGACCTATCTTGTCTTCGTTCATTTATACATTTCTTTCTTTATTCATGCGTTGACTTACTGAAAATAACACAAAACTCAATACTCAGAAGCCGAGAACAAACTCCCGAATATTTTCAACTCTGCAGTAAGCTCAGTTTCCAGTGAGGGAGCAGACAGGAATTCTTGTGTGACGGACCTCAGAGTTACAGGGTTTAATCAAAATCCTTGATTTCAGACACCCCAGGGTACTCATCATCGATCCAGACGAAGCGTCTCTCTCTTCTCTCTATATCTGCTCATTGGCACGCTCAGGGACCCGCTGCGAGTTGGAGTTGGATCCGTCTCCAAAGCCAAAGGACCAAGCAGCACGTTGGTTCTGCCGAGATGTGCCCAAGACTCCTTCGCCATATACCTGGACTCTCCTCAACTGGCCAGACTGGGCAGTGGCCTTCAATGGATTAGGGTCAGTGACCACCCGGCATCCTAGCCGCCCCCCCCCCCGGAACACAGCAGCGCTCCCTCTTGGCAAGGGGCTGTCCACTGGCACGCTGCTGACCGCAGGAAGGGTTACTGCCACACGTGGACACGGTGACTACTGTAGGGACATGTCCAGCGAGGACCTGAACTTAAACTCACGAACTGTAATTCTTTATTTTTATTAATTATTCATTATCTATCATGAGATAAGCAATGATCTCTAAGTATCAGTGAATTCCATAAGTACCATTATGCATTTCATTATAATGAAGAGTTAACAATGAAGTCGGCACCAGTGGGCAGGGGTCATCACTGGGACAGGGCAGCCTAAGGTTTGGTTCATGGAGAAGTATTTCAGTGAAGCAAGCGGTGTAATGCAGTATAGAAGTAAGATGGTTATTCATCAGCTCTGAGAGGAATAAGATGGTTTCCGCTTCCTTTTTAACCACAACTGCACTGAGTCGGGTCAGCTCTCGTCTGTTTCATAACTTATCCACCTCATTGGTCTATATGATGAGTAGCATGTAATGTAATCTAGTGACTGGTAAGGAGACAGCCAACCCCAAGTGACAAGATCTTTTCAAAATTATTTACTTTGGCCATTCGGCTCCTTACCTACGAAGGTAACTCCACGATCTTCACCAGCAGAGATGGATTCAATCAGTGATGGCCTTCATTCTGTGGAGGCAAATGCAGAATTCAAAACAAAGAACAACCGGCAACTAGACTGATTTAAAGGACATAGTTTGTGCAGTACTGAGTGAATCATAAAGTTAACTGGGTCCTATTTTCCATTGTGCCTAGAACAGTAGCCCTTTTTATTTCTTGACTCAACTATTAATTTCAAATGATAAAATGAGCACTTGAACTTATCTCTCAGTGTGTATACCAATGATAAAAATACCTAGCATGTTCTGAGCTTTGGCTAATAGTTGATGTCCATAGAGTTTGAAAAGGGAGACCAATCTTAAGTAAAGGACCTCAGAGTTAAAGATGGCATTAATCAAGATTTTTGATTCAGACACCCTCCAATCTCATCATCGGTCCGGTCTCGACTATTTCTCCTTAACTGTGAGCCTTCATTTTCTCATGAATCATAAACTCCCAAAAATAGGAGCCTTGATTTAACCATAATTTGCCTTTAAACTCATTTTCACAGAACTTTTGGAATAGACAGATCTCAGAATAAACTTTACTTTCTACCCAAAACGGGTTCGTCATTAGGCCATGTTCAATTAGCTCATGGATTTCAAACATGGCATAATGAACAAACAAATCAAAATGGCATCCTACGTTCAAACCCCAGTTGTATGTTCTACCTTCTTCTAAAAACCAATATGGGACCACTGAAGTGACCTACGGTGGAGAAATAACAGAGAAGCAACTACTTCTGAAGAGTAACTGAATGCCTTCCATCTTACTTAAAAGGGACCCTCAGTTTTGGTGAAGCAAGTTACTTCTGTTCCTTGACACACAGCTCTTTCTCATTATTGGCCCAGACCTTTTAATTGAACCAACAGAAGAAACCTACAGCTATTATTAATGTCTGCTAGATCCCCTGTCAAACAGCAATAAAGCCAGACAGCTTTTCAATAAGGAAACCTTCCACAAAATAGGATGAAGTTAAGCTCGTGCTTTAAAACAGAATACTTGGTGTTCCTGGGTTTATTTTTGGGATGGAGCTAGTCGGGGGCGCTACTGAACTACTTCAGTGACAATACATGAACCAGCCAAACTAACCAAGACGAGACACTACTTACGTTGTTTCTTCTGGACGGAAGTAACAGTTACGGTCCTCAAGAGCCAAGGCTGGACAATGACTGCCCACTGGCATGTCTTCATTCAAGAAGTAAAGGTAGATTTAAAAAAAAAGAAAAGTATACATTTAGACTTTTAAGTAGATGTCCTGTTACCAGAGCCATAAACATTGGTTTGTGTGCATTTTCATTATCAATTCACCTGACCGCTCAATGTTCAGAAGGACTAAGATAATGAAGACCTTTTAATTGAACCAACAGAAGATCTACAGCTATTAATAATACCTGCTAGATACACTTGCCAAGCAGCAATAAAGCCAGACAGCTTTTCAATAAGGAAACCTTTTACAAAGTAGGATGAATTTAAACTCTTACTTTACAGCAGAATCTGGTCAATACTACACTGTACTTTATTACAAGTATTTATTGATGAATTAATTTATTTGTGGATTTAATGCTCTGGAGATCATTTCATTATCTCATTTTTTCCTAAACAAAACACTAAATAGTAGAGCCTTCTGCTACCCAAAACTAAATAATTGTCCATGTGACTTGCTGGCCTGACACTAAGTTCATAGACCTGAATGCAGAAGTGGAAACTCTCTCACCAGCATGACCCGACATGGTGCTGACCGGACAGGACAGAAAGTGTGATTCGCACTAGTGAAGAATTGAACTTTTTAGGCCCCATTAACTTGAGCTAAGTGTTAATGCCAAGGTGTGGTTGTAGACTGGGGCTACATGATCCTTCTTAAGGAAGAAGGTCTGGATCTGTTTTACTGAAGTCGCTACTGAAGGGTAGCACAGGATGGCACACTTTTGCCCTGGCCCACACGCTCCACAGCACGCCTTTCAATCATGGCTGAGGTGTTCAGTCAGCTTTTACTCAACTTAATAGCACAAGCACTAGTGAACCCTGAAAACTGCTCGTGAATGTTTAGTGACACTAACAGCTACCCAGTCACTAATCCCTTTAAAAGGCCACTCATAAAATTCTCTTACATTTTTCTATTTGGATAAAAATCATTTAACATGAGGATTCGTAATTAACCTACTCAACATTTTCAGTATTCATAAGATCTGCTCCAAACTCAATCATTTGCATTTTATTTTTTGGTTCACTTCTCATTTACTAAAATTTTATTTGTTCATCGTGATTTGTTATATTATCATTTAATGTATTTATTATATTGAGTATTTATGAAGCAATTACATAAATATTTGTTTCTTCTCACAAGGGGGCAAGCAACCTGAACTCACCACCTACCCAGCTCAACACTAAAGTTCACGTTGACCTATTGCTATCTTCCCAAATGAAAGTCAGACTTAGAAACATGTCTGCACTCAGAATTTCACAAACGCAGTGAGAGCAGTCTTACCCTTGGGGTCCTTCCACCATAGGGTAGGCATCGCCTTCCTGACCACTTACACTTCCTTCATGCATTGGTGGCTCATCCTAATACAACGCACATTGAGAACAAGAGATCAAGGATCTAACCTGTGAACAGTTCTAACTTCTTCTACAAGCAACTAACTAACTTCTCATAGATTCAATGGGCCTCAGACGGGATCTGATCAATGCATTTCATTCAGATGCCCCCCACGCACCCATCACGGAGCCAGACTTACTGTTCTGGGCCTCGCTTGATAGATTGCTTCGAGCTTATTCCTTGACTCACCCTAATAATTCAATCCATGCATAACACTTAGGAAAATAAGAGCCAGATTCTGGAGGGTATATCTGAAATTTCACTTCTCACAAAGCTAGCTCTTTTCATACAATGCAACCGAGCATTGCAAATATGAATGACTCCATTTCCTTGCAACATATCAGTTCCTGTTAGTCATCGGTTCACACTTGAACCACTTTCCTTGAACACCCATAGTTTGAAGACGGTACAACGAACTACCATGTTGTAGCACAACCAATGAAAAGTAGCATTTCCCATTTTCTTTATCCTCCCCTCAATGAACTCATAGTCTAGAACAATAACTGAAGACAATGTTTAAGTCCACTGTGGTATAAAAGTTAGTGGGATATTAAAATGTTCCCAGAATGACTGACATATACTTGATCTTATTGTCTTAAAGAGCTCAGTCAGGATGAATGGATTGACCACGTGAATGATGGCTTCAACTGGTTATGTCTAGAATGAGTCACGACTGCCCAGACCAACCCCCGAACAACCGGATTTTGATGATCACTTATGGTGATCTCTTGTCTCTCTACATGAAGAAGAAAAAGGCCAGATCTTCACCACGAAATAATAACAAAATCTGGTACTGTCCATTCTGAGAAGGAAAAAGCCACTCAGACTCCATTTAGTATCTCCAATGAAACATAGCTTTGCCATCATCAATCAGTCAAATCCTACTCTCATCATTAAGAGAGAGCTCTACTTTCTACTGATTAATCTGTACCGTTTTCAGTTGAAATAATGGAATGAAAGCTACTGAAGCTAGCAGCCAGCAGGAGGAATCGCCACGTGTCTTGGTATCCACGTCAGGCCATGCCAAGGCCATCTTTTGTGTGGAAATATGACTGCAGACGATGGTCCAGGGTGGTCAATCCACAGCAAATCTTGCCAATGGTGCACAGCTAACTACTGTGTATATTTACTAATTCACAAACTCGTTGATTGAATGACTTGTGAGCTAATGAGACCACTTCTTCATTTTTTGGAGAATTCTAAAAAATTTGTACAATAACTGAAACTTCTATTGTTTTTTCCTTTTTTTTTTTTCAATTGCAGGAACCTTGGCTCACAACACGGTATTGGCTTTGACTCCCAAGTGTCCAGCTACACCGGAAAGCCAGAGCTGTGTGCCCAGGGACAGCTATACAGTAAAATGTGGCGATCATGGTATGTATGCCCAAATGCATGTTTCCCGGTGATGCAGCGTTCACTGCCATTTTAGAGAAACTGATTTGTGAAAAATAAACATCCACTCACTTCAATTGAGTCCCATCTCTGAGCAGTGCCCTGAGAATGTCTGCACTGGCCTTTATATCATGACCCACACCAATGGCAAACAGGTCTCTTTAGTGCTTATTTGCTCACATAACACTGCAAAGCTCTCTCGTATAAAATGATCACACCATTGCTCTGTGCACTCCCTCTCAACCTCAGCTTCTCAATCAGTGATGCATCTGCACGCATTTCCTTGGCCTCAGCACAAAGCAGAAACATGGATGCTCATGGAAGCATGGCCCAGGGTGCCTTACCACAGCTGTAAGCACCTCAGCTACCCCAGCGGGACCCAGTTAACTAAGTGACTGGCACTAAGATCTCCACATTGATTGAATCATGGTCTGTGTTTCATCACCTGTCTTAAGAGCAAAATGCGAAATTTCTCAATCTTCCTTTGCTCACCTATTCTCCTACTTGTAGCTAATTTTATTATTTTTATGCAATTCCTACCCCAAGTTACAAAAACCCAAGAAAAAGGTCCTGTGGACCACTTTCCCACAAAAAGAATAATCAGGGGTCTCTGGCATGGTCCTCAGAGGTGGGGTGGGGCTCATCAGAATCCTTGTTTCAGCAACCCCATGACACTCGCCCCTTGCTCCACGTTCGGGCTCACAGTGTGGAGGTAGAAACACCAGACCCCAGAAACACGATTCTGGCCTGTCGTTCCTATGCCATGAAGTGCACAAACCCCATGTCAACTCTTAGCTGTGGGGGTAGGCCCCTGGGAATGCACAGCACCCCGGCTTTGGACCAAGCCACATGCAGCCGCACTGCCTGCATGGCCCACTCTACTTAATTCACCGACATGTCAACAGTGGTTCAATGAAAAGTAATGAAATCACCCCTTCTGTCACCCCTGCGTGCCCCAGGTGTTATCGGCCAACTCTAGCCCTCTTGGAGCGCTTAATTAAAATGTGCTAGAAAATAAAGAATAATTTTAAACTGTTCAGAGCATAAGTAAAACCATTCCTATCCTCTTTCCAAATGACCTGTGACTTGATTAAATGCAATACTTGGGGTATTGAGCACCCCACCATCACTGTCCATACTCCATTGGAGTATTTCGTTAATTCAAGGACATAGGACGCACATCCAAAACAGTGTGGTTCAATGGTTACTTATAAATTCTCCAGAGAGCACCTGGAGAACAGACTGTCCAAAGCATATGAACTAAGGGACTTACTTACATTATTCTTTCTGCTCTTGCTCATAACGATTCTGCATTAAATGATTAGATCAGTTGTCCCGTGTTCACTCTGGAGAGGAAAAAGCAGATAGAGATTAAATTTCAATTTTCCAGTGCTTGCTCATCAGGCAGAACTAGATAGCAATAATCCTTGGCTCAAAAGTACAACTTTTTATTAATCCTACTTAAAATTCTTACTTAAAAATAATAATCATTTATAGAGGTTTGAATCTATAATCCCTGGAGGAGATACAAAAATGGAGACCTACTTCACTGCCACAAAAATAAAATAATAAGAATATAATAAACACAATAAGTCTAACACCTAATCCAAGAATAAGATCTATAGTGATTATAAATATTCACCTATAGAAACATCTATAGCTGGTTTATAATGTATGCTTATTTAATGTATTACTGACCAATCCAAATACTTCCCCTGCTTTTAATAATAAAAAAAAAACTCAGCAAATTATAAAAACTCAAAATGTATCCTCAATTATGGATAATAATGTGTTTCATACAAAAAAAAAAAAAATAGGCTCAACCTGTCCGTTCTACTGGAGAATCGCGTCAATCCCGACAGCGCTTGTCCCCCCGAGCCGTTGTTCCATGCCTAGACCTCTCTGCCGTTTACCTACACACCCTTTATTTATTCAGACATTGCTTCACTTGTAAAGAACATAATCCACATACACGAAGCACAGAAGCCCAGGAGCAAGTTTATTGAATTTTCCTAACTTGTATGATTAACAATTCTCTACAGAGAACGTTGCCAGTTTCCGCCCCGTGTCAGGCCTCAGACACCTGAGGGCTGGATGGGACGTGTTGACCCAGACACCTCCACCCCCACTCCCTATCGATCACTTTCGCCTTCCTGAGCTCATTCACGTATTCATGCATCTACTCATGCATCATAACCACACAATCGATCACCTTTAAGACACACAACTGGGAACAAAAAGCCCTAAGTAGAACCAAAGGTCCTCCCTGCCCCTGCTCAGGGGGCAAACCTGGTGATTTTTCACAGCTGAACCTGTTTTCCAAGTCAGTCTTCATGAGCCCCAACTGACGCTTGACTTCCACCTGTTCTTTCCGATGGATGTCACACAGATCAGAGTGGGTGTCACCGACAACCGACGACAGGCCTGCCCTCCTAGCCTGCAACTGGAAACACGGACACCTGTCTGTCATCCCCCAAGACCCTCCCGTCTTGAGTTAACAACTTTGACCTTTACATTGAAGAAAGGCGTTAAGCGAATGAGCATAAAACAGGAAGTGACCTGCTTTGAAAATATATGACCTGGCCTTTGGTGCGCGAGGTGACCCACCGTCGATCTGGGCTAGTGGGGGCGGCCTGAAGATTATGACTACTCAACCACTTTATTAAAACAATCAGTGGAGATATTCACTTACAGCCGCTCATACACTCCGTCACCCCAGAAGTCACGGCCACGGTCTTCACAATTAGTGCAAGATTCAATCAGCGTGTTACACGGGGCGTACAAAGGGGCAGAAGCTTACATTTAAAAACACCGACAATACAGTTTCTTCTCAGCGCTGACCTCTGTGGAGCCCCAGGGCAGTCATAACCCTACTTCACGGGACATCCTGGTCATTCCCCAAGAATCACACTTTTCTTTACTTAGAATACACTGACTTGAATATGACTGGAATCACTGCTCTACATGAAATAAAAACCGTAACAGAAGTAGCTGGCTCAAGTTGCTGCTTCGGAAGCAGAGCACATGAGAAAAATGAGAGTCCATCTCTCTTTATTGGACTATTTGTGCAAACCTGGACATATTAAATTTGTTCATGGTACAATCTCATCCACCCGCACCATATGCACTTCTGCGCTTCAGTCACTGATTTATTTTATTATTCTGGGAATAATAATACCATGTCCTCATTTTTCCAAGAAACCTCAAAATGGATAAACATTAACCTGGAACCAAATTACTGTACTTAGAAATGTCCAGGTGCACCTTTCAAAACACAGAAGAGTCTAGAATTTTTCACAGAGTATTTGTTGTTGCTGGAAAACAAGATGAATCAGTCTTCTCTACATGGAAATATGTGTTCCTAATTGGCCCGGGGTGGGCTGACTTTTAAAAAGTACACTCAGATATAAAGTTATACCTTGTTTGTCTTATATAAAAATTTCAATATACACTGAATGATACAAAAATTTTAGTGTACACTGAACAAGAACTCTGGGCAAAATCTTTGTCCATACTCATTATTGTCCACAACAGATTTATTTCTTTTTATGGTTTTAATAAGAATTAGCTTTTAAAAATACTGGATGTAAACATTCTCATCAGGTTTCTTTCAAAAACCTCAAAAGTACATCTAACACATAGTCCAGCAATTCCAGACCTAGTCACTTATCCAAAGGTGGCAGAAACACTAATTCACATGGACACACACACTCCTGAGTCCACTGTGACACTATTTACAGTAGCCAAGCTATGGAAGCAATCCAAATGCTAAACAGAGGATAAAGAATATGTGGTGTGTACATGTACACACACTGGAATACTACTCAGTGGTAAAAAAGGAAAAAGATTAAATCCTGCCATTTGCAACAACATGGATGGAACTGGATGGTATCTACTAAGCAAAATAAGTCAAAAGGAGAAAGACAGGCATGAGATTATTTTAATTCTGTGTCAAATATAAAACAACAAACCAACGGAACAGCCAACAACAAACAAAAATAATCCCTTGAAATCTGCTTGCGAGAATGAGGCTCCCCAGAGGGGAGGGCGAGTAGGCGCGTGCATGCACAAGGGAGGGAGCCCGCTGGTGGGAGACAGAGGTGTGGTGTGCTAACACACTTTACTCCTAAAACATACACAGCACTGTAAACCAGTGGCACCTCAATAAACCCAATAGAACAAGCAAAATACATGCTCATCGTCAGCCTCTATGGAGCTCTGGGTTATACGGCTACTGAGCAGACTGTTTATAGGAGTAAGGTGTTTCATTTCCTTCATAAAACAGTGAAACGGCCTCCACCAACACAGCAACGAAACTGTAGACCGTGGTGTGGACATGACCATACACCCCTGCCAGAGGGGTAGGAACCCTGACTAGGAATTTATTGGGATTTTTAATCTCCGTCAGATTTTAATTTTAACCCACATCTCATTATATTCCTTAAAAAAGGTGCATGATTTCTCCTCCTCTTTTATTCATTCATTGATGCACTTTCAAACGGTGGGCTGATTACATAATAAAAATATAATTCTGCTCAAGAACGCAAAAGCACAAATGAGCAGAGCACAGGCTCATCCCCACAGCGGGAACAACTGTGTCTCCTGAAAGCGGGCCTCAGAGTGGCATATGGGTTTAATCAAAACTCCGGTTTCAGATACCCCATGGTGCTCATCATCGGTCCAGGTGCACTTGTCTTCCCTATGTCTTCATTTATTCGTCTAGTCCCTGCTCCAGGAATCAATACGATCATGAAATTCCGGGACCGAGATCTTCCTGCCAGTGGCAGGCAGACTAGATCCCCTCTGGCAATGGACCTCAGAGAACATGTGTGGGTGGTCAATGGCCGCGTCTCCCAGCGAAGCCTCATTCGCCACTGGTCCTCCTGTGGCTTTTCTTACTGAAGGTGCTCAGGGTGTAGTCAGCTGAATAGAAGGTGAGGAAGCCAACATCTTTAGTGGTAGCTTGTCCCACCGCCTTGCAGGGCCGCACGGTCAGCCTGGACGCTGCCAAGCTGGGAACGCTTGCCTTGGGAAAGTTCCTGGACATGAGTGAGATGACCACTCTGTGTTTTTAAATGATGTCAGTTGTGTCAAATTAGACCGAATATCAGTTTGAGTTATGACGTACTCCCATCACTGGTCCACATGCGGGCATTTCTTTTTCTCATGCAGACACTGATTTTTGTCAAGGACCACTAAAAACTCCAGAACAAAACCTCCCAGCCCAGGAAGGGAACTTGAAGTCTTACTTACATTTGTCTCTGTTCTTTACCCACAGAGCTAATTGTGACGATTTTTTTTTTCTTAGAAAATGAATGAGCCCACAGTCCTATGGTCATTCTGCAGAGGAAAGAGCAGAATTAACCTAGATTGGTACTGTACGTTAGGAGATAGAATAAACTGGATAGAAGTTAACTGGCAATAAAAAGAACCTCGGTCCTTTTCCATCTGTCCGATGTTTTACTTGTACTTTTAAATAATATGATAGCCACTGTTGAATCTACCACTAAAGATAAAAATAATGTCTATTAAATATATTTTCATGTTTTGACAGTTTTAACTGAATAACTAATTTTTTTAGTTTATTTTATAACAGTTTATTTTTACATCATTTTGTACATTTTTTTCCCATCTCAATTGTAATCCCCGCGGGTTTCCCATCACCAAGTCACCCCTGTGCCATCACCATAATCCCGTGCACTTCCCTCCCTCCGCCCCTGTTTTTGTCACACCATTCCCCATCCACCCCCGCAAAATGTCTCTGGTATATGGTTGTTCATTATTTTTGTTATTTTCTTGCCTGGGCCATTATACTCCTGCTATGAGCGAAACCATCCGGTATTTTTCTTTCTCTTTCTGGCTTATCTCACTAAGCATGATCTTTTCCAGCTCCATCCAAGTTGCTGCAAAAGACATGTGTTTCTCTTTTTTGGTTGCTGAGTAATATTCCATTGTATATATGCACCACATCTTTTTTATCCAGTCATCTACTTTTGGGCATTTGGGCTGCTTCCATGTTTTTCCAACTGTAAATAAAGCAGCAGTAAACATGCGGGTGCAGGTATCTTTTTCAATCAGTGTTTTTGTGTCTTTTGGGTAGATGCCTCAGAGTGGGATTGCTGGGTCGTAGGGAAGCTCCATGTTGAGCAGTTTGAGGGACCTCCAAATAGAATAACTAATTTTTTAATGGATCTTTCTTTGACAGGATGGGCATTTAATCCCATTCTCAATGATGATTCAAAGTTGATCCTATATTTTCATTTATCCATTCAAAAACTTGTTAATTTAATGTTTAGTTTCATTTGTTTAATTTATTTGACCATATGTTCACTAATAAAGAAAGTTCAATGGTAAAGCAGCCAGCAATCCAATAAAAACACCACTGGGTCAATTACATGCACCTTATCAGAAACGGGAGCAAACTAGGAAATTCTCTTCCTATAAATATCAAGAGTGAAAACCCAAACTAATATCTATCATTGTCTCATTAGACATGGCCCTCCCTGATCAGTGCTTCGTCTTATCTTAAATAATTAGGACAGGACTTTACTTACTCACTCAATGATAGCGATATATCAATGTCTGTGAATGTTGAAGACACTAGAAATAAGTCCTGAGAAAAACTAAATAATCCTGACCAATCTGTTAGTCATACAAATAGCTGACCAGGTCTTTCTGAGCTCTTAATAACCTTTAACGAACACAGTCAGACAACCCTAACATCTTCCATATGACATGTTGTCAACATATGTCCGTGACTGCTTCTCAGCCCATGAGATATGCATTTGATCAATTATGATCCCATCATTAAGTGTTTCACTTTTCCTTTCAAAAATAGATACAGCAAAAGCAAAGCTTGGGGGCAGCACTGAGCACACAGCCTGGGAACGAAGACCTGGGTAGGTCTGTTGACAGGTGGCTGAGGAAACACATGTACAGCCAAATGTTACTCAGCCTCAAGAATGGGGATCAGATCATTTGCAGCCCTGTGGATTAACCTAGAGGACATTACATTAAATGATGAGAGAGACATGGAAAAAAAAACTGCATGACCTCACGTATATGTGGAATCCTAAAAAATCAAATTCACAAGAGAGAGAAGAAAAGTAGTTGCCAGAGTGGGGAGATGGTGGGAGCAGGCAGGTGTTGCCAACAGCACAAAGATCCACTTAATGCGGGTCGTGTAAAGCTAAGACCTGCAGTACAGAATCAAGACTAGCGTCGATAATACATCACACCCTAGAGATTTGCCAAGAAAGGTGATTTGGGGCACTTATTCCAAAGACAAAGTAAAAACTTGGTAACTATGTCAGAGTATGGATGTGTTAATCAGCTTGAGTGTAGTAATCACTTCACTATAGATACCATGTTGTTGCCTTAGATGCATACAATTTTTATTTGAAGAAAAGAAAAAAGATCTAAAAATCATTAATCTAAGTTAACTGTCAAAGATAGGCATCACCTGAATATACATTTGTAGAAGTTTAAACCTATAATCCCAAAAACAAATACATGATGCAAGCCCCCTTACCTCAATAAACATAATTTGGAAATAAAGAACTGAATTAATGCTATGAATTATTTAATTTTCAAATCCTATGATTTGAAAATTTTAAGAACAAAAAAAGAAGAAATTTGAGAGTTGGTTAACAAATAAACTCATGAAAGTATCTTCAGTAAAGTTTACTGATTTAAAAAAAATACAAAGAAAGAGGAATAGAAATAATAAAAATTAAAGAAACAATCAGTGACACTGAAAACAGGAAATAATCAAGAAAATAAGTGAAACCCAAAGTTTATTCTTTGAAAAGATAACAAAATCAATAAGCTTGTAGTCAAGCTAAGAAAAAAGAGAGAAAGCACAGTTTACTAATAAGAAGTGAAAGTAATCTTCTTCCATTGAAGATGCCATAAGCAATATAAAGAGAATCAAGGAACACTATGAACAAATTTGATAACCAAGATGAAATGAACCAATTCTTAAAAGACACAAATTGCCGAAACTCATACAAGAAAGAAATAACATGAGTGAAATTGATTCAATGATTAATAACTTCCAAACAGAAATGCCAGGTCCAGGTGGATTCACAGGTGAAAGCTATGAAATATTTAAGGAAGAAATTATACTAATTCTCTACAATCTCTTTCAGAAGATGGAAGCAGCAGAATTATTTCCTAACTCTTCTGAAAGTCCAGAATTACCCTAATACTGAGATCAGACAAAGATATGACATGGAAAGAAAATGATAGAATGCAGATCTCATGAACAAAAAGTAAACATCTTCAACAAAATATAAGTCAAATCCAATAATATATAAAAAATACACTGTGCCCCACTGGAATTTGCCCCAAGCATGCAAGGCTGGTTCAACACTAAAACGTAAACCATCAGATGAAAGAAGAAAGGAGGAAATTCACACGATCACATCAGTATCGATACAGAAAAAGCAGATGAAAATAAAATACCCATTCATATAAAAACTCTCAGTAGTGAGAGGTTTCTCAATGACATTAATTTCCTCAACTTGTGAAGAATATCTACAAAACCCTAAAGCTTTCTAACATCCTACACAATGTACAAAACCCTAAAGTTTCCTAACAGCCCACATAATGATGAAAAATTAGAAGTTTTCCCATGAAAATCAGGAAAAAGCCCAGGTGTTTCCTCTCACCTCTATTTCTTCTGAACATTATACTTGAAATTAGAACTAAAGCAATAAGGAAAATATTTTCTTTTAAAAAATAAATAAAGGGTAATTTTTTGTGAGAAATGAATCTGTCTTTGTTTACAGACTGCGGGGACATCTATACAGAAAATGCAAAAAAAAATTGACAAAAATATACTAATGGAATTAATAAACAACTATAACAAGGTTGAAGAGTTTTACATGAATTTATAAAAGTCAACTTCTGTATATTATCAATGAACAAGTAGAATCTGAAATTAAAAACAGAATACCGGCCCTCCCTGGTGGCGCAGCGGGTTAAAGCACAGCACTGAGAAGCTAAAGCTACTTCAGCATGAGTTCGATTCCCGCCTGCCCCGGAGGTGACCACATGG
>NW_004567114.1:2019366-2027820 GCF_000260355.1 Condylura cristata
TTCTTAGTGCAGTGCTTTAACCCACTGCGCCACCAAGGAGGGCCCGATTCATACCAATTTTAATCAGTGAACTGATGGCCAGCCCATTACTTACTGACTTACCTATTATTTGCTAAGTTATCTAACACAAGAATAAGAAGTGACAATTTCAAGTACCCCTGTATGTATTCTCTACCCACATGGTAGGTAAGAATCTAAAATGTTTCTCCTAATTCTGGATGTCACTTGTGGAGAACTGGATACATTTAAATACTTTGCAGTCACCTCTTCACCAACCGTCCTCACTATGTCCTTCTCCATATGCTTAAGAAATGTTCAGTCATTGTTCTATTCGTTTGTCTGTACACATGAACAATTTGAATACCTAGTTACCTATTGATTTTTTTCAGAGAAAACACAAAACAATCCACCTCTTAACAATCCAAATGGCAACTGTAGACGTGAATTTGACCTCCAGTGGAGAGAGCCTGGTTTCCTGTTGCCTTGCCTTAAGTATCGGGCATGACAACAGGACAGACATTTCACATCCCTTCACAGCACATGCCCTGCCGGACCCTGGCTTTGTCCCGGGCATTGGCAACAGGGTCATGCTGTCAGCGCCTGGGGACATTCTTTATCATCCCAGCTGGGAGAAGGGGTCCTGACTGGCATCTATTGAGGAGAATCCAGAGACACCACTAGATAGCGGGCAACTTGCACGACAGCCTCCCAGCACCAAGTGCTGCCCAATCAAAGGTCAAGGGTGCGAGGTTGATGAATCCTATTTCGCCACCTCAAAATCACTGGTTGGGAGATTAATTATTCACCAGTCATTTATTGCATTATATCATCAATACCCCTGAGCGTACAAACTGGGCTGGAAATCTGGATGAACTCAACAGCTGCTCTGTGCGTATCCTCCCACATGGCCAGCTAGGTCAGATCTGCCTTCAGTGCAGAAGAGTAACAGTGATGTCTAGGTCCTAACCTCTACTGCTCCTTTCCCAGTGTTATCAGATTGAGTCGGTGTATGTTAGGATGACATGCCTCAGAAATGCATTAATAATATTAAAGACACTATACTGCATCACCATTAGGCCACGTGTAGCTCTCCTGTCTCCACTTATTTATTCATTGGTCCATAAGTTCACTGAGAGTAATTCAGTCTACACCTAGGAGTCGTAAGGGCTTCACCACAAGATGCTGATATTATTGACTCCTATAGTGCTCATCTTCCACTAGTGAATGGGCATACTAATGCCTGGGCACTGGAAGGAACATCAACTAGATCTCTGACCTCAGAGTCACAGGGTTTAATCAAGACCATTGATTCAGAGACCCCAGAATACTCATCATTGGTCCAAGTCGGCACTTTCCTTCACTCACTCACAGCTGTGCTTCTTGACTCCCTGAGTAACTCCATTCAACTGAAAGAGTACATATTTTTAGGATGAAACTCGGCATTATACATAGGCGGCCAACTTTCTAGCTTCACATCAATTCCATATTCATACTTTGTCCATGTATGTCCTTCTGTAACTAATGCATCCATGCTTCAAAGGTGGCACGCGGTACCTCTGGGCTGGTTACAAGGACCCATGACTCCTGGCCAGCCTCATCAGCCTCCCCCATGCTCCAGCAGGCCTGGCCAGATGACCAGGAAACACCGTGGAGGTGGTGGCATGGGTCACATCTGAATCTAGGCTATGATGTATTGAGGTTCCCCTTTCTCTCTCTTGAAATGTGTGCTCTGGGAGAAGGTGGCTGCCATGTTGGAAGGCCACTCAAGCAGTCCCGAGAAGTTCACCAGGAGGGGAAGATGAGGCCCTGTCAACAATCAGGCCTCAGGCGCCCACCCTGCAGCGACAGACAGGCTTCTGGACGACTACAATGCCATCAGCTAGTCTGGCCACCACCAACGAACGGCCAAGCTGGCCCCAAACCTCTACTGGGCCCCGGGCCCACAGGAATGGTGACGGACAGCAAGTGTTGGTGGCTGCTTGAAGTCACTAATCTGTGGGGTAATTTGTACACAGCACCGGGTCTCTAATACAGTACAGTGGCCCGACATCAGGTCTCACAGTGAGGACACTGGACCCTCTCTGCCTTCTTCCTTTCTGCCGCCCCTTGAGCAGTCAAGGGCCGAGGCCTCACTCGTGGAAGGAATGCTAAATCAACCATGGTACAAAATTAAATAGTAAATATACTCTAAAAATGAATAAAAGCTCTCTAGTACCTTTAATAGGCCTGAATTAATTCAATACACAGAGTTAGATTCATTGTAAATGAAAAGCATATTTTTAAAGTATATGAAATCTGATTTAATATAAAAGTAATTTTAGGGCCTCCCTGATGGCACAGAGCTTAAGGTAGTAAAGTGCCCCTCAGCAGTAGATTTCAGTGGAGCCGCCTGTTCTGCCCCCCTCTCACCCCCACACCTCTGGCCTGCACCCCAGTTCTTGTGTGCATAAATAAATTTTTAAAATCTTTAGAAAAAGAATTAAACAAAATAAATTAAAACTAATTGTAATTAGCAGTCCTGCGTAACATCCTTTGACTTATTTAAACAATTACTCACTTCTCCCTGTAACATAATTTTGTGATGGGCAAACCACCCAAACTGAAGATGAATCTGACTATGTCTACAGCAATCTCTAGGCTCCTCATCCACAAAGTAAAAACTATCAAATAATTAACTCAGCTGTTGTGCTCACTCTGAAGTAAAACGCTCATTTTAGAAAGGACCCACCTGTCTTTTCTTAGTGGCCCGGTGTCGTGAGGGGCTAGTTAACCCTAAATCTTGGTTCCTATCACAGCCCGACAGCCCAGGCTCAAGAGCGCTCTACACTCAAGGGATTGACTTATTCATACCTTGTCGGGGGCCCCGATCACGGGCTGTCAGAGGGCAGAGCTCCCCTATCCCCTTTCTAGGACTCTTTCCTCGCTGATGCCACTCCCACCCAAAGGCCCTGCCCTCTGACAGCCCATGATCGGGCCTCCTCGACAATGCCTAAGTTTTTTTTGCTTTTTGTTTTTTTTTAAAGATTTATTTATTTATTCATACAGAACTGGGGTATAGGCCAGAGATGCGGAGGGTGAGAGGCTTCACCAGAAACAGAGCAGGGAGCAGAACAGGCAGTTCGACGAAGTACACTGCTGAGGGGAGCAGCGGGTGGGTCAGGAGAGGTCTGCCGCGCCATGTGGATCTCCTCCAGGGATGCACGGCCAACACAGAGTAGTAAATGCCACTGGTCCTGCCCACCCTGCCCCCGACCACACAGCTCCCAGCCCGTGCAGCCCCTCGGAGACTCCATATTCCGGCGTTGCCGAGTGTGCCCGGGCGTGATTAAGCCTCTATCACTCACTCATGTTTGCTTCTTAATTGCAAAAAGAATAACTTGGTCACCAGTTGGTCTTTTGAAGAAAAGGTAAAATGGGCGCATCCTGCAGGGAGGAAGCCCTGTGCCACGCACCTGCTGCGCCAGGCCCAGCGCCCCCTTCTTCGGCTGCAGAACTGGCACAATCGCCATCTTTGCTTCATGAGACCCGCTTTTCACTGACCCAGACTACAAAGACTGTCTTCAACTTGACTGAAACAGCAACTCCTTCACTCACTCTCCAGCACTCCAGAGCGCAGGGCGCACCGACGCGACCATCCACACGAGCGCCAGCACCCGCACGGCCCCAGCTCGTCGTCCCCAGCGTCGTTCAAGGGCGCCGGTCCCACCTCACCTACCGCCACATCTCAGCACCCCCGTGTCGGCCTCGCTTCTCTCGGGCAAGACTTGAGCGACGGCTGTCCGAGTAAATGATGTGCTCCTTTTCGAAGTAAGACCCACACCAGTCACTGGCCACAAAGGGACAACAGGAACTCGGAGGGACCTGGACAGGCTCAGTTACGGGAACAGCCAACAAGACCTGACCTCGTTATGCCATGGAACTCAGTCTCCAGGAGGGACGATCGCTGCTCAGTGTCGCTGTAGCGCTGGAGAAGCGCACACTGGCCCCGCGCAGGCGCATTGCTTCCCTCCCCATAGCCATTTCCCACATTTCTATGGGCGAGATTGTTTTTGCCATCTGTAAGTACAGATATAGATACACACATACGCTGCTGCATTTGCAAATTAATAAAGGTCCTTCCTTGTGTCAGTTCCACTGACCCACACTTGCACCTTTCAGAAGATGGGCTGTGACTACCAAGGACCCCTCATCGGACCCATCACTTTATGCCACAACTAGAAAAATAAGAATGCCCATCTTGCTTCCTCATGCTCCTCCCTCAAAGAATTACTAACCCAAATCTTTATCAATACACGTAAATGAATCGCAATGAAACATAAAATGTAACATGAATAGAACACTACCTTGCATCACTTTAGTAGATTGTTTAGTAGCACTGAGTCAGATCAACCCCAACCCCAATTCTGGACTGGCATGACTGCTTTTATTTATGACTATATTAATATCTGGTGCCTAATATCCATCTATTACTTTGAAAAGCCCAAACAATAGCCACAAACCAACCTCCCAACCCAAGAACATAAAGTGTAGCTATTACTTCCATCAATCTCCCCTCTCCTTGCCCAGAGTGTACAAAAGTCATGATCTTTAGAATTAAAAAATGATTAAATCAGCTGGAATGTGTTCACTTGCTGAAGTAAAATGCAGACTTTCCAAAGGAGGATGGAGCGAGAGTAGGTATCTCTCCATGGAAATCAGTCTTCCGGGATTAATCACATGCTCAGCTCATTTCAAAATCCCATCATTGCCAAGAATGGCATTTCTTATTTATTGACTTACTTAATTTTTATTTTAAATAATGTAATGAGCACCAACCTAAGATAATACCATTATCTATCATAAATATCTGTCTACACATGCCCTATTCATAAATTTAACAGCCCAGTGATTGCTTTTAATGGACCTCACTTGTGCAAAATTGGATAAATGTAGATCTTTGTTTGATGGCATATTTTCACCAACTATGCATGAATTTTTCTGATTTATATCTCCAACGAATCTCCAACTTACTCATGTATATAATTCAGCATGAAATACATTATCTACCCATTTTTTCCGTGGGAATTCCTATGTGCACCTGACCCAAGCGGAGGAACCTGGCACCTTATTTTTCTTCTGGACAACATTTGGGTATAAGAAGCAGAAATTACTATCTTTGTTTCACAACACATGTTATACCTTGGCCCGAGGCTGTACTTATTTTAAACAATCAATTTATATATAGACATATTCTTTCTCTCTCTTATAACAATACGTCATCATCAATGAAAGAATTTTGGAGGGTGGTTAAAACCAACTGCCACGTAAAGAGAAGAAAAAATACAAATATGTCCGACAATGCAGGAAGCATCTTCCATCTTTCTATAGAATCGTCAGTTGTGCAGAATTACCTTAGTCATCATTATCCATGGCTCAGGTCCTGTTCTCATCATTGGGTGTCTAATAGGGGATACTCTTTAATTTTATAATTTTATGTAGCTAGCTATTACCCTGAAATAGTCTGGTGAACACCCATGAACAAATTTCCTTGCCTGCGAACATAAACTTTGACCGTTACTCTCCTTATTAAGGTATCAGTCAAAAATCTACATGATCAGATATTAAATTGGCTATGATATGTTAATTTCTGAGGTAAAAAGCAGGCCTTAAAAATAGCCAAGAATACTAAATTATGGTATGTCTAGCAGATACTAAGTATAGGGTTCTAGAGGAGATGTAAAATTTGCTGCATTTCACTGGCTCAAGAATATCACTACTTTTTCTTTAGAAACTATTTAATTTTAATACAAGAACACTCTCAAATCTTTCACTTAATCTGCAAGGAAGAACTACAAGCACTATAAATGTCTCCTCTACATGGGCAACATCTTGATGTTCCCCTCTGGTGGAAGTTTCTTGCACAGATGAGATCAATTTAAACCCGTGTTTCAGGGAATATTTCTAAGAATGGCCTGGGCTTGATTGTATGTATCCACTCCTTCACTCACTCATCCAGTTATTCGTGCACAAGTTCACAATTGTCCATTATATTAAAAAAGACAAAATGGTAAAATAAGCAACAACCCAGAATCAAAGGGTTATTATATGCATTTGTCTATTCAAATATTGTGCAAAATGAGAAAGACCCTAACTTCTTAAAAAGGGGTCTCATTTGAGTAAAACAAGACAATCATGAACCTGATTTCATAACGAGCCCCCTCACTGGTATGGGGTTCGCATCTTTTAAATGAAATATGATCTATTCACTCACCACGTTTCCTAATTACAATATGTCACAACTATCATTGTATCTCACTGGACAAGAACTCTGAGTATGTTATCATGTGTCACCTATTTGCAATAACTGTCTTGAATAACTCATAGCAGTTGTCCTGGGACTCCTTCCTGCCACTGGCCTGATTAACCTTAGCTAGTTAGTATCGTTTACTGATGCAAACACGTTGCCTTCTTATTACTAAATTTAAGAAGCGGCACCCACCATCAAGCCACGCAGGACACCAGGTGTCTCGCAGGACACCAGGTGTGGGCACGGTGTCTCTCAGCTCCATATTTAGCGGGGCCAACCCTGGTTTCTCTCTTTCCATGTATTATTTCCTGTAGCATTCAAACATCTGCACCCAAGGAACACAAGTCCCTGAAACAAGATTCCGAATTTTCCCTTAGCGCCACGAGCACCGTTACTGGAGGGGACAGCGAGAGGTTCATCACCATAAGCTAAAGGCTTTAATCAGGCTCCTAAATCAGACACTCCAGGATCCCGACTCACACCTCTGTCTGACTCATTCCCATCGCTTTCCTGCCTCACTGTACATGCATACATTATATTGCAATCAATATCCCTCGCCCAAAGGCCAAGAACAAGACGTGCGTGACTGACCCTAAGTCGGCCTGTGCACTGGGCCTGCAGGGCACCAGCCGTGGTCCGCAGTGATCCTCCCGCAGCCCCTGGGCCATGCTGCGCAGAGGCAAGGGAGAGCAGGCGGTGCCAAGGGTCTCGCTTCTCTGGGCTTGTCTGCAGGGGGAGGCGGAGGCCGGACAGGGGCAGCAGCACACTCCTCACCACTGGGCCTGTGCTCTGTCCTCCCGCTGTCTACCCTCAACAGGTCACCAGCCTGAGCCAGGAAGGCCGCCCAAAGCCTCCGGAACCAGACAAGCCGGGGGTTGCCGCCTTGGCGTTCCCACGCTTGGCTGACACATGCTCTCCCAGTCCCTGGGTTAATGCACCTAGCTCACCAATTTAAAGAAAGAGTTCCCCAGCGGGCCATCAGCCCTGTCCCTCCGCTGAGGACAGCAGCCTGCGATAGTTACACCTGCAACCGCGCTCTCGCCAGCAGGCGAGACTGGGCTTCGCCACCGGGGTGGGAGAGGGGGCTGCCCCAGGCTCGGGCTCTAAATAAAACGCCAGCTGACAGCCTGTGCGGCAGTTTGTGAGCGGACATGAGCTGTGCGCTGCCAGATCAATCACGAGCCTGGTCCGTCAAATTGCCATCACCACTCCTTTTATTTACTGGCTTGTTTTTAATGTCCAGCAAATTCAGCAAAGATCACTGAATCGAAGACCCAACTCAAGGGAAAGGTGTGTGGCTGTGCGCCCACTCCTTGTTAACAGCCTAATCTTATCTTCCAGAAATCTGCTTGTGCCGAACCAGGCAGATTTAAAACCCCATTTCACGGCCCTTCTCACCAATCATCCTTGTCTTGCCTCGCTTTATGTCTTTAAAGCTTCTTTCATTTAATTTCTGATAGAACACTGGCTCGTCTATTTTTCGAAATGTGCAGTGCGTAGGTAACACATATATAAAATACGCAAAATAAAGCGAATGTATCACACACTGTGACATATTGTCAGTATAAAAGTAAATGCATATGTGCAGAGGGAATAAGTTCGAGGGAAGTACCACTGCCTGAATCAGCTGTGCAGCTCCGTACCCTCGAGCTAAGCAGGAAGGTGCTAGGTTTATTCTCTTCACACACGAAACAGGCTAGAGCAGATCAGTCGCGCCCGCGTCTGCACTGTCCACAGTCTGCTTTAAAGTGATGGCTTCAGGCACAGTCCTACTGCACAGTAACGCGAGTGTGGTCACCAGACAGCCTGCAGACCACAGAATGGCCACGCGCTCGTGACCCACAGGAGACCCCGACGCTCCGCCCTGTGAGCTCCTCAAGTAGAATTCCACGGCCAGCCAGCCCCGTCCTGACTGCACTCGCGCGCACACGGGCACCGTCTCACTGGCTCCTTTCAGCGGGACGGTGAGTTGACGGTTCCACCAGTTTCCTCCTCTCTGTTGGCTTCTTCGCAAGGAACTTAGATTTGCTGAGTGAATAGTGATTCGCAACGCCCGGATGACTCAGGATTACAGGTTCGCGGCTCTTCAGATGTTTGTGGGCGCCCCACACCTTCCACCAAATCGGTGGGCTTCGACACAGCCCAGGGCCCCCCATCCTACTTACTAA
>NW_004567114.1:2028000-2028997 GCF_000260355.1 Condylura cristata
GAGGCCGCGTTCGCGCTTCACAAGGCCTCTCATACCTTGTGCATGAGGGCTTCCTTCCCTGCACTTCCTTGCACACTTATTTATTCGTGCATTCATTAATTGACGTAAATCAGTCCATACCCAGAACCACGAAGTCTCAAGAACCAGTTTACCCAACGGGCTAAGTTTGTACTCGGACCCCTGTTCCCTTAGGGAGAATAACTGGGTCCTTCCAAGGCACCGGAGAGTTTAGGGTTTAATCCCACAGTGGGGGAGGGGGGCAAGGGGCAGAGGGGGGAGAGGACCCATGCACACCCCTTCACCCCACCCCCCGTGGGCACAGAGGCGATGAGGGTGTGGGCACATACACCGAAGAGGTGTGAAGCTGTACCCCTGAATCCTACAGTGTTATGTCCCTTAAAAAAGAAACAATTTTAAAAAGTTCTTCCTCTTTAATTCAAGCTCAACAACTTATCATTTATTTATACGCCGTTGTTTAAGGGTCTTTATTGATTATTTCATTCTTAACGTCACTGATGAAAACGCTCACGAATCACAAAAACCCAAGAATAAAATCTTCGAAAATTGCAGAGAGCGTTACCGGCAGGCACCCCGCCGAGCTATTAAATGGGATCTCTTTAATTGGGCCTCAGCGCTGCCCAGATGATTAATCAATAACCTTGTTTCGCACCCACCCCAGCGCCACCGCTACCGCTCACTCACACTTCATTAAACGCTTCATATTTTAAAAATAGGCCAATGAATCGACCATCACCCCACAGTTAGAGCCCTGACGGCCCCCAGGTGCTGCTGCTTCTCAGCGACTCACCTGCGCAGACAGGGACGCGCAGAGAAGCCCGTCGGGTGTGCCCCACTGGCGTGAGCTGGCAGCAAGCTCTGGAAAGGACGCCAGCCCCCCACTTGGTTTTAAACACGCAGTGGCTGGACTAGAAGGCTGACCCCCGCCCTCGCCCTCGCCATGCCCCCCCACGGCGCCAGGTGGTGCCCGCTGGGCGTC
>NW_004567114.1:2029747-2036803 GCF_000260355.1 Condylura cristata
ACTGAGAATTAAACAAATGCGTGGGGCCAGTCCGTTCCTTGGAAACTACTGCGAGGCCCTCGCTGGTGGCGCAACGGGTTGGAGCGCAGAGCTGCAGGCTGGCTGCAGCCGCTCCGAGCGGGTTCGATCCCTGCTCCCAGGTGACCCTTGGGGTCTTGACATTCTCACCAACAGTGGGCATCTCACACTTCCTTATGAGTTTTTTCGTGTTTATTTATTCAAGAAATAATTAGCTTATATTTTCATTTTTCCAAAGCAAATGTAAAGTGACCTCCAACACTCTTACAGGAAACTACGTGCTGTCGAAGGACGTCAGCGGGAGGTCAGCCCTGAGCGCCTTCAGAACGCGCCACCCCCACTGGCCCCCGGGAGCCCTCGTGAAAACAGTCCCTTCCTGCCGCCCCTCGGGGCCCCATCAGCACCGCGCCCTACTACCCTGGACCAGCCCTAAGGCCGCATCTGTGCGGACTCGATTCCCTCAGACACCCGCCAGCGAGTTTCCCAGACGGCAGCGAGAATGACCGGCTGCGTCACGTGTGCTCAGCGCGGCCGCGCCGGCCCTGGGCTCTGGACATTCCCGGCAGACGTTTGCCCGTATCTTCCTGACGTCAGCAATCGAAGCCCGCACGTGCCGCTGCGCCCGCGTCCGCGCGCAAGACACCTGAGCGGCGCGGCGCGCGCCTCACCTGCCGACCTCAGCTCTGGCCCCTGCCGGTGAGGCCTCTCCTGCGCCTCCCGGCGATGCTGCCTGCCCTCCTTGCTCACGCACACCTATGTTCTCGTTTACTGGTTTTCTCTCCTTACTCCTGTGCTGATTCACGAACGAAAGTTAGCCCGAGCCTGCCCAAGACTACCAGAGCAACGAGAAAGAAGCTGCAGCCCCAACCGCAGCTCATGCCTCACTACAGCTGGGGTTTGTCTTTACTGACCGGCCTCCGATCGCAGGGTTGGTGCAGCCACTCACTACCAGTCCAGGCATTGCTTACTGGTCACCCACTGACCGACGAATAACTACGTAGCCCAGAGCACGAGTCACACCAGACCAAGACAGGGTCTCACAGTAGCACTGGCCTCTGCTGCGGGGCTGCTTTCTGCCAGCACTAAGCCTCCAGCTCTCCCCACAATCGACCTCACCTCTGCGCATCTGTCAGGCGGCATTCCCTGTGCAGAAGCCAAGCCCCTCAGGCACATCAGCTCTTTCTCTAGGCTTTCTGTAGTTTCTAAAAAAAATTTTTAAAAAAAAAAGCAAATTCTTCTTTTTTTTTTTAAAGATTTACTTATTTATGCATACAGAGCTGGGGTACAGGCCAGAGGTGCAGGGGCAGTGAGAGGACTCACCAGAGACAGAGTGGGGAGCAGAACAGGCAGAAAGTGAAGTGCACTGCTGAGGGGAGCAGCGGGGAGACAGGAGGGGTCTGCTGTGCCCTGCGAGTCGTCATGTGGGTCACCTCCCTGGGTGGGGATCGAACTCGCACTGAAGCGGCTGCGGCCAGCTTGCAGGGCTGTGTCCTAACCCGTTGCACCACCAGGGAGGGCCAGTTTCTAAACTTTTTGAATGAAGACCCAGGAATGTCTGTTTGTTTTATTGCTTTCATTTTCCTTGTGCTTTTTCTCCTTAACACGTTAAAAATGGGGAAGGGGAGAGCAAAACAGACTGTGTGGTGGAGGGCTGGGTGCCTGGGGGTGAGGGAGGAGGCTGATATTGTCAAAAGTGCTAAGGAGGGCGCAAAACAATGGCACCCACCACTTAAAAACAGTAACAGGAGGGCCCTCCCCGGTGGCGCAGCTGGTGAAAGTGCAGCACCATGAAGCCAGCCGTAGCGGCTTCAGCATGAGTTCGATCCCTGGCCAGGGAGGTGACCCACATGGTGACCCACATGGCGCAGCAGACCTCGCCTGCCCCCCTCAGCAGTGGACTTCCTGAGCTGCCTGTCCTGCTCCCCACTCTGTCTCTGGTGAAGCCTCTCACCGCCCCTGCACCTCTGGCCTGTACCCCAGTTCTGTGTGCATAAATAAATCTTTAAATAATAATAATAATAGTAAAGAAAATGATGACAAAATCCACATCGTTCTCAGTGGTAGACAAATGAACGGCGGGAGGAAACGCAGGGAAGCCCTGGGCAACCATAACCGCAGCATCAGCCTTCATCTTTGCCGAATGGGCCTCCCTCCCACCACCGGGAGGAAAGTGAACGCTCTGTTTGTGTGCATTTCACAAGCGCTCACTCACGATGCCCTTCTGTATCTATCTGCTGCTGGTCTGTTATTTAATTTGATTAGTCATGATTAGTTTATTCCTATAGCTATCTTCTAGAAGTTTGGAAGAGTAAATACATTAGCAGCCCAGCTAAAACCGTATAGCATGAATCTACCTATGACCTATAACTATAGAAAGCCTATAGCTGGCTTTCTATTCTTTATGTGGGTGCTGCAATGAAGGCTAAACTCACCCTAACTTCTGCTTTTCAACCCAAGTTCATCACTGTCCAGTATTTACGCCTTTTGATCTGACTATGACATAACATAGTCATTCCTTTACGAGCAGAGAGTGGATTTCAAAGAAGTGGATCAAAGAATAAATGAGATTAATAAACTCCTGATTCTTGTCATCTGGCTGAAGCTCACTGAGTCTCTTCAACACTGCTATCTATGTAAACACCTCCCCTCTTTCAGAAATGGATGTCAGCACTCTTCTCTTAAAGAACTGCAGGGCTTCGTGGTACAGCAGCGATGCTTGCTTGGATGTACAGCCCACAGCACTGAGCATGCCTGGCCCTTTGTTTTTCATTCATTTGTATATCTGTTTAATAATGTATGCACTGGCTACTTACATTGAAGTTCCAGAAGCCAGCGCTATGACAGGCCAGCGGTGGTGACATGGTGACGAATAACCGACACCCCGGCCTCAGAAGCGAGAACTAAAACCCCGAAGTCACCTGCCCGGACACGGCCTCGTTCCCAGCGCTGAGTGACGCCCTCGCGAGGGCCCCGAGTTGCATCAACCTCTGCCCGCTCTGGCGTCCTCGGTCACTGAGCCACGTGGTCCTCTCCCACTTACTCTAAGTCATGCACGCTTGGTTCATGTGGCGATTTTCTTAATTTTTAAATTATTTCTTTTGCCTAGAGGAACCGGGGTGTAGACCTGAGGTGGGGGGGGTGAGAGGACTCCCCAGAGAGAGAGTGGGGAGCAAGACAGGCGGATCCACTGAAACCCACTGTCAAGGGGAGCAGCGGGAAGACGGGGCAGGGGGGTCTTCTGCGCCCGTGGTCAATCCCTGGTGGGGATCAGACTCAGTCCATAGAGGTGACGGCCTGAGACTGAGCCCTGGGCCACCAGGGAGGCCCCTCGAGGTGATTTCCTCTAAAAAGAAAAAATAAGTAAACACTAACATGTCAACAACTCCCCATGAGAAACGGGGGTTACCACACACCCCACGGAAAGGGATTAACCATGTATCTTTTATAGATTTTGATCTTCATAGAAGATCATTTAAATAATCTTGCTACACTTTCATACTGAATGTGGGTTTGTCAGTATTCCTCTCGTTCATGTTTCAGTTTACACTGACTGACCCAATCAATGTAAAATAACACTAACGCAATCAATAATGTGTGCACCAGAAAACTGCGAGGAGAAGGTCCTGCGTGTTACTTCCACTGCTCCTAACAGGGCTGGCTGCCCCACGCCAAGGCACTGCACGCTTTGGGGTGTGTTAGTCTCTTTACTTTTAAAAGGTAAAAAGAAACAAGGGGCCTCCCTGGGGGCACGGGGGTGGGTCTCAGCACTATGAAGACGTCCCAGCCACTGCGGCCTGAGTTCGATCCCCAGCCAGGGAGTGACCACAGGGCTCAGCCGACCCCCGCTGTCTCCCCGCTGCTCCCCTCAGCAGTGGACTTTGTCCATCTGACTCTTCTGCTCCCCACTCTGTCTCTGGTGAATCCTCTTGCCCCTGCACCTCTGGCCTGCACCCCAATTCTTGGATGCGTAAATAAGTTAGCCTTTTTAAAAAGAAAAGGTGAAAGCCACTGTAATGATCCAGGCTATTTAGCCAAGTGTATCTAAAAGACTATCACTGCAACATGTAAACAAGACAAAGGATTCATGAAATCGTTGACCTTTTCTTACACCGAGTCTTCTAAATTCACTGCGCTTCCACATAAATCTCATCTTCATTCAGACTAGCCACGTGAGGGATGCAAGGGTCCCCAGGCGAATGTTCCACAAAAATATCAAGACGCTGTCACCATGCACTGAGAACTCAACAGGCTTTCCACACAGCGACCCCGGTGCTGGCCTGCTCTTACCTGCTCTCAGCCCCTTTCTTCTAACTTGCTGTCTCTCAAAGACACCAGAAGGGCTCAAACCCACCAGTTTGTCCCGCAGGGGAACACTGGTAAAAGCCGTGTGTCGTCGTGGCCTGAGCCCACAGCCACAGACACGGTCTTCACGGGGGTGTTTAAGCCAGCAGGGGCATGAAGTTAACGGAATAGTACGATGCTAAAATGAAATGACGTAGCTAAAACGGCCTTGATATCTCTGCAGGGATCAAGCTGTGCCAGATTAACCGGGACCCCTGGTTCTCGCCCTACTCTCGTGGCGCCGTCACGAGGGTGTGAGGCTCTTTCTCTTCTGGACAGTCACACCCACGAGCAGACCACCCACCGAGAGCCAGAAGTCTGAGGGTCACTTACGTAAGGCGCCCCCACCCGCAGAAGGCCCTGCTGCACTGTAGACTGGTCAGTCGGCTCCACGCCTTCATTCTGTAGAAAAGAAACCAGGTGTGAACAGAGTGGAAGGTATTAATTTCAATTTCCACCTGAATCCCTGCAGTGAAATACTGGATTAAACACAAGCTTTGCTTGGCCTGTTCTCTGCCCGGCCACAACCGGGGCTCTGACCCACTGGCCACAACCCATTTTGTGCTGACTTCATCAGTTCACAGCTGCCCATCATTGCTTCAGTAAGCACCACTGAGGTGATGTCCTGACATAAGACTAACAACAGTGACCTCTGCCAGCACCTGCCCTGACCCACCGTCTGACCCCACGTGCCTCCTACCCAGCAGGGTTCTAGAGCTGCGGTGGGGTGGACCCTCTGTCCTTCCCGCCTCCTCTACCTGCAGCTGGGAGCCATCCCAACTCGGTGTAATTTCCACATGGGGAGGTGGCCTGTCTGCAGTTCGTGCGTCTTTGAAAGAAGGATCACAGCCCAAGTGGCGGGCACTTTCAGGCTCTGGGCTTGGCATGGGCTCCGGCATATCTGGAGGAGAGGAGTCTACTCCATGTCACCATGAAGTCAACACTGGGTTACCTCATTTCAACATGGTCGATTACCTCATTTTCCAGCAAACATTCTCTCTCCCTTCTCTACCCTCCCTACACCACGTGAGCGTGGCCACGTGTCTCACTCAGTAGAGCAAAGTGGCTGTGACGTGGACTGTGCCCAAGCAGGCGTGCCTGGCCTCCGTGACCGCACGCCTCCACCGTGACGAGAGCACGCTCCAGACTCCCAACTGGGGACCTCGGATGAGAGGACAGTGTGCCGACAGGAGCCACACTGCCGGACGTCTGTCTACATGTCCCTCACTAAGTCCTTGGGTTATAGACCCCCATTGTGGTGACTTGAATTAATTGCTTCATACTGATCCGTGTCACAGTATCAGCTTTACACCGTGCACAGGCGCCATTATTCACTGTTTATTTCTGAAGTAAACGATATAATGATAATTAATATACTGGATAGCTATGAAGCCACTGTTCACCCTAACGACGACAACTTTGGCAATATCTTTAATCTTCTCCCACCAATACACCTATGTCTTTAACATTAGAGAAATGTTCTCAGGAAATATGGAGCATGGAGTCAAGGTAGTAACAAAGTTGATAAAATAAGTGAAGAAGCCTCTGTCTGTTTTATCATGAACCAGAGATATTTCACCAATGAATCTCAGTGTGCAGAATTGGATGACTGGTCATCTCTGTTTCATGGTGCAATCTCATCTCTGGCTCATAGCTAGCCCTCCTTATTAAATGTGTGCATCTATTTCTCCCTATTTACTACCCAAAGCTCCAAAGAACCGAACATCCAACACAGCTCACACAGCAGCCACAAGCTACAGGTCTACTGAAACTGAAACTGAAATAACTAAGCACAATTCTAAATTCACTTCCTTGCACCATATTTCAAGTCCTCAATAGCCACAGGCAGCGAGTGGCTGCGATACTGGGGAGACAAGTCATGGGGATCACCCACCAAGGCAGAGTTCTACCAGACTAGTGTAGCGAACACACGCCATAACCTTAACTGATATTCTAGAACATTTTCTAAAGTTGCTAATTTGGATTCGTCAAAATTTTTGATCATGAAATGTCTTCTTGCTTGGCTCGTTACGATTCTCCTTTGCGTGGGTTGACTTTTCTGAAGAAGTTTTCATGAACAATCATAAAAGCATCTCTTACTCCACAGCACCATCTTTCATCTCCCTTTGTGATCCTGGTTCAGAGAGTTAATAGCCATGGAGGGAGGTTTAAACAACGGCGTGCACATGCACGGTGGAATATAAGACAGCGGGTAAGAGGAAGGAGATAGGACAGAGGACTGTGGCGAAGTCCCTGAATCGCTCCATCCTCTTAGTCCTCAGACCATGCTCCTCACGTTAATGTTTTGCCCTTTCTTATATTTTATGCATTTATAGAATGAAGTATTTCTTTTTTAGTAATGAATTAACCTACCAGCAAAACCACGCCAAAGCGAAGATGCTGACTCCTCCATAACCAGCAACACACTGAGCAGCCTGGACGCAAGGGCGTGGAATGACCCGAAACCCGGAGGCATGAAGTACTCGTGCCCTGAGCCCGCTCACACCCGCTACCCCGTCTGTTAGTTCCCGCCTTCGTTTGTTTGCTTACTCAGGAAACCTCAGGACAACTTCCCACGTGAAAATTGTAGCTATCACTTAACATTTTCTTTGCCTACCTTCACTAATTCTTGCGAAAATTACATGACTCAGGCTCTGCCTGGTGGCGCAGTGGGTTAAAGCGCAGCACTGAGAAGCT
>NW_004567114.1:2037231-2045272 GCF_000260355.1 Condylura cristata
TGGCCTGTACCCCAGTTCTGTATGCACAAATAAATAAATCTTTAAAAAAAAAATCATAAAGTAGCCACAAATCTTACCCAACAAAGAGAAAACGATCAAACCTGTCCCTTACGAGACTGCTCTCCCCTTGCAGCCAGGCTTCTCCAGCAGTGTAGAAACCGCAGCATGTGGACTAGAACAGCGGGGTGGCAGCACCTCAGCCTGCAGGAGGACTCCGTGTCCAGCCCGGGGCAGCAGTCCCACACCCCGCACCCTGGCTCTCCTACGCAGCCACACAGCAAACACGGCCTGGGAGCGGGGCGCTGCTCAGACGGTGCAAGGGTGCAGCGCTCCCTGGGCCGCGCACTGTCCTGGGAGCCTGTCCGTCACCTCCTCTGTGCACGCGCCTAGTTTTAAAAAGTCCACAGACACACACGAAGCCATCGCTTCACCCGAGGAAGAAGACGAAGCATTACGCTCCAGAGAGCAGCACTGTGTGTCGGGGGGGCTTCCGCAGAACCACACGGGCACAGATGCTCCTGCACCGAGAGCTGCCGCTTGGACCACTGTCTGGCTTGGTGACCGGTAAGCCCCGTGGACAGTCCAGTCCCTGGGTTCACGACAGGCTCGCCACCTGCCTGTGCTCAGCCAGTTACTGCTCATGCGCACCGTTCCTGTCAGTGACGCCTACGCACCTGACCACGCCCGGCCCGCCCACCGCTCACCTGGCACGATCCACGGTCCACGGTCCACGGCTCATTTCCCACAGCAGCCACGGGCCACGTTTTCGTCCACTGCCGTGAGGCCCACGCTGGGGCCTGCATTCTGTGAAACACAAGGCAGATGTGACTGAGGAGGAAGCGACGGAGATGTCTCTTAAGGGCCACCGCTGGCCGCACAGGATGACTCGCTCTCTGGCTCCTGCCCCAGCTGCCCTACGGAGATGGCACAGCTCTCCCGAGACGCACTTTTAATTATGATTATCCACACTGCGCATGCACGAGTTCACCACCCTAGTCAACACAAGAATGAGGGGGACTCGAGCAGCCCGCTCTGGCTCCTTACCCACGCGGGGGCCGCCGGGTGACCCGCGGAGCCGGGGAGTCCGGTGTGATCTCGTCGGGCCCCTCGTCTGGCCCGTCAGTGTGGTCACTTCCTTCTTCCGTGTGACAAACGTGCTCAGCACACCGCTGTGTGCCACCTGCTCTTCATCCACACAGCGGAGGGCTGGGCCGTGCCTTGCTGCTGGGGACAGTCCACAGCGGCATCTAAGCGGATCAACCTGAACCCACAGTTCCGGTCATGACTTCTCTTCGGTGGTTCATTCTTGACCCTCTTTCCTTTTAGTACTTATTTACTCATGTGACTTATTCTCAGCTGCACAGTGGACACGGCGGCCGCCATCCAGGCCCCGCCCACTGAGTGGTCTCTCACCCGAGGACACACTCTCTCACCACCCACCAGCTGACACCTTGCTGGGCTTGGGGCTTCGGATAACTCGAGTACTCGCCATCCTGGCTTGAAACACGTTCTGTCACTGCGGGTCCACAGTGGGTCCACTCGCGTTCTGTCCAGGCCTTCACTCATCTCTGCCTAATCCCTGGACACCCAATAACACCCTTACCACCCTTACACCTGCCTGCCTCCCCACAGTCGAGCTCTTCCCTGGGGGGGAGGGGACGCGGGGGAACACCCAGTGTGTCCATGCCCCGGCGCCTAACACCCCATTAGGAGGAAGAAAATACAAGGTCATTGTCCGCTGAAGTCAGGTCAGCGGACCTGGATCCATCAAAACCTTTTGTCCAGACACATTCCCACAATTGTTCTGTCTGAGGGAGGCCCATGACATTACTGCTGCAACCTCTTATCAGTTTAAGAATAAAACAAACAACAAGCCACGCCGGGCTCTTTCCTGCGTCCCTCGGTGTGGAGAGCCGCACGTCGCCGGCGCTGGCCCTGTCCCCTCCGGGCCCACCTCTGACCTCCGGGCCGGCCAAGACCAGGACAGTGACCACATCTGGGCCCACGCAGCTCTGCCTCCCCCGCCCGCTGCCCTACACCTGAGTCGCCCCCACTCTCCAGCGAACCCCCTCCCCGCTCCCTTCTGTCTGTAAAGTGTTATTCTCAAAACAGTGGGCCGGTGGCTTACGAGACCGCTGCAGGAGGTTTCAGCTGAAAGCTGAAAAAGGGTGAGGGGAGAGTGACATGGGCGTGACTGGTGAACACACCACGGGCCTCAGGGCCAGCCAGCTGCGCCTGGGCCCCGCCACCCCCCACCCCAGCCACGCCGCGTCCCACGCCGCGGGCCCCAGAGGCAGCCGCCAGCCAGTGGGCGGCTGCAAGGTGCACTCAGCCCTGCACCTGTCGCCCCCACCTGCTCCAGGGCCCTTTCCGCCGGCCCTACTCAGCCCCGGCCGGCCAGCTCGGCGGCCCCTGCCCGTGTCTGAGGCCCTCGCCCACGCCTGTGGACCCTCTGCAGCGCGCCCGAGCGGTGGTGCTAGACAGACAGACAGACCAGGTTCCACCCCAGCAGGCACTCACGAGCTGTGTAACTGCAGAGACGTGACCTGGCCTCTCTGTCTTGTGCCCCGACTTGTGCGTTTGTAGAACAAGAACAGCAGCACCCTCGTGGGTCCAACGTGAGGGCGCCGCAGCCCCAGCACTGCCCGGCGACCCCACACCCGCGCCCACCCACACCACCCGTGGCCACGCTGTCCCCAGAGGGTCAGAGAAACGAAGGATCTCAGCGCTCAGGTCAGGGGAGGGGCCTGGGGCAGAAGCTGCTGGGGCCTGTCGGGTTTTGCACACAGCATCCAACTTAAACCAGTACCTGGAAAACAGAAATCCAGCTAGAGGCTGCACCTTGGAAACGGAAATTCATCTCATGACACGGAGTTGCCCTTGGGGAGTCTGTGCCATGCCATTCGTGATGTTCGAATTATTTTCCAGAAGCCAGAGAAGCCTGGAGGCCGCTGACAGCACAGCCAGCTCCCCTCCTGCCCTGGGAAAGGCCTGTACGTGCCCGGCACGCTGGCCAGGAGCTGCACTGGGACATGAAAATAAACACAAACAAACAAATTTGCAAACACGCATCTATTATGCACGTGCGTTCAGTGCAACAGATACAGAGATACAGCCACTCAGCCACGTTCTCGGCCGCTCGGAGACACCGCGCAGCTGGGCGTCGCCCCGGGCCCAGCCGTCGCCTCTGCCACACTTGCCAGGCCTCAGGTGGCAACAATCGAGCAGGCGTCCCTCCCTCCAGATGGTGCGCAAATGAAAGGCATGAAGTCAAAGCACAAGTTCTCTCCAAGGAGCAGAGGGTCGGCCGCTGCACCTCCTGTCCCAGCACGGCGCCGTGTCCTGCCTGAGCCCCCATTATCTCATCTGGGCCTGGGCGCAGTCCTGCGAATTAGACATAATCACCGTAATTAGCCCATCGCTATTGGAGGCGGGCTCCGCACGCTGCGCCGCGCGGCCGGGGGGCGGGCTCCGCCCCACAGCGCCTCTCTCACCTCCCTTTCCCCCAGAAAAGTTCTGAGCACGCGCTCAGGCCAAGCACTAAGCTAGGGGCCAGGGACAGCACAGCGGACCAAACCGACGAGCCCCGAGCTGACCACACCCCCACGGAGCAGCCAGCGCAGACACGCAATGAGCCGGGGCGGGGCGGTGATGGGAAGGCGGGGCTCGGACGGGCGCGTCTGGCTAAGATGCCCTGTGCTCCTCTCCCACGCGGGGCTGAGCCTCGGGACAGCTTAGTGACTCGCAAGTGGTCAGGCTGGCTCGAGGCTGGCTCGGCCTCTTAGCCCAAGGCCTCAGCTTAGTGGCGTTCTCACCCTCGGGAACCCGCCAGCCCACGGAGTGAGCGTGGGAGCACGTGACCGCGGAGAGTCTCCGCGGAGAGGCAGTGGGGACGCGTCCCCCTGGACTTGCACGCCCCTGGGCCCCAGTGTTGGGCACCGACACCCCCAGCAAAGCCAAAGAAACGCTGCTATCCACACAGCTACCTTGTCACCAACACCCTCCCTCCTTCCCCACAAAGAGATAGACAGGGAAGTGAGTCTGGTATGAAATTAGGGGAACTTGTCCACTGCCCCCCAAAAGCCACAACGTGGAACCAGGGGGCTCTGAGCAGTTCATGCTGCCCTTTTCCCCAGCTCCCCTCCAAACTCTCAGCACCCCCAGGGAGATCTTGGGGAGCAACCTCTACTCCAGGGAGCATCTTTCCTTTGACGCTGCATTTCTATTTGGGGCGTATAATGCTTTTTCTAGAGCCCAAACTGCAATCGTTAGTCTGAAATGGGTATCCGTGTTTCCATTCCACAGGTTCCCTCTCCGAAGACAAACTCGTGCCCACGCCACGTGGAGCACCTCGCCCGCCCGCCGTCAAGTGCGGAGGATGGCCCTCATCAGGCAGAGACATGAAATGCCATCGTAATGAGGAGGGTTGTAAAAGCTGCAACTTGAATTGTGATAAAATACTCGCTGTGTGCTTATGGTGGGAAGTGTCGCTGGAAGTGCGTCAAATGTTTTACTCTTCTAGTTTGGAAGCACCATCACTACAGTGCTACCAGCGCACCCATATGACAAGTGAGGAAACTGAGGCACAGAGTTACGTGCTTTGCCCAAACTCAAAAGACGGGTGAAAACAGGGCTGGAATGCAAAGCAGAGCTGGGGCGCGGGGACAGTGCTCAGCCCGGGCTGCGCGTGCAGGTGCCTGAGCCCCACAGAGGTCGGGGGCCCGGGGGCCTTGCTGGTGTGCCCCACAGCCCTCGGTCTCCCGTTGCCTTGCACCCCCTTCAGGTTCTAGGGCTCCTTTTGTATCTGCTCCCCTTGGCAGCTAGTGACAAGGTGAGCGGCCGGAAAATCAACCCGACGCGATTCACCGCCTGGCGGGGCGTCAGGGGTGCGCCGGGTTGATAGACGCAAGTAGAATAGACTAGAGAAGGTGTTACTTGAGAAATAGACTTGAATTCACGTGCCTAAGGGGCCCCGCTCCCTGGGGGGACTGAGAGGGCAAGTCTGACGTGGGTGAACCCCAAGGAGCGCAAATTTTTTCAATCAAAGTCAAAAATATGGCGAAATGGGAAGAATGAATGAATTTGGAAGAAAATCAGACGAGGGTTCAAGTTCCGGTCCCCGTTCGCACCCACGTGTGGCCTTGGGCAAGTCCCTTGCCAATCCCAAGCCTCAGTTTCCTTCTGTCTGGCTCGAGGATGGCAAGTGCTGTCGTGGAGGGTGGCGGTGATGATTTAGGGGACAGAAGCCTGCACCAAGTGGCTAGAGGACGACGGAGCAGTCGGACTGAGGCTTAGTCATCCAGGAGAGCCAGTGGTGAGGCGGCAGCCTGCTGTTTCTCAGAGCAGCGTGAAAGCAGCTAGGACTGAGAGCTGCTGCTGCACAGCTCCAGCACCACAGCTGGGACTCGCTCCCTGTGAGCTGGCAGCCCACCTGTTGTCCCAGAGCCACCTAAGCCCGTCAGTCCACTCGGAGGCGGAGGAGAAGGCAAGAGCTCCCCAGACAGCACCACTCAGAAGAACTCTCTCTTCGCAGCCACAGCAAGCCTCCTCCCGTGGTGAGAAACTGACTATTCTCTCTCATCCATCCAGCCACCCATCCAGCCACCCATCCAGCCAGCCATCCTCTGCACTCGAATTCATTTCACCCATCTCACCAGCCGTCACCGGCCAGCCACCTCTCTACCCACTGGCACCGACACAGGCACCCACCCACCCACCGGACTCCCATCCATCCTTTCACCACACGGTGCGCGGGGGTCAGACAAACCTGGGTCGGAGTCCCAGGTCCTCCTTCCTAGCCACTCCTGGACAGGTCACTAACCTCTCCAGCCCTCTCATCTGTAAAATAAAGGGCCGTCAGACAGAGCTGGGTGAGGATGTAAAGAGGGGTGGGCAGAGAGGTGCCTGGCCCGGGCAAATGGTCATTAACTGCTCATTCCCTCTGCTTCTGCGGTCGGGCTGGGGCTGAGGCAGAGAGAAAACCACTGCATCTCGCATGACATGTTGAGAGATGCTTTTCAGAAACTGTCCGCAGTGTTTGAGGGGTGTGCTCCCCCTGCGGCACCGGGGCTGGGCGGCGGCCGGAGCAATCGGGGTGGTGGTCTTTCCTGACTCACAGCACAGGGTGCCGTGTGGTGGGCCGGCCACCTGTGGGGTCCCGGGTCGGCCGTCCTGTCCGGGGCCGGCCGCAGCGCAGGGTTGCGTGCGGAGGCTGGAGCCGGGCTGGAGCGGCCGGGCGTCCCAGCCCCTGGCTGCGGGCTGCTGGGCTGCCTTCGTTGGGATGTGGGGCACGTCCTGTGCTGTGTTAGCCACTCAGGGGTCGGGACTGCCAGGAACCTTTTGTTTTGTGGACGAGAGCCAGCTCTGTCTCGCCTTCCCAGCCCTGCTCCCCTTCAGAGGTTTCCGGGAAAAAGAATAATTCCAGCAGCTACTGTTTGCCGAGTGTCTGTTATGTATCAGACAGGGCTGGGGGTGTCACGGACACGATCCCCAAGCCTCTCGGTCACCCTGGTGAAGACCCAGAGCCGGCCCCGAGGTCGGCGAGGGGTTTGAGAACTGCCGAGGCCGGGGCTGCGTCCTGGACGCGGGGTAGTTTTCCAGCTGCTAAATGTGCAGCGGCACTTACCCGGCCCCTGAAAGTGCAGGGAAGAATTAGGACCCTGATTTGAGTAAGCCAACTGTAAAGGAAATTTATGAGTCAATCAGGGAGATTCGAAAACTGAAGAGACACTGAATGGCATGAAGGAAATGCTGTTAATTTTTTAACTGAGATAATGACATTGTGGCTCTGGATTTAAAACAGAAAAGAGTCCTTTTGCAAGATACGGGCTGAAAATGCTCACAGGAAACCACCGCTTCCTTCGGTTTTCTTCAAAACAGTCCAGGGTGGAGGGGAAGGAGGAGGGTTAACCAGGGCGCAGGGACTGGCTGCCGGAGGGCTGTCTGGTCTGCCCGGGGAGAGGGAGCTGTGCAAACGTGAGGAAGATCGGCCACTTTCTCTCCTTCTGTGGTGTCTGAAATTTCTCCTACTGAGAGGGTTTTCGAATAAGCAGGTAAAAATGAAGTGCAGGACACGCACGGGTGTGCAAAGCCGCCCACGGGCAAAGGGCTCTGGGTCTGAAGGAAGCCCCAGGAGTACGAAGGAGCTGATTTTCAGGGAACAGATGTGGAAAAGGGGAGAAGAGCTGCCCCTGCCCACATTCCGGGGCTCAGGAGAAAGCACAGGGTACGGGGGTGCAGAGAATGCTCACAGCAACCTCCTGAGCCCCCAGGCCCTCCTACCTCCCTTTAGAGCCCCCAAAGTCCCCCCAGTCCTCCTGCCCTCTCCCTGCCTTCCTCAGAGCCCCCCTGCTCTGCCCAGACCTTCCAGCCCCGACCCGGCTCCAGCGCCCCCTGGTCCTCCCCTAGGTCCCAAGCCCTCTCCTAGTCTCCCCCCTCCCCCAGACCACTCACACTCACCCCGACTTTCCAGACCCCTCTCAGGCCCTTCTGCCTCTCCCCAGACCCTCTGCCCCTGCTGGGCACCCCCCAAGCCGCTCAGAAAGGGTCTGGCTCCCCTCTTCTCCAGAGCAGCACTGGCCACCTGATGCGCGCACCCAGCCCGCACCCAGCCCGGAGGAGTGTTTGGCTTCAGACGCTTCTCTGTGTTCATTTATTTGTTTACATCGCGTTGGGGGAAACACAGGAGTTGGTGCTTTTGCCCTAAAACTGTGTGCCAAGCCAGCCTGCCGTGGCGGCCCCTCTCCCCGTCTGCCCCCACCCCCTCCGCCGGTCATGTCACTGCACACTGACTCACACGGACCCGGCGCCGCAGCTCCCTCCCGGAGCGCGCACCACCACGGCCGCCTCTCCTCCTGTCGACCCTCCGCAGCCCCAACTCTGCCACAGGCTTCCAGGGCGCCGCCAGCCCGCGCGGCTCCTCCGCATCCTTCGGTCCCACTTTGGAAAGCGGCGCCGGACGGCTCCGGACCCTCCGCGCAGCCTGCTGCATTGCAGCGCAGCAGCGGGGCGAGGGAGCGGCGCGCCGCAGCCCCGGAGCAGG
>NW_004567114.1:2045383-2065857 GCF_000260355.1 Condylura cristata
GCCCCGGGCTTCCTCGCCGCGGTGAGGTCAGCGCTCCGCGCCCCCTCCCCGCCGCCGCCGCCGCCGGGTCTCCCCCTCCTCACTTGCCGGGTTCAAAAATCGCGGCCCAGGCAGCCCCCTTGTGGCAGTTGGGGGCGCCACAGACTCTTGCTGGTGTCTGAAGGATCAGACCGCTGATGCCTCTGATTCCACCGCACCCACCGCACCGTGAGTTGGCACAAATCTTAAGTAGCCCAACTCCTGGGCTGCGGGACATGGCTCAGAGCGCTGGTAGGCGCCCACTCCTCCCTCCCCCCTCCCGCGCCTCTCCCTCCTCCTTCCCTGCGCCCTCGGGACGGGGACTCTCCTGTTGAATATTCTCTGACAAGCTGACAGGTGTCTGGCCCCCCGTATGGGGCGGGGAGCCCGTTGGGGGCAGCCGGGGAGGCTGTGGGATCAGCGCGGCCTGGCAAGGCAGTTTGGTTTTCATCTGTCTGCAGCAGGTGGAGAAACTGAGGTGCAGGGAGACTCGAGGTCCCTGTCTGCGTCTGAGGAGGGGCTGGGGCTCTTTTCCCCCCCAAGAGTGGGTTTCAGCTCGCGGAGGGGGGCTGCCTTCTAGCCCGTCCCCTCCGGCCCCGCTCAGCATCAAGCCCTGGTTCTTTCCAAAGCCAGTCCTCCCCACGAGAAAGCCCTAGGGGGCCCCCGGACACGCTCCATCCTCTCTAACTCACTGTCCACGCAAACCAGCCCCGCCCTCTCCGTTTCCAGCTGCAATCTGCTCGGAGGTGGGCAGGGCCCTCCACACATCAGGTTAATAATGCCATTTTCATAAGCCTCTGCCCATAGTTGCTACCACCCAATTTTGAATCTGCCCTTCAAACGGATTGGGCCACAGAGGAGCTGGGCTCTTGAGCAGCGCGGGGAGGTGCTTATCACTAATCAGCCCGTCCCCGGCCCACCCACACCCCCAGCACACAGCACAGCCTTGCTGGCAGCCTCGGCAGCCAGGCGTGCAGGGAGCCCTGGACACACCGGGGGCCACCCCCGCCTGGCCTCTCACCGGCTGAGGGACGGTGAGTATGGGACCTCGCCCCTCCCTGACTCAGTCTCTGCATCCAGCAAATGGGGGCCCGAGGCTTGGCCTGGGAGCCCTGCCCTGCGCAGCCGGCTGGCTGAGGGCTCAGCCGCTTCTCAGGGCTGCCTGTAGCTCAGCTGCTGTGGTCCCGGTCACCCGGATCTGCAGTGACTCACTCCTCTCTCCTTCCCCACCAGGCTGAGCCTCGAGGACGGCAGCTGCCAGCCCGGCAGCAGACCGGCAGCTCGGCGCCTCTTCGTGCCCAGCCTCTTACTCGGGACTGCCTGACCCCAGGGGACAGGTAGGAGAGTGAGTGAATGGATGGATGGATGGGTGCACCCCAGAGACCGGGGGTGCTGAGCCCCCCTGGGTGTCTCTTCCCAGGCGCCTCCCTGCCTGCGCTCTGCTGGAGAGGCTACAGGGTGAGGTGCTGCCCCGGGCGTCGCTGCCGTGCCCGGTGCGCGTGCTGGGTCTGTTTGGTGCAGACGTGGGCATTCTGCTAGGCTGAGGCCTTTCGAGTTCTGCTGCAAGCTCCCGGGCCATGGCGGGCCCGCAGCTGGTATTTTTGGTGAGGGGAAACCTGCAGGGTCTCTGCGCCTGGCGAGACACACTGTTCCCACTCAGGGCCAGATCCTGAGGGCCAGACCACACACTTTCTTTGTGAGACTTGTCATGTGCATAACTCCTTCCTGAGTCCCGCTGTCAGCTCGGGCAGCCAGGTGGCGAGGGTGCCTTTTCTCACTCATTCGATCTTACTTGGAAGGTCAAGGGAATGTGGGTGACCTCTGCTAGAGAGCAGAGTCGGCAGGCTCGGTGGGCTCATCTGGGAGCCCCCAGACTGCTGCTGCCACTGCAGAGGCTGAACAGGGCCAGCCTGGGGCACCGTGGGAAAAGTGGGGGAGGGGCTACATGAGGAGCATTCTCCTCGGCAACTAGCGGGGGGGCCAGAAAAAGCCAGGAAGCTTGGAAACTGCTTCACAGACAGATGCTGAGCGGCTGGACCAAGAGGGTGGAGCCACGCCCTCCCCTGGGCCCCAGGGAGTGCAGCAGGGTCGTGGGACGTCCCAAGCTCAAGTGTACAGGGGGCAGGGGCTTCAAGGGACAGGTGTAGATGGCCCCTAGGGGGAGAGGGGTGACAGGGACCCCCAAAACTGACCCTCGGGTCAAGGGGGGGGGGTCGGCTACCTGACACGAAAAAATGAGAACTGAGCGTAAAAATCAACTTTTGCTTGCTGACTGCAGTGCACTAAGGGTAGAGGGGTGAAGGGCCGCTGCGGAGTTCAGAGGCACGTGGGGGGGCGGGGGGGCACAGTCGCTTGGTGTGCAAACACGACAAGCGGGCTGCTCGGGGGGAAATGGAGCTCCCTGTTCCAGGAGGCATCCGAGCAGAGAGAGGCAGGCCAGTTCTTGGCCAGGAGGCTGCAGCAAGGCTCCCTGCCCAGGTTGGCAGCCTGCACATCTAGGCCTCTGAGCAGCTCCTGCAGAGCTAAGTCCCGGCCGGCTGCAGCAGAGCAGGCTGGGGTCAGAGCAAGGATGCACAGACATTCCCCTGTCCCGTCGCCAGCCCTGAGCTGAGCAGCAGAGTCGGGGAGGTGGCTGGCGGAGCTGCTGTCACAATAAGGCAGTGAGGGAGAGCAGCAGAGTCGGGGTGAGTGTGTGGGGCCAGCAGGGGTTGGGGGGTAGGTCTGTTCTGCAGCCAACTGCCCATCTCAAGGGCCAGGCCACTGGAGTGGCCAAGTACCCGCCCCAGCTCCCAAGCACAGAAAGGTTGGCTTGGGTCCCGTGTGGGGCAACAGGCTGGTGCAGTGGAGCCGGGAGAAGTCTTCCTGGGGGAAGTGAACAAGGCGGGTCTGGTGCATTACAAGGCCGATCGGTCCAGGAAAAGCAGGGCCCTTTCCTGGAGGCTGGGCTGCAGCCAAAATCCGGCTGGCTGCGGGCTGAGACTTGGATGCTCCAGGGACGTGAGGCAAACCCCTCGCCCAGAAGGGGCTGGGAGCCGGCACGCTGATGAACGCGGCCAGCCTGGTGTCAGGGACTCCCCTCCGGCCCCATGCATGGGGGCTCTGTTTCAGGAACTCTGGGTGTCTGGCCATAACCGGGGACCCCGTTAGAAGACCCCGCTGTAGTTTCTAAAGTTCTCTTGCCTTTGTTCCCCGTGCGTGCGTGCATGTGTCTGCCTGCGTGTGCTCGTGGGAAAGGGGCTGTCCAAGGGGCCAGCTGGGGTTTCCTGTCTGCGGAATGGCCCAGCTGCCTGGCTCACCCTGAGGGCAGGGGTGCACCTCTGTGGAGCAGCAAGATTGGGGGTGCAGTGGCAGCGGGACGTGGGAGCAGCTGCTGGCTGCTTGGTCCTGACAGCCAGGTGCCGACAGCTGCCCGACCCACCGTGGGGGGGCAGCATCGTGTTGCAGGTGGAAAGCCAGGCTGCTCCCCGCAGAGGGACGGACAGACACCCTCCACCCTGCTTAGCAGCTGCCGGCGGGGGGGGCGGCTCTCAAGGCGCAGATGTGTGCGGCTTTTTGCTGTTGCCTGGGTTAAATCTATTAAAGGATTGCTTTCAAACTGTTGATCTGAAAATGTTTGCTCAAGTGTATTTGCATATGTGTCCCTGGCACTACATTTGGGAAGTGCAGGGAGTAAAACAAGAGGAAAGCTTGCACATGCAGGTCTCTGGCTGGGGGAGCCGTGGGGTGAAACAGGGCCCGCGGAAAGGCGGTGGCCCTCAGCGTTTATTTGCGAAGCCGTCCTCCCCAAGTCTATCTCTCAGGGGCAGAAGCAGGGGCCAGCTCCCACGGCAGGAATGTCCTCTCACAGACCAAGAGCACCCAGCCTGCCTGCACCCCTGCGCCCCAGGCCGCCCCCAGGCCTCCTGAGGAAGGTCGGGGGGAGCCACGCGGTAGCAACAGCCTTCCAGGGTAAACAGCCTGGAACTAGGAGAAGGAGGCTTTGTGCCTGAGGAAGTTCACTTTGTGGAAAGCACCTCCCAAGTGCTCCTTCCATCAGGGACACTGCACCAGGCACAAAACCCTCATTTAGGCTGGCCCGGCCCAGGGAGTGTTTTCTGTGAAATTTTGGAGAAGTCAGGTTTAGCCAGAAGTTTTCCAGGAATTATTAACCTCTGGAGACTGTGACCACTGTTCCTTCCGAGCCGCCCTTGCCAAAGTCTATAAATATGAGCCTGAAAAATCTGCCTGAAGAGCAGTCTGACATTTTATGTATATTTATAAAAAAATGAAAGAAGCTTCGGCCAGCGCGTTCAGGAGAGGCCCTCCCAGGTGTGGGGCCTGGCTTGCGGTGGGGGCGGGTAGGGCGCGGTCTCTCGTCCTCTCATTCTCCCAGGCCTTCCTTCGTGTTTTCTCTGAGAAGGAGCCTCCTGCGTCCCAGGGAGGGACCGCCAAGCATTCTAAAGATGGGGGGCTGCAGGATCTGGGGCCGGGGCGCAGGGTGCCTGTCCCAGGGCCTTGCTCTGGGTGTTCTGGTGGCTTTCTTTCTCACTGGGAAACTGAGGCAAGGACATTCTGGGGGACACTCCAAGGGCATTCACCTCTGTGTTTGCGCTCAAGATAGTCAGCCTTTTGGGGTGCCCCATCCCCACTCAAGAGGGGGTCTCCAGAGAAGACACCAAAACTTGGAGCAGCCTGGGACTTGGGCTCCCCCTATCAAGAGGGTAAAACCCTCTGCCCCCTGGGATAATGTGGATCCAGTGCCACAGCCCTGTACCCCACAGCCCCAGCTCCTCTCAGCCTCACTGCCCTCCCCCCGCTATCAGAAGCTAGGACCCCCCTCGTCTCCAACCCAGGGCCAGTCTCCAGCCTGTAAAGGGCACAGCTAACCACTTCCTTACTGAGATTCAGCCCTGCAAGCCCATCACTGAGGACAACGACCCCACACTGCAGCCCCGGTTCTGGGGACTTGCACCCAGAAACATGGGGTGCTGGCGCTTGCACCCAAGGAGCAGTCTGGGCCCCCCAGGTGTGAGTTTGCAGTTTCACGGCGTTCTGGGACTCACCCAAACACAGAGCAGACAGCCCAGCTTCTAACCTGCCGTGAGCCGGGGCGACGTGGCTTCCAGCCGGAGTCGGAGCCAGGAAGACGGGGCGCAGGGCCTGCGAGGGGACAAGAGGTGAGGAGCATGGAGGCTCTGTGGCTTCTAGGAAAATGTAAAACATTCTCTTGGACTAGGACAGCGTGCAATGAGGCATCACAGTTTCGGGGACTGAGCCCTCAGTCGGGGTTCACTGTAGGGAAATTTCAAGCCTGGTGGGGAAGCTGACGGGCAGGCGGGGCGGAGAGCAGTCGGGCACTTGCTTGTGGGGGATGCCGGTGCCCAGCAGGGACGACAAGGGGCAGAAGAGAGGCGGGCACAAGATGGGGGGCGCTCCCAGCCTTCCTGCAGGACCTCCCTGGCCAGGCTAGGGCTCTTGGCCTGTGTCCCAGAAACTCCAGGAAGTCAGGGAGGATTTAAAGCAAGGCACTGACAAGGTCAAACTGCTTTTTAGAAAGATCACTCAATGAAAACAAACTCTGCAAACCACTGACCCCAGCTACCCCAGCACTGAGAAGCTGGGGTAAGTTCCAGCCAGGGGAGAGTTTCACGTCGAAGCTGCACGCATGCTGCTTGAGGGTCACTAGCAAAAAGCGAAAGGAAAGAGCCCAGAACTTCCCTCCCAGGTGGCAGTGTGGGGTGTGTTCATAGAAACCTCACTTTAGGGCACACCCTCGCATGCTCAGTGTGGGCACGGCTTGGACTTACTTTATAAATAATAAAATCTGAATTATATTATTTCAGTAAACCCATGACCCGCCCTGGCGACTGGGCCACAGCTCCCTCCCCCACCCCCAGTGCTCCCAGCTGGGGCTCCCCGCTAGAGGAGGGTGCTTACAGACCCGGAATATTAAACAGCTCTTAAAAAGAATGAAACCTATTGTGTTTTGGCGGATCTTAGCATTGTGCGAACTGGATTAATCACGATCCTTTGTTCAGAGAGGCTTCCTCATCATTGGTCGGGGGCTGCCCCTCTTTATTTCGCTAATTTATGCATTCATATGTTCACGGCGGTGATGGCATCAACACTTGGCGGCCACCCCTCCAGCAGACCTTGGCAACTGCTCACACCTGGCCGCCGGCTGCCCCTGGCCGCGGAGGGGGCCGCCCGCGTGGGGGCGCGAGGGGGCGGCTAAGCAGCATGGGGCTCCTGGGCTGGGAGCCCAGGGTGCTGTTGTGAGAGCCCTGTTGATTTTTATTGTCTCGGAGCAGGTCTTGAGTGGGAAAAAACAAACACGGGGAAGGAAATGTACACAGGGCTGTTTGCGCAGCGAGCTCGTCGTGGCCTGTTTCTACACACAGGCAAATGCACACAAACATATCTGGAACCCCAGGCCCCAGACTGCTCAGGGCAGCGACGGGGGGAGGGCTGAGAGTGGGGTTCAAAGGCTGGAGCTTTCATCGGCCTTATTTTGATTTTCTGTAATTAGCCTGTCAATGAGCAATGCCTTTTCTGCCTAATTAAGTAAACACTTTGGGGGGCTACTTGGGTGCTTTCTTCCTTTTCCTGTGTGTGGGGGGGGAGGAGGGAAATTATATTTTGATTTTCACAAATTCAAAATATGAGCGTTTTGCCCGAGGGACCAGGAGGGGGCTCAGACCCCAAACTCGAGTTCTGTGGACACCAGAGGTTTATTTCATTCCCTTTTAAATTTCGTATATTCATGAGCAAAGCCAGAGCCCAGTGCCCGGTCACCTGCCTGTGCCGGGTGCCAGCAGGTGTGGCCCCACTGGGCTCCCACCACCCAGCCTCAGGCCCCTGCTGCATCTCCCCGGGGGGCTGTGATGCACCCACAGGGGCTCCTTCCTTTCAGGTCTAAAAGCGGCTCCGAGGACTGCAGCCGCGGCCAGTCCTGGGGGATTCGTTAGCGGGAAGAGAACTCCGGGAGAGGTGACATGAGGCTGGGGGCTGGGGCGCAGGGCCCAAGGCAGCCTGCGTCAGCCTGGAGGCTGGCAAGGGCCTGGGGATGGTGCATGCCACAGCTGGGCTCCCAGCCGGGCCCCTCGGCGGCCACGTTCCCTCTCCAGGCCCCCAACCCCAGGGGGCGGGGGCAAAGCACTGCTGACCGTGGTGCAGGGCGGGGGCGGAGGCACCTGCAGGTCTCCAGCCCCCCTTCCTGAACAGGGTAGTGCAGGGAACCCGGCGCCCGCCAGAGCCCCTCTGGCCCACGCTCCCGGCCCCGCCCGCTCGGGAAGCTCCGGCGCCCACGCCCCAGGCCGGAGCCCGCTGTTGGACCAACGTCTCCACCCCACCGGTGCAGCGGCTCTGACGGCCCTCCTGAACCCCAGGTTCTGCTAGGTGTCACCCTGCTTTCTCACCCGGGCCGGGTGGAGTGCTGATGAGCACTTTTGGGGTTCACGTCATAGCTCCGTCAAGATCTGGAATCTTGTTAGCACCCAGGTCGGAGCTGCCGCACCCCCACCTGGAGGTCACCTCCTCCCAAAATCTGCAGGAGCCAGTAAGGCTGATGCACGTCCTATCGTGGACCCAAGCTGACCCTCCCCGCCCTGGCCCCATCCCGCCAAGTGAGAAGGCTCCAGAGAGGGGGGCAGGAGCTGAGAGGCTCGGGGTGACCGGCCTCGAGGCGTTCAGTCATTTATTTCATCTCTAAAACAGGGCGACCCTTGAGCATGGCTGCCCCAGCCCGCTGGAGTGCCCTAAAGTGCCCAAAGTCACCCCGCTCCTGGAGAGGGACTGACCTCGCAGCCCTGAGCACACCCCAGCACCCAGAGACGCCTGGGCGCCGGCCTCCCTGCCTCGGGGTGGGGCTCCGACGCCTGCCCGGGCCGGAAAGGGGCACTGGCCGGCAGCTGCTCTGTCCCCCGCCCCCCAACGGCTGCCAGCACAGAGAGCGGGGTCACGTACCTGTCCTGCTGCAGCCGCGGGCCAGGCCCAGTGTCCTGTTGGCTGACCTCCACCCGGGACACCACTCACTGCCCGTCGGGGGCAGTGAGCCTCAGGCTGCAAAAGAAAGGCCGGCGTTAGCTCCACTCGGGGGCCCACAGCCACAAACTGTCCGATTTCACAAGTGAGAAACGTGGGCGGCACGGTTTTGCAGACCTTTCTCTGGATCCTGGCCAGGCCTCTGGTCCCTTCCTGGGAGAAAGCGCCTCTCACCTCCACGCCGCCTGGGAAAGGAGACCAGAGCGCTCAGCTGGGCCCTGCCTGCCCCGGCTGCCCGGCCCAGCCCACAGCAGCCCCCCGGTGTGCGGGCCCCCTGCCCTGCTGGGTGGCAGGGAGGCGCAGTGGGGACAGACTGACGCCCCGGGCAGGGCCGAGCTCCAGAGGCCTCGGACTGGGCAGATGCCACCGCCGAGAACCTCGTCCTGCGGGTGACTTCGGCCCCTGAGGCTGTTTCCCCTCTGAAAAAGGGGGTGATAAAAGTGAGCGCAAGGTGGATGCAGCGCACTCAAGGGGTGCACAGAGAGGTCCCAGTTGGGGAGCAACGGGGGGAAAGGCGAGGACAGCAGGGGGCTGGGGGGCGCCGGCACCCCGGGGACACCTCCAAGCCCCCAGCCCAGCCCTTCCACCCCTGTTCCCCCTGCGACTTTCCAGAGAGAAGCGAGGTCCAGTTGGCGGACCGGAGCAGCACCCCTGAACGCGCTCACCGACTGCAAGATTGGGGTGGGGTCCCATGCTGACCCCCCCGGGGTTGGCGTGGTGAGGAAGGCTAAAGGATTGGTTTGCCGCGAGAAGAGCCATGGCATGGTGGAGCCAGGATCTGCTCAATTCTCGAGCAGCTATAATTAGCAGGTCCTGGGCCAGCTGTCCTGTCCCTCTGCTGACAACCATATTAGCCGAAATGAGCCGAGGATGACCACATGAGCTTTTCAGGGAGATGGAGGCGGCTCGGAGGCCCCCAGTCCCCTGGTCTGGCCTCCTGTCAAGCCACGAGGCTGACTGCACAGATGCCATGCGAGGAAAGTCACTTCTTCCACCCGGGGTCCCTCAGGGTCCCCGTGCCACAGGCCACCCTCTGCTCCTGCCCTTCCAACACCGGGGAGGCGGGGCAAGGAACCCAACCGTGTGCACTGGCTCCGGCTGCCCTCTCCTCAACTGGACACCCTCGGTCTTCCTCTAATGCTGGGGAGCGTGCCGGGCCTCGGAGGGAGGATGTGGAGTGTTAGGGCGTCACGGGAGGGCAGAGCCTGACACAGCAGACGCTGGGGTGTACATGAACCCCAGAGATCCTCTGTGAGGCGCCTTCTTCATCTCCACCCGCCACGTGTGTGTGGGTCCGTGCGGCGGGGCCAGGGACTTTGCCACCCCAATCACAGCAGCCCCAGGCTCACCCCGCAGACCCCAGTTACCCACTTTGATGCGGGGCATCACCACCTCCCAAGTTAGTGGGCAACTTTAGTGACCCCAGGCCTCTGTCACTAGGTCCTGCCTGCACACAGCAGCTCAGGGGGGCAAAGGCTTGACACTCGTCCCCCTGGAAGGAGCGCCCCTCCCATGTGTCCAGGGAGAGAGGGTGGCCCCCCTGGGCCCACCCTGGCCATGAACCCGCCCCCAGCCCCCCGAGCCTGCCTGTTTCTGGACCTGCAGCTCTGGGCTAGAAGAGAGTAGGCCCCAGGCAGCTCTGCTTACATGAGACCCCATGAGGCCCCCCCAGAGCTCAGCCAGCTGCTGGGAGACAAGCAGAGTAGCGTCCCTCAGCCCCACACGCTCGGCCAACCCATCACTCTTCCCTCGGGCCACCCGCGGGCACCTTCAGACCCCCGAGTGGCAGGGCACGGCCCAGCCCTCCTAGAGCGAAGGGGAAACTGAGGGCCCGGCAGAGCGCGGGAGGAGGCGGCAGGGCCAGCTGGCAGGTGGCGCGGGCTCGGCCCCAGCGCGTCCTTGAAAGGCAAGAGCAGCCTCGGGAGCCACTGATTGGCCGGGCCCAGTTGGGCAGCCGGAGAAGGACACGCTCATCTGTGCCCCCCGCCCAGCCCCCCCACGGGCAGGCACGCTCTCCCCCTCCCAGGTTATTCTGGGCAGAGTGATCCAGTTGCCCCCGAAGCGACCGGTCAAGCGGGATGGGAGGGGGACAGGCGTCAGCACACCGCCACTGGTCAGGGTCAGGCTGCCCTTCACCTCGAGGGCAGAGAGCACAGGCCTGGGGCCCTCTCCCCAGACCCCAGCCCCACACACCAGGCTAGAGAGGAGCCCGGTCAGCACTGCCCTGACTCCTGCGTCCCGAGTGCCAGCAGCCCCAGGGGCTCAGCTTCCCCAGGGAGGCTGGAGCCCCAGTGGGGCGTGACACTGCGGGCGGGCCGGGGTGGGAGGCTGCTTTACAGGAGGGGTGGCTGCCCGGGCCCAGAGGTAAAGGGGTCCCCCACCTGGAACGCTAAGTGGTCCTCCCCGACGGCCAGCCGGGGTTGCCGGGGCCCTCCGCCAGCCGCATCGGGGCATCTCGCAGGGCCGCGGGCGCAGCCCACCGAGGACACAGTGGCCCTTGACGCTGGCTTCATGCTGGTCAACCACGTGTAGCGCCCCAGGGTCCTCGGGCCCCCCCGTGCCGGCACCTGCCCAGGCCCCAGCACCCGGCCCTGGTGGGGACCAACAGGGCTTCCCTTTGGGGTCACGCGGCCCCTAAGCTCTGGTTGGTGACTGTGCCTCTCACCCCATCCCTGGAGATGCCCCCGGGTGAACAGGCTTCACCCGAGTGAGCCCCTGACCCGAGCTCCTGCCCTCCGCAGGGCCACAGGGGAGAGAGAACCCTCGCTTCTCTCTCGTTTCCCCTTCCACCCTCTGATCTCCTCCTTGCACCCTCTACCTTCCTCCCAGCAGCTCGGGCCTCCTGCCCTCCTCCCCTGCCCTCACCTCTCCCCTAATTCCTCCACCCCCCGCCCCAGGCTCAACTCTGCTCCTAAATATCCTGCCATCTCCTTTTCCAAGCTCTATTTTTAAAATCAGATTTCCTTTACTGTACAAGTGAGCTGACAGGGAGAGGTATTTGCTGAGGGATTTGCCCCCCCCGGGCCCCCCCACGCCCCCCCCACTTCCAACCCTTCAAAGACGGGCAGTCCCAGCCCTGACCCAACGGGCCACGGCTCAGAGGCGCGAGAAGCTGACCAGACCAAGAGGGCTCGGGGCACAGAGGTGGTGAGACTGGGTGACTGCCTGCGGGGGGCGGGGGAAGGAGGGTTCCACCCAGAGACCCGGGGCAGTGCACTGAACCCCAATTTTTTTTATAAGGTGAGACTCTCCAACTCGGTAGCTTCTTCGAAAGAGACTGCGACAAGACTTTAGACTTGCACCTGAGCGCGCTGCTTTTGGAGGTCTGAGAACACTGCTGCAGGTCTCCCCTGAGGGCCTCGGGGTGGCAGGGGCGGGCTGGTGCAGGTGGGAGTTGGGGTGCCCCTGGGCCTGCCCAGGTGCTCCAGGGTGCAGAGCACCTGCAATGGTGAGAGCCTGGCCCCAACACTGCCCCACGTCCTGGCTGAGGGGTGCCGAGCCCCGAGCGGACCCCTCCCCCGGCCCCAGGGCCCCTCGCTCACCTCCGGCGTGGCATGGAACGTGAGGGTCCTCATCTCCCGGGGGATGGTCTGCAGGCTGCCGCCGCCGCTCCCCTCTGGGGACCCAGCACGGTGCCTGGGCCGGGAAGAAAGAACAGAACGTGCTGCTGTATGAACTCACGAGTTCTTGGCCGAGCCCAGCTTAAACCGAGACCCAGGCCCGTCATCAAAGCACGTTCGGGGGGAAGGGGCAGGAAAGCCAGGCATAAGGACCGAGGTGTTCTGGAATGCAGGTCCCGCAGCCCAAGTCACCAAGCAGCGTGAAGGCTGCTCCACAGGACAGACCCTGGGTCCACTTTCCGCTGCACGCCCAGGCATTTGGCTGCCGGGCTGCGGTCATGGGCTGCGGGGCCTCGCTCCGAGAGGCGGCTGCGCCAGGTGCGGACACATCTCTTTGGGGAGGAGAAGACACTGCAGATGGGGTGCGGGGAGGACCATGTGGAGATAGGGGCTGGGGGAGAAATCTGGACTTTATTTTGAGGAGTGACAAGATCAAGTTTTTGTATCACGCGAAGGAGTCGGGATTCTTGCCAAAGGGTTTTAAGAAATGTGATGGCAAAATTTTTGTTTGTGGGAGATGAATCCTCAGGGAAAAAGCATGATAAAGTAGGTCTGAAGGCCAGTCCGGCGGGCAGCGGGAACGCCACAAACCGTGGCCGCAAGGACCCCGCACGATCCAGGGTCGCCCGCCGCCTCCACAGCTCGGGTGTGGGGGTCACGCCTGGTGTCAGCACACCGGGGGCCCTGGTGGCTGTTGTCACCAAGGCTGAAAGACTTTACTCAGGGGAGCGCTATGGCACACAGTGGGCATTTGCAAAGAGCTGCAAAGAGATTTGGAATTTATTTTGAGGCGCTGACATGATTCAATTTTTTGCACATGCCTCAGAATTTGATTTCAGCCAATAACAAGTTGCCAGAGAGTGACATGGTGTGTTTTGGGGTTTTGTTTTTTTTTTTTTTTTGTTTTTTTTTTTTTGGATTTGATAGAGAGCAGTGAAAATAAAATTCGCATTTGATGATAAGAATTGGGATTTTAATTCCACGATTCCACAATGAAAAGCTACCATTAAGATTTTAAGGTGGAGTTCCAAGATCAAATTTTACATACTGCACTAGGAAGTGTGAATTTTATTCTCAGGGATGACAAGATCAAATTTTTATAGCATGCTAAGATGTTTGGGCTGAAGCCAGTAAAGGGTTCCCAAGAACGACAGGGCGACATTCGGGATGTTTTATAGACCAGTCTGAAAATAAATCATATGGTAAAGCATTGCATTTTATGGTAAGTACTTGGGACTTTATTTTTCGAACAATGAAAGTCGCTTGCAAAGTTTGAAATTGGGGAGTTACATGATACCATGTGTGCATTTCAACAGAACTGCAAGAGTGGATTTTTATGGCAAAGAGAACATGATGAGATTTTTATAACATGCCAAGGCGATGTGATTCATGTGAGGCTGAAGGCATGCGAGCGTTTCACTGGGGAGGGATGTGATCTCATTTCTGGACCCTGATGCAGAGGTATTTGGATTCTAGCCAGTAAAGGGCTTGGAGAACTGATTGATAAGAAGAGTTTCATCTGCGGGAGAAATAGCTGGTAAAATATATTTTGCGCTCAGGCGTCTGGATTTGGTGAACCAGGTAATGGAGGGGCATGGACGGCTCCGGGGGCACCTCTCAGCCCAGATGCGCCCCGACCCGTACTCAGTGCTGGGCAGCGGCTCACTTATGGCGAGGAGTAAATATGGAGTGGTCAGGCAGCTTGTACGCAGAGGCGATAGGTTGAATGCTATAGAGGCTCAGAGACTTGGACAGTGTTTAAAGGACGGGATCCCATTTCGTGCCACGGTGAGGAATTGAATTTAAGCCGTGAAGAGATTTTTGAGAGTGACATGGCGAAGGTTCTGTGTTTAATAAGAGCCATCTGCAAAGAAACTATATAGTAAAATGTGTATTTTGTGCTAAGGCGTCTAGGTCTTTTCTCGTAGATGAGTAGGAGAGGTCACAAGGCTTTCAGCGGACGCTGCAAGACCAAATGCACGCAGCGTGCGAGGACTTGCGGCTTCCCCCACTCTGAGGGCCGACAAGGCCAGACTGTCAGCTCAGCTCACGCTTGGCTGTTGGGAATTAAGCTGCTACAGGGCTCAAGGAGTCGCCGGGCAGAGTCTGCGCGTTCTACCCACCCGCTTGCAGATAAATTCCACCATTTGTTTTTTATGCTAAATTAGAATTTCTTATTAGCGACAGCGAAGACACGTGGCAATGTGAAATTTACATATAATTTACATGATATAAATTACGGGGTAACTTTTATGCCTCTTGCTCACGGCTGAACTTTGATGGTAAGGAGTATGAAAGGTATTTCGTAACATGCCAAGGATGTTAGATTTTAGGGTGAAGCAGGAATGTCGGCAAATTTAATCGGTTACATCATTCAGTTTATAAATAACCCGAGAAGCAAAGACTTTTTAGTAAGAAGAGGTATAATCATCTCTTCTTGAATGAAATTTCACTCAATTAAATTTCTTTTATTTTAGCCAACTTAAATTTTGAATGTTTGGTCAGTTAAGGACTTAGCCTGCTTAGGGTTTTTCATTTTATCCATTAAAAGATTTTAAGAGAACTACCAAGATTTTTAATTTCATTCAACTTTTCTAGATCTAACTGACATTTAATAGTATGTTAGATTCAGTCATTAACGTTTTTAAATCACTGGGGGCTGTACAGGGCTTTAAGTGTTTTTAAGACTCAGTGATATGTACTTTCCTACATTTTAATCAATTTAATTTTTTAATTTTAAATTTTAGACGGTCCAAATTTTCAAACTTAAATTTTAGATAATTTAAATTTTAAATTTCGGCCAATAAAGAATTTATTAGATTTCAAAAGACAAAAATCTTTTACTGAGGATTTTAATTTTATTCAACTTTTAACCTTAAATTTTAAGCCACTAAAAAGGCCTTAACATTTTTAAGACACAGGCTGAAATTATACGCTTTTAAATTACAGTCAACTTAAATTTCTAATTTTTAGTCAATTTAAATTTTTTCAGGTGAGCCGATTTAGATTTTTTAAATTTGGGCCACTAAAGGTTCTTAAGAGACCTACCGAGATTTTTTTATTTTATTCAGTTAAAATATTTTGGCTTTAGCCAAAATTTTTAATGTTTGGTCAATTTAAATTTTTTCAAATTAGTAAACTTAAGATTTTTTCATTTTAGTCACTATTAGCTTTTAACTTCATTCGAGTTAAATTTTTAAATGTAGCCAAATTAAATTTTTACTCAATTTAAAATCTCTCAGTGTACCAATTTAGGTTTTTAATTTATTTTAGCCATTAAAGGGTTTTAAGAGACCTAGTGAGTTTTGTTAATTTTATTCAATTTAATATTTTAGTCGACTTCAATCTTTAATTGTTCGTTAACTTAATTTTTTAAGCTTAGCCAACTTAGGTTTCTTAAATTTTAGCCATTAAAAGGACTTTAAGAGACCTACTGTACAATTGTATTTTATTCAGTTTAAACTATTTAATTTAGCCAATTTAAATCTTAAAATTTTTAGCATTAGCCAATTTTAAATTTTAACCATTTAAAATCAAAACCATTTAAATTTCAAAATTTTAAATTTTAACCAATAAAGGGCTTTAAGAGTTTTTAGGGACATATCAAGACTTTTTTATTTTTAATTTTCCTTCAATTTTTAATTTCAACTAATTTAACCTTAAATTCTTTTAATTTAGCCAACTTAATTTTTTTTTTAAATTTTTACCAAGGTAGGGCTTTGAGAGTCCTAAGAACATCCTTAGATTTTTATTTCTAATAAATGCATCTGCAGATGAATTATATAGTCAAATTTTACACTTCAATTAAGATTTTATATTAGAGAATTGGGATTTTGCTGTAATAGTACACACCTTATAAGGAGTTAGGAAAGGAAATGAGTTAATTTTGCAATGTGCTATACAGATGTGATGGTGGTGGTGACGGTGGTAGCTGGTGGGGATTTCACTTGATTCGTACCTCATATGAGAAACATAATCTGTGCCTTGAGGAAAGACATGAAAAGTATTTTCTACTATTCGGAGGTCCTTCCATTTTAGCCAGAACATGATTTTGATGAGTGTGTGTGTCAGGAATTTTTGTGCTACAAGGTTTGAATTTTAAATTATCGCTGGTAAGCAGATAGCCAGAAGTTTTCACCAGCAGCCTGTGTGATCAAATGAACTGCCCCAAGAATGCAATGGTTTTGAGAAACAGCAGATCAGAATTTTGCATATTATTTGGAAATTTGGGCTTTCAGCCAACGAGAAGTTTTTTATGGCTAAGAAAACCAAGCAGGAATTAACACTGTTAAATGAATAAAGACCAATAACCACAGAGCTAATTTGTTGAGTAATTAGAATTCAATTTGCTCTTCCCAGCAGAGAGGAAATACGCAAATTATCCCAACAAAAACATCTCTTGAAATTCAGTCTCTGCCCACTCAAAACCACCCAAGATTAGGTCTCTAAAGATCTACTCAAAGGCAATCAGATATCAAAGATGCCCCACGCCCTCCCTCACCCCTCCATATCTCAACTCCCTGGAAGCCACCTATGCTGGGGGAAGGTGACTGCCCGTACAGAGATGGGCACCGGTCAGAGAAGGGAGCGGGCGCAGGCCAGGGCTGGAGGGGGTGCGGGCGCGTCTGCGGGTGAGGAAGCGACGCCCTGTTCTCAAGGCTCCTGAAACCCCAGGAGAAAGAGGGGACCTGGGAGAGGGGGTGTGGGGGAGGGGGCCCCACCTGCAGAGCTCGACTGGGCAGAGCCCAGGGAACGCAGCAGGGGCAGGACAAATCAGAAAGGGTCTCAGCGAGAACCAGATGACAGATGTGCCCGCCTCTGGCGCCTTAGAAACACTTCCAGGGAACCCCAGAGCCAGCGTGCAGACCCCTCTCTCCCGGGGTCAGCGGCGCTTGGCAGGAAACGGCTGCTCCCAGCACTAGACCACGGCCAAGCGCCCGCTGGCTCTGCCCCCGTTCCCTGAAGTCATCCCGCCGGGCGCCGCTCCTGGAGAGCCCGGCCTGCCCCCGGGCCAAGCCGCCTGCAGAGTGCCCGCCGGCCAGGGCAGCTCCGAATAGCACCAAGATGTGCCCCCGTGACTCTCGGGCGACCGAGTAAGGGAAGCGGGTGGCCCGGGCACACGTGCCAGGGGGAGCGGAGCGGCCAGCCGCCTTGCCAGGTGCCTGCCTGCCACGCCAGCACTCCGGGCTGTTGCAACGCCAAATTTATGGGCTGTGAATTTCTCACCACCATGGGGGAAGGCGCCTGGGCCAGACGGCAGTGAGCCTGGGAGAGTAGGTCACGAGGTCAGGGCTGACACAGGGCTCTCCCCAGGGCGCCCAGCCTGCACCCAGGCCAGGACCCCTGTTCTGATGAACTGGGCATGTTTTGTCCTTGAGCACCTGACGCCTCCGGAGACCCTAACCTGACTCTAACCGCACCCCCCAACCCCCCGCCCCCAGATTCTGGTCTCTGCAGCTCCAGTCGCTGACCAGCGCCTGCCAACCTTACCAGTCTTCAGAGCAACACTCCTTTCCACCCGACGACATGATAGAACCCTCTGAAGACTCATTTGAGACGATGATGGAGCGTAAGAATCCATCATCAAAACAAATGGAGTCCTCCGAGGGCTCATCCAACACCACCGAGGAGCCGGCGGGCCGCGGCGCGGAGGCGGCGGGGGCGGCCGGCGGCCCCGGCCGGGGAGAGGCTCAGCTGCTCATCGATCTCCTCCAAGACATGGAGGAGCCATCCAGTGGCCCACATAGGGAAATCACGGATCCACCCAATGACCTACTCCAAGACCTGGAGGAGTCATGCTACGGTGCAGAGCAGGAGGTGGGGGGTCCGTTCAGCCAGGCGCCTGAGGGAAGGGGAGAGATGCCCGTCACCCCCTGGGGAGACCAAGAGGAGGAAGAGGACAGCACTGACCTGCCCGAGCTGGACGGCGAGGAGAACCCGGCGGAGCAGGCCGACGCCGCGACCGCGGAGACCATGAGCACGGTGAGGTCCGTCATCTCGCTGTACTTCCGGATGCAGGATCTCAGGGAGCAGCAGAGGGTGGCCGAGGAGATCCTGACGGAGGCCATCAGCGCCGGCCGGCTGCCCACGCCCCGGCCCTTCTCGGGCGACCGCCGCGAGTACCACGAGTTCATCGTGCTCTGCCAGCTGGTGCTGCAGGGCCACCCGCGCATGTTCTGCAGCGACCGCCTGCGCGTGGGCTACGTCATCTGCCACCTGTCGGGCCTGGCCCTGGAGTGGGCGCAGGCCCTGCTGCGGGAGGAGAGCCCCCTGCTCGGCGACTTCCCCGCCTTCCTGGAGGCCATGTCGGAGAGGTTCGAGTACCGGCAGGCCCTGCGCGTGGCAGAGGAGGCCATGCTGAACATCCGCCAGGGGGACCGCTGCGCCCTCGACTACATCGCCGAGTTCCAGGGCCTGGTGCCCACCCTGGGCTGGCCGGACGAGGTCCTGCAGGCCCACCTGTGCCAGGGGCTCAACGAAGACATCCGGCACTACCTGTTCCGCGTCCCGCAGCCCGACTCGCTCCACAGCCTGATGGTGCTGGTCCTGCAGATAGAGGAGAAGCTGGCGGAGAGGAGGGCCATGCTCAGGCTGCCCCCGGAGGCGCGGCCGCGCAACCTGACCTGGGTCGACTCACCTGCGCCCGAGCGGTGGACGGTGAGCAGCTGGCTGCCCTCCGAAGGGCACCCCGCCATCAACCGCGACCACCTCTTCCTGCTGCTCATGGTGAGGGTGAACCCCTACCACAGCGTGGCGGTGCGGGCCCTGGTGGACTCCGGGGCCAGCGGCAACTACATGGACGAGAGGTTCGCCCAGGAGCACTACGTGGAGCTCTACGAGAAGACTTACCCGAGCCCGGTCCAGAGCGTGGACGGCTCGCTCGTCGGCAGCGAGCCCGTCTGGCTCTACACCGAGCCCCTGGTGTGCATCCACCAGAACCACCAGGAGTCCCTCGAGTTCGACATCGTCCCGTCCCCCACCTTCTCGGTGATCCTGGGCATGGAGTGGCTCCGCGTCCACAGCCCGGAGGTCGACTGGGCCGGGGGCCGCTGCTCCTTCCACTCTCCCTACTGCCTGAAGAACTGCTTCCGCCCGCCCCCTCCGTGCGTCGCCCTGCAGCGACACGCCATCAGCCTCCTGCCCGGACTGCCGCCCCTGTACTCCGACCTGGCCGACGTGTTTAACCCGAAGGAAGCAGATGATGAGACATCCGACCAGCCAAGCTCAGACGGATCCGATGATCTTTCTGAATCAGAGCCCTCTGAGCTTCAGCAGGCTGGAGACAGTGATCACAGCGAGACCTTTTACGAATGTCCCTCCAGCGCGCCGTGGGAACCTGTGGGTGCCGAGATGCAAGAAGCAGCCAAGCCAGACGTGTACTGGGACACACAAGACATGCTGGACAGCAAGCAGGACTACATACAGGTGATCCCCGAGCTGTTCGACCCGCTACACGGCGCCACGTGGTTCACCAAGCTGGAGCTGCGGGGCACCATCGTGGAGGAGAGCCTGAGCGTCCACCACGTGGAGGACGTGTGGCAGGCGGCCTTCGGCCTGCAGCGCCGGGAGACGGACAGCTACCAGCCCTTCGTGCTCTGCGCGGACCCCATCATCCGGCAGAGCGTCATCCACTTGATCCTGAAGGACATGCTGGGCTACTTCGTGCTGTCCTACGGGCAGGACGTGCTCGTGTTCTCCATGAGCCAGGAGGAGCACGGCCAGCACGTGCGGCAGGTGCTCCTGCGGCTGCGCCACCACAGCGTCCACTGCTCCCTGGCCCGCACCCAGTTCCACCGCCACACGGTCGAGTTCCTGGGCTTCGTCATCACCCCCAAGGGCGTGAGGCTCAACAAGAGCATCGTCAACACGGTCACGGGCTACCCCACCCCCGGCTCCAAGAAGTCCCTGCGCCACCTGATGGAGTTCATCGTCCCCTACCGGCACTTCGTGGAGCGCTTCGCCGCCCTCACCGAGCCGCTGGTGCGGCAGCTGCTGTCCGAGCGGCCCTTCTACTGGGGCGACGAGGAGCAGGAGGCCTTCGAGGGCCTGAAGCGGGCGTTCCGCAAGGCGCCCCTGCTCCACCACCCCAAGCCCCAGAACCCCTTCTACCTGGAGACGGGCGCCACCAGGACGGCGCTCTACGCCTCCCTGACCCAGGTGGACGAGCAGACCGGCAGGCGGGTCTGCTGCGCCTTCTACTCCCGAACCACCTCCCGGCTCGAGGACAGCTACTCCCCGCTGGAGATGAAGATCCTGCCGATCAGGGCTGCCTTCATGGTGTGGTGCCGCTACCTGGAGAACACCGAGGAGCCCATCATGATCCTTCTAAACACCGAGGATCTAGCCTCTCTGAATAATGACAGGCTCACCGTACTTCTCCCGGGGCACTGGGTCTTCTTCTTCTCCCACTTCAACTTCGACGTCATGGAGCGGCCAGACCCAGAGGGCGGCCGGCCCGGGGCGCCCCTGCGGAACCCCCACCGCAGGGGGCTCCCCCGCCTCGGGGCCGCGCGGCCCCGGCTGCTGTTCGCTCTGGGAGGATCCCGCAGGGATCAGCTCGCCGAGTCCGGGGAAGAAGAGGAGGGCGAGGAGGCACCCGGGCCGGGTGGGCCGGGCGGCCTGACCCGCCAGCAGGAGTTCCTGGCCCTCATCCCGGTCGACCAGATCCTCAGCGCCTTCCTGGCCCACTACAGCGCCGCCCAGAGCCGGGCGGTGGTCCTGCACTTCTTCCGCGGCCTGCTCTTCTGGAAGGACACCCTGGCCGTGGCAGCCCTGCTGGTGCTGCTGAGGGCGCGGCAGCGCCCGGCCCTGCCG
>NW_004567114.1:2066635-2067180 GCF_000260355.1 Condylura cristata
CGGCCTCCGCGCCCGCCGCCCGCCCCCGTCTCCCTCCAGCCTCCCCGTGCCTCGACTGCTTCGCGACACCCCCTTCCCGCCGCTCCGGAGCCAAGGGGAACCCACTTGTGAAAGGGCAGCAACTTCAACTCATCAACCAGCAACTTCATCTGTGCCAACGGACTATCTCGTCATCAGAGACCCAGAGCCAGCTCAGGGCTACACACTCCCGTCTTAACTCTCCAGGTCCCAGGCCCGCCACTGGGAGTGAGACCCGCGAGGAGAGAGCAGTGGCGAGCGAGGGGGCGAGCCAGCGAGGGGGCGAGCCAGCGAGCGGGAGGAGACCCCGGCCCCAGGCCAGGCCAGGCCAGGCACAGTCAGCAGCAGCAAGCAGATGCGGCCCCGGACCGCCCCCCGCGGGGGCCACTTCGCGCCGCCTGGGACACTGACCTCGGGTGCTCCACTGACTTCTACCTCCATCACCGGTGCTCCTGCTCCCCTGGCTCCCGCCCCCCCACCCCACCCCCCCCCCCCAAGTTGCCCCCCGCAGGGGCTCGCAGTGGGCC
>NW_004567114.1:2067314-2068864 GCF_000260355.1 Condylura cristata
CCCCCACCGCCCGCTGCAAGCCAGCCTCCCCGCCGCCCTGACACTGCCCGTCTGTCCCTGAGCTCAGCTCCTACCTGAACGGCGCCTCCGGGACTCCGACGTGCCAGGACTTACCGGACTGGACTCCAGACCCCATAGGACCGAGGGGCGACCTCGCCTCCAGGAGCCCCCCCCTCCAGCACCGACAGCGCAGGGCCCAGGCGCGTTTGGGGGGGCTCAGAGGGAGACTGAGGAGGCCCGAGACTGTGCCCGGGAGCTGAGCCCCAGACCACCACCGCTCTCTGCCACGGGGAGGAGACCCTTGCCCACGTCCCCCCCCACGTCTGCCCCTCTCCCCCAAATAAAGCAGAATTAAAGATGATCTGGCCTCGTGGTTTGTTCTGAAAAGGAAGAATGGCACACAGCATAGGGGTGGGGGGACGGGGGAAGGGGGCGCAGACAGGGCAGGGAGGGTGGGGAGGGGCGGAGGAGGCGGCCCAGGTGGGGGAGACCCTGGGAGCTGCCTCTTCCAGAGGGGCTCACGAAGGGGCCCCAGAAGCCCCAAGTGCACGTCAGACCCGGAATGGGCATGGGCGGGGGGCTGTCCCGTAACTCAGCACCCTCCGCTGCTCCCCAGGGAAAGGGCCCAGGTCACTCAAAATGACCGGTCAGGTACTGAGGGCACAGGGCCTGGGACGGGCCCCAAGGGGCGAGGGCACAGGGAGGGGGCACGCAGGTGCTCGCCCACCCACACATACCGCAGGGCTCGCCCAGCAGGGCCGGGAGGAGGGGGGGGACCCTCCACAGGGCCTCCTGAGGGCGGCACCAGGCCCCCAGCCCAAGGGCCCTCACCCCCGCCACTGCCCTGTCCGTGGCATCTACCCCGAGAGCAGCACCAGGAGACCATGGTCAGGATCCCCAGTTCAAACTCAGGGGCTCCACCCAGCCCCGCCGACTACGGCCTGTGCCCTCACCTGGGCCTGCGAGGCCCGGGCGGGCCCTGAGGCCGGGCCGGCACAGCCTGACGCAGCACCAGCTCGGGGAAACCGGGCCCGGAGGCAGCGGTCCTGGTGGCCGCGTGGGCCGTGGAACAGAGCCGGGGCCCTCCTGGTGGGCTCTGCCCCACCCTGGCGACGGCACCCCGCAGGCCCGCCCTGCAGCCCTACAGGTCCAGGGGAGCGTGGGGGCCGCCCAGGAGCCGGCCACCAGGCGCAAGAGAAACGGGGCTCGGGGCTCGTGCGGAAAGGCCGGGGCAGCTTCAGGGGCCCTCAGGCCTCCTCCCTCGCGGGGCCCGCAACACTCCGAGCCCCACTTGCTGGGGCTCACTGGTTGTTTTCCCATCATCACTCATCCCGCCCTTCGGGGGGTCCAGGGCCCACTAAGCTGCTAAGGGAAACTCACACCCCACACAGCCCACACGGCACAGCACACACACATCACACGGCACATAGCTCATACACGCCACACATGGCACACGCATATCACACACGGCACACACAGCACATAGCTCATACATGTCACACACGGCACACGCATATCACACGGCACACACAGCACATAGCTCATACATG
>NW_004567114.1:2069361-2073816 GCF_000260355.1 Condylura cristata
CGGCACACAGCTCATACACGCCACACACATCGCACACGGCACAGGCACACACATCACACGGCACACACACACCACACACATCTCTCCAGATACTCAGCAACCCGCGTAGCACACAAGCCACACACACACACACCACATACCCACATCCCACACGCGCCACACGGCACACACGCAGCCTGGCAGCCGGCCGGGGGGGGACCCCGACGCCCCCCGAGCAGAGAGCGGGTCTGCCCCGTGCCTCCAGCCCAGGCCCCTGGCTTACCCCCGGGACCCTGGCCAGGCAGAAACACTGGCTGTCTGTCCCTGGCACCCCAAGAAACTGTTCCAAAACACAATACAAACCTTTATTTCTTCTGAAAGAAAAAGAAGTTAGCGTTATTGACCTGCCAGGTGAACACGTCAAACAGAAAAGGCGAAAACGCAGGGACACAGTCAGTGCACCCCGCAATTCCTCCCCCTCCCGGGTCACTGGCACCCAGCGACCCGGCCAGGCCCTCCCGGCCAGGGCCGCCAGCCTCCCTGCCGCCTTCCTCCCCTCTCCCAGCTGTGCCCTGGCTCCCGGGCTCCGGGGCTCCCGGCCCGGTGCACACTGGACCTGTTTCTGGAACATTCCATGACACCCTGAGGGCAGCTGGTGGTCTCTGGCCACGCAGGTCTGATTTGCCCTCCTGCAGGGAGCACGGGTTCACGTCGAGCCAGCCGCGGCCTGGGCCGCCCCGGGAGGAGCTGCGCTGGCTGAAACCCGAAGCCCCACGGGCCACCCGGACCGCTCTGCTCTCCGTAGGAGAAGCAGGAAGAGAGCCTCACCCGGCCCCAGCGGGGGCCCCGGGACTGCTGGGGTGCACTTCAGAGGAGTCGTCGACCCGAGTTCCGCGGACGGTCCCGTCCCCCGGGACAGGGCGTTGAGCTCAGCGAAGGCCGAAGAGCAGCGGCCCTAGCTGGGGCACACAGCAGGCCTGGCGGTGGCCCCAGGGATCGCCTGCTGGGCAGAGGCAGGGCAGGGGTCATGCTCACGGTGACACCTCAGGGGCCCTTCTCAGGTGAGGCCCCGCCGCACCGCTCCCCACAGCTCCTGCGACGTCACAGGGCACCCCCGGGGACCAAGGCGCGGGGCCGACTTCAAGGCCGCCACCGAGGTCTGCAGCACCCACTCCCGCCCTCCCAGGGCCGCTGCCAGGCTTCAAGCTGCCCTCCTGGCTCACAGGGCTCCTGGCGCCCCGAGGTGGATGCTGGGGCCGAGGGGCCAAGGGGCCATGGGGCCATGGGCTGTGCCCCATGCGCTTGCCCGGGCTGGCTGCAGGGCTGGTTAATAGGTTAATGGTTCCGGAAGCTCAGGGACCTGTGCCCCGTCATGCAGGGACTGAGACAGGGGGGTGCTGAGGTCAGCACCAGGCCCGGTCTCCGGGCTGGCACCGTAGGGTGCCCAGGGCTGGACAGGGGGCAGCGGGACTCCTGCTCAGGAGCCAGCTGCGTCGGCCTGGAGAAGGGCGGCGAGCGGCCGCCTGCGAGGGGCCTCAGCCTCCTGGTCATGAGAGAGTCCTGGGTAGAGGCGGAGGCCCCTCGAGGAGACGCTCCTGTGGCCGTGGGGAGGTGGTCTGCTCTGTCCACGCCACCCCCACCTGGGACCAGCAGGCACCGCCCAGCGCTCCCTCTGTCCTGGGCGCTGGGTCATCTAGGAGGCCCGTCGCAGGAGGAGCCGAGGGCCGGCCAGCGTCCCTCTCCGGCCCACCAGGCCCCCGGCCCCCCGCCTGCCACAGGACGGCCGGGGTGCGTCCGCCCGGCTACTGCCCCCTCCGCGGAGGCTGCCTCAGAGGTGGCCCAGCCCAGGCCCGCCCGCCAGGAGTCGGGGCCGCGGGGGGCGCGAGCGAGGGCGGGAGCAGCAAGCAGGGGAGCCCCGCGCAGCCAGGGTCAGAGGAGGGTCCGGGAGCTGCGCGTGGTTGAAGGGGATGAAGAAAGGCATCATATAGGAGCAGGGTAACTGTGCACCAACCCCTGTACGAAGCCATTCTCACCCCCCACCTACTGACTACGGGCCGCGACCCTCCTCCCGGAAGCGCAAAGCCAGCGTCCGGATGGGGGTGGACGCCTGTGCTAGTGGTTAGAGCAGGGCAGCGGGCAGCCAGCCCGGGCAGCGCCAGGCCCCGGCCCGAGGCGGGGGGGGTCCCTGCAGCCCTCGCCAGCAGGTCCTGGGGGTGCCCAGAGGACCCTGCTGAGGCCTGCGGAAGGCACAGGTAGGAGACCCCCCGTCAGGTGCCAGAGGGGTGCACAGGGCGAGCGGGGGGGCGGGGAGGCGAGGGCTGCAGGGTTCCCTTTGAGGGTGAGAGCGCTGGCCGCTGGGCGGGCAGCGGGGCGGGGCAGGGACAGGACGCGGTCACTCAGCGAGGCGCTGCCAGCAGCAGACCTGGCCTCGGCCTGCACGAGCTCCCGGATCGTCCACTCACCTGACAACTCACCTGGACCCATGGCCTCACCCCCACACACCTCACAGACACGAGGGGACGACGCAGGTGACCGAACCACCAGCGACACGGGTCCGTCAGCGCTTCCGCCGAACAACGGGGATCACAGCACCCAGGCAGCGGCGCAGAGGGACAATGGGCCATGCGGCGAGGTAGACAGTCCGCTCTGGGGAGGGGCGCATGCGGAGGGGGCTGGAGTCACAGGAGGCCAGGACGGTCATGTCACATTAGGAGAGGAGGGGGACCAGGGTGACACAGGGGGGAGGAGGGAGATCAGTGTGACACAGGGGGGAGGAGGGAGATCAGGGTGACACAGAGGGGGAGGAGGGAGACCAGTGTGACACAGGGGGGAGGAGGGAGACCAGGGTGACACAGGGGGGAGGAGGGAGACCAGTGTGACACAGGGGGGAGGAGAGAGATCAGGGTGACACAGAGGGGGAGGAGGGGGACCAGGGTGACACGGGGGAGGAGGGAGACCAGTGTGACACAGAGGGGAGGAGGGAGACCAGTGTGACACAGGGGGGAGGAGGGAGACCAGTGTGACACAGGGGGGAGGAGGGAGACCAGTGTGACACAGGGGGGAGGAGGGAGACCAGTGTGACACAGGGGGGAAGAGAGAGATCAGGGTGACTCAGGGGGGAGGAGGGAAACCAATGTGACACAGAGGGGGAGGAGGGAGATCAGTGTGACACAGAGGGGAGGAGGGAGATCAGTGTGACAAAGGGGGGAAGAAGGGGACCAGTGTGACACAGAGGGGGATGAAGGAGACCACGGTGACACAGGGGGGAGGAGGGAGACCAGTGTGACAGAGGGAGAACAGGGAGATCAGTGTGACACAGAGGGGAGGAGAGAGAACAGTGTGACAGAGGGGGAGGAGGGAGACCTGTGTGTCACATGGGGGGTGGAGGGAGACCAATGTGACACAGGAGGAAAGGAGGGAGACCTGTGTGACACAGGTGGAGGAGGGAGACCAGTGTGTCATAGGGGGAAGGAGGCCGACCTGTGTGATACAAGGGGAAGGAGGGAGACCTGTGTGTCATAGGGGGGAGGAGGGTGATCAGTGAGAAACAAAGGGGGAGGAGGGAGACCAGTGTGACAGAGGGGGGAGGAGTGAGACCTGTGTGACACAGGAGGAGGGAGGGAGACCAGTGTGATACTCAGGGGAGCAGAGAGACCAGTGTGACACAGGAGGGGAGAAGGGAGACGAGTGTGACACAAGGGGGAAGAGGGAGATCAGTGTGACACGGGGGGAGGAGGGAGATCAGTGTGACAGAGGGGGGAGGAGGGAGACCTGTGTGACAGAGATTGGGAGGAGGGAGACCTGTGTGACACAGAGTGGGAGGAGGGAGATCAGTGTGACACAGGGGGGAGGAAGGAGATCAGTGTGACACAGGGGGGAGGAGGGAGAGCTGTGTTACATAGGAGGGGAGGAGGGTGAACTGTGTGTCACAGGAGGGGCGGAGGGAGATCAGTGTGAAACAGGGGGAAGAGAGAGACCTGTGTGACAGAGGTTGGAGGAGGGAGACCTGTGTGTCACATGAGGGGTGGAGGGAGACTTGTGTGTCACAGGAGGGGAGGAGGAAGATCAGTGTGACACAGAATGGAGGAGGGAGACCTGTGTGACACAGATGGGAGGAGGGAGACCTGTGTGACAGAGGGTGGGAAGATGGAGACCTGTGTGTCACAGGGGGGAGAAGGGAGATCTGTTTGACACAGAGGGGGAGGAGGGAGACCAGTGTGACACAGGAGGAGGAGGGAGAGCTGTGTTTTATGGGGGGAGGAGGGAGAACTGTGTGTCACATGAGGGGAGGAGGGAGATCAGTGTGAAACAGAGGGGGAGGAGGAAGACCTGTGTGACACAGAGGGGGAGGAGGGAGAACTGTGTGTCACAGGGGGGAGGAGGGAGACCAGTGTGACAAGGGGGGAGGAGGGAGACCTGTGTGACACAGAGGGGGAGGAAGGAGAACTGTGTGTCACAGGGGGGAGGAGGGAGACC
>NW_004567114.1:2073916-2074688 GCF_000260355.1 Condylura cristata
GGGAGACCAGTGTGACAAGGGGGGAGGAGGGAGACCTGTGTGACACAGAGGGGGAGGAAGGAGAACTGTGTGTCACAGGGGGGAGGAGGGAGACCTGTGTGACACAGGAGGGGAGGAGGGAGACCAGTGTGACACAGAGGGGGAGGAGGGATACCTGTGTGACAGAGGGTGGGAAGATGGAGACCTGTGTGTCACAGGGTGGAGGAGGGAGATCTGTTTGACACAGAGGGGGAGAAGGGAGACCAATGTGACACAGGGGGGAGGAGGGAGACCAATGTGACACAGGGGGGAGGAGGGAGACCTGTGTGCTCATAGGGGGAAGGAGGGAGACCTGTGTGTCATAGGGGGGAGGAGGGAGACCCGTTTGTCACAGTGGGAGGAGGGGGATCTATGTGTCACTGGAGGGGAAGAGGGATATCTGGGTTCCACAGTTGGGAGCAGGGAGACCTGTGTGTCACAGGAGGGGAGGGGGAGACCTTTGTGACACAGGAGGGGAGGAGTTAGACCTGTGTGTCACAGGTAGGTGGTGGGAAACTGTGTGACATGTAGGGTGAGGAGTGAGACCTTTGTGTCACAGGAGGGGTGGAGGGATACTTGTGTGACACAGGGGGGAAGTGGAAAATCTGTGTTCACAATGGGGAGGAGGGAGACCTGTGTGTCGCAGTGAGGAGGAGGGAGATCTGTGTGTCACAGGGTGGGAGGAGGGAGACCTGTGTGACACAGGAGGGGAGGAGGTGAATCCCTGTGTCACAGGAGGGGAGGAGGGAGACCT
>NW_004567114.1:2075521-2078633 GCF_000260355.1 Condylura cristata
GGGATCTGTGTGTCACAGGGTGGGAGGAGGGAGACCTGTGTGACACAGGAGGTTTGGAGGGAGACCTGTATGACACAAGAGGGAAGGAGACCTGTGTGACACAGGAGGGGAGGAGGGAGACCTGTTGTCCCGGGGGGAGGAGGGAGACCTGTGTGACACAGGAGGGTCGGAGGGAGACCTGTGTGACACAGGAGGGGAGGATCAAAACATGTCTCACAGGAGGAGTGCAGGGGGTCTTTGGGTCAGGAGGGTACTAGGAGACATGTGTGTCAGACTCAAGGAATGGGTCTGTGTGTCACCTGTTCGAGAAGTGATATTTTTTTGTCACACTGAGGGGAGGAGGGTCATCTGTTTTACATGAGGGAAGGGAGTGATCTGTGTCACATGATTGAGGGGTGATTATCTGTCACCAGGTGAGGATGAAGATCTGTAACTTGGGGGAGGAGGGAGATCTGTGACTGAAAGGAGGAGGGAGATCTGTGACTGAAAGGAGGAGGGAGATCTGTGACTAAAGGAGGAGGGAGATCTGTGACTAAAGGAGGAGGGAGATCTGTGACTAAAGGAGGAGGGAGATCTGTGTCTGAAAGGAGGAGAGAGATCTGTGACTGAAAGGAGGAGGGAGATCTGTGGCTGAGAGGAGGAGGGAGATCTGTGACTGAAAGGAGGAGGGAGACTGCATCACACGGGAGAAGAAGGCAGGTATGTATCACATGAGGGTTGGAGTCCAAGGGAGGGTAGGAAGATCTGTGTGTCACCTTTGGTGAAGAGGCAAATTTTTGTGTCACATGAGGGGCATGATGTGTGTGTCAGTGGAAGGGAGGGCCATAATCTGTGACAGAGGAGAGGAAGTGAGAGACCTCTGTGTCACACAAGGGGAGGGTGACCTGTGACACTGTGGTAAAGAGCTCTGTCACATGAAGGGAGGAGGGAGATCTGTGTGTCACATGTTGGAGGAGCTGTGACACTTGAGCGGTAGAGTGGATCTGTGTGTCACATGATGTCTGTGGGGATCTGTGTGTCACAGGAAGGGAGGAGGGACTTTTGTGACACATGAGGGGAGGAGGGAGATCTGTGACATTGAGTGAAGGAAGGGGATATGTGTGTCCCATTGGGGAGGAGGGAGATGTGTCACACATGAGGAGGAGGGAGATCACAAGAGGGGAGCAGGTGTGGGTGTCATGGGGGAGAGTAGGGGTTGTGTGTCACTGGGGGGGGCAGAAGGGGATCTGTGTGTGTCCTACAGGGAGGAGTGATGTGTGTGTCACGAGGGGAGGAGGGAGATCGGTGAGTCACAGGAGGGGAGGAGGGGGATTTGTGTGTCACCTGAGGAGTCGAGGGAGTGAGTATCACATCCAGAAAGAGGGCGATAGGTGTCACATGGGGAGAGTAGTGGTTCTGCTTGCCACAAGAGGGGAGGAGGGGTGTTTGTCACCTGAAGGGGATCTGCGTCCTTCAGGGGAGAAGCGCTCTGTGTGTCACAGGAGGGGAAGCAGGAGAGCTGTATCACATGAATCGGGGGGGAAAGCTGTGTGCCATGTGTGGGGAAGGGGCGATCTGTGTCACATGAGGTGGAGATGAGTCCCTAGGGGAGGAGGGAGCTCTGTCACCTGAGGGGAGGAAGGAGATCTGTGTCACATGAGGGGAGCTGTGAGATCTGTGTCACCTGGGGGGAGGATGGCTCTGTGTGTCACATGCGGGGAGGGAGGACAGCTGTGTTACATTTGGGGAGGAGGGAGACCTGTATGTCCCAAGAAAGGAGGAGGGAAAGCTGTGTGTCAGCTGATTGGAGGAGGGTGGGAGGAGGGAGAGCTGTGTCACCTGGGGGGAGGATGGCTCTGTGTGTCAGAGAAGGGCGGAGGGAGATGTGCGTCACGAGGGAGGACAGCTCTTGTGTCACAGGAGGGGGAGGGGTTCTGCGCGTCAGAAGCAGGAAGGCGCGAGACGCAGGGGCCGGGGAGGCCAAGAGGAATGAAATCCCGGCCACGCCCCACAGCCATGCCTTTCCCACACCCCAAAACACCTGTAGGTCTCCTGGACGCGGGGGTCCCCGAGGGCTCCGACACCCGGACAGCCACAGGACTGTCCGCCCGGGCATACTCGCCCTCGCAGACAGAAGCCAGCGGCCGCCGCGCTCCGGGTGGCCTCGGGGAAGGCCGGCCCAGGGCGGGCAGCTCCGCTGGGCTGGTCCACGCGCTTCACCCGCGACGTGCCGCTTGCCGCCCGCGGCCGCCGAGGCAGGAGCGTGCTGTCGGGACGCGGCGCCCACACGGCCCCACGCGGGGGTCCTATGGTCTTGGCATCCGGTGGCCCCTACTCACGCCCCTGTGGGCAGAGCAGCGCCTGTGGCCAGCCCGCGGGGCTTCAGGGTGCTGCCCTGTCCTCTGAGCCCCTCACGTGGTGAGACCGGTGACCTCCAACCACGCAGGCAAGCCGTGCTGCACACCGGGGTGCAGCAGGCGAGGAGCAAAGATTCCCAGGGCCGAGGCGGGACCCCGCCAGGGGTCTGGGCGCAAGGACCCCGTGGGCAAACGGAGAGGGTCTGGGCCCCCGGGCGCCCCCAGCCAGGCGGCCCTCGGCCCAGACCCACCGCGGGACCTGGCGAGCCCCGCGCCCGCCCAGTCGGCGTGCTCTGCCACCCGCCGGCGGGACCGAGGCGTGCTCCCAAGGGTAAGTCCGTGTACTTGATGCCTGGCACAGGGCCTGGCACACGGTAGACCTTCACCGAATGTGCAAACGAATGAATGAAAGCCTGCCATGTACAAGGCCCTGGAGCCCGGAGACGGCGAGCAGGATGAGCAAGGCGATGGCGGTGGGTGGCGGCCAGGCCGCGGGATGGAGGTGAGTCGGCACTGAGCGGGATGGCGGAGGCCGGGGGGGAAGGGGGGCGCGGCCAGGAGGAGGCAGCGCGGGAGATGGGCACCGCGAGGATGGAGCCCCCCATGGAACATGCATGAGATGGAGCCCCAAAAGGCGAGGGGGGGCGGGAGGCACCCAGAGCCCGCAACCCGGGTCTGGAAGCCTCAGGAGGTCAAGGCGGAGAGCGCCCGAGCCCACCGGTCACAGCCCGGGGCCAGCACACCCACCCGCCCACCTGCCGCCGCAGAGCCCGGGC
>NW_004567114.1:2079578-2124739 GCF_000260355.1 Condylura cristata
GCCGCTGGCCGGGAGGCGGGCGGCCAGGCGTGGGTGGGCCTGTGTGCCAGCAGGCCCGGCTGGGAGAGGAGGCCGGAGGGAAAGAGGGTGCTGGCCGCAGGGTGGGGTGACCTCGGCCTGGAGCCTGCGGTCTCTGCGTGGCCTGGCCACAGGCGGCACCAGCTCAGGCCGGCCCCTGCCGGGGCGCCAGGGACCTCGAGCTTGCGGCTTCCTGGCACGGGTGGGGGCGGGGCGGATGTGCTGCGGCGTGGCCCTGCGGGGTCACGGCCACCCTAAGCGAAGGGCGGTCAGCTCCAGCCGAGCAGGTCGTTCTAGGCCAGCTTGGGGCAGACCGGGCGGCTCCCCTGGGGGTGCCCCAGCGGTTCATGTGGGAAGGCCCTTGGCCCCAGGAAGGTGAACCCGGTCTCCTGTGGACGTGTGTCCCCAGAGGGCCTTGGAGTCCCCCCTGAAGCGAGTCTGCCCTGCTGACGTGTCCCCCGGGCCCCAGCCCACCGCAGACGCTCTTGCACTCACCCTCACCTCAGCCACACCAGTAAAGTGCTTTGTAAAGTGCAGGTATATAGCAACGCACACACGCCCTGCCAGCCCCCGCCCAGCCGCCCGGCCCACCCCAGGCGATTCAGGGTCCGGGGGCTCTGGCCACGGAGGTCCCCAGCTGCAGGCCGTGAACCGTCCGGAGACCCCGCTGCCTTCCGCCCCTCGGCCCTCCTCCCCCCACCAGGCCCATCTCCGCAGGGGTGCTCCTGAGACTGGCCTTCCAGGCCCTGGTGATGCTGGGTGCAGGGGCGGGCGGCAGAGCCCCAAGCATCTCCTGGGAAATCCGGGGACACTGCTCGGAGCACTGCCTCCCGCCGCCGGCACAGGACAGCGCCTGCAAGGACAGCTGGAGAGGCTCCTCAGCTCGCCGCCTCCGGGCCCAGCTCCTGCGTGGCGGCCACGGCCCCGGACGAGACCGGCCCGCCCCTCCCGGCGAGCGTCAGAGCCCTGGGTGGACGGGATTCCCTCCTCTCTGCAGCCGCCCCCGGCCACGACCCACCTGGGCGCACAGCCGCTACTCACAGAGCTAAGGGCTCTGCCGCCCAGGCGGTCCTCCAGCGGGCAGGACGACGGGCTGGTGGAGAAACCGAGGCTGGGGAGGGGCGGGGCTGGCAGGCGGGCTTCTGGTGCCTCTGGTCTTCCAGCTTGGCTCGGGCCGGCTCCCCACGCAGGCAGGGCCTCGCCTCTGCTCCCCCGGGGGAGGCCACGGGCCCAGCGAGGTCCTTCCGGAAGCTCAGGACCATCGAGGCGGCCCAGCCTCGAGAGGGGTCCGGTGTCTAGGGACAAGGCAGCGGCCTCTCTGAACCCCAGCGTCCTTGTCTGGAAAGGGGCGCCGGCGGGGCGACCATGGGCCCCACAGCCCTGCCCGAGGGGAGTCTCAGCTCGGCGCAGCACGCAGCAGTCTGCCCTGGCCCTTGGCGGCAGGGACTGAGTGGAGCGCTCTCTCCCGGGGCCCGCAGCCTGGGGACTGCGTCCTAACCTCTGGCCTATCTGGGATGGGGCTCTGCTGGTGTGGAGGCGCCGCGCCCGGGCGCCTCTACTCTGAGCCTAGCTCCCCGAGGCTGGCGCCTTCTTCGCCGGCGCGACGAGCCTGGCTCGCCCGTTGTTTGGCTTGAGACGCTGCGGTGAGGACTTGTAGGAAATTTGCGATGGCGGCTGATGACTGCTCCTTCTTGGAAACCTAGATGGCTTGGCCGAATGCGGCGGGGGCGCCGGTGAAGTCCGCTCGGCGACACGGCTCCTTCGTTCCATCCCGGCCTCGAGTTCCAGTTGCTCATAAAAGGCGAGGGTGTGCGCAGTCCCAAACTTGTGGCTTTCCAGGAAACAGCATCCGCAGCATCAAAAGGACCTGGCGCCGCCGGGCCTGGTCCGAGGGCTCCTCTCAGCCCGCCCCTGCAGCCTCCGGGGGCCGCGGTCTCTGCGGCGCTGGGGAGCAGAGTCTGCAGCTGAAGACGGCTCCTCGGAAGCGGCACGGACCTGGCCCGCCGCACACCCCCGGCTCTGTGCCTCGCTCCCCCTCGCTGACCCCGTCGGGGGCGTCCGCACCAGTACCGCTGGCCTCGCTTCTGCTGTGGCTCCCTGGACAGTCCGGGGCCCGCCGAGCTCAAGCTGCAGCCCAGACACGCTCCTCAGGGACGGCCGAGCTCAGCCCGGGCCCGGGCTCGGCCGTCGCGCCGTCTTCACACCCTCTCCGGGCCCCGCTCTGGCGGAAGGCGTTGCTGGAAGGAGGCGACCGGCTCCGGCCGCCCCAGGGCACAGCTTCACGCCGGGCTGGCGAGCGGGCATGCAGCGCCTTCCCGGGAGAGGAGCTGAGCTTCGGACACGAGCTTGGGTTACACGCCAGGGTGCGGGCAACTTGGCAGCCCCGTGGTTCCGGGCGGGTGCGCGGCCAGGCACGAGGCCAGTACCCGAGAAGGCGGCCAGTGGCGCTTTGCTGCAGGGGCGTCCTCGTGGGCAGGCTCTGTCCAAGGCGCCCAGTCACGAGTCGGTGTCCGCCGCGGGCTCCCCCTCCTGCCGGGAGACCCCTCGCGGCCGCCGCGGCACGCCGATGTCGGTGCGGGACACTACAGGCCAGGGCGGGCGGCGGTCTGCTCTGCCGCCTGCAGTCTCAAGTCACGTCTCGGCCCACCCGCCTGCCCGCGAGCTCGGGCTCTGGCCGTCCACCCGCTCCGCACACCTGCCTTCCGTCAAGGCTGGGAGAGGGGTGTCGCCTCGAGGCCCCATCAACTCTAGGTGTCAAGGGTCTTGGCCTTGGGACGTCAAGAACACTGGCATGGACATCTGAGCTTCATCAGAGATGGGGCTGACCTCTCGGTTCTAGAGCATCAGATGGGCCCGCAGCGTGGACATCGGAGCTGGGCCGAGGGTGAGCGGAGGTCACGGCTCTGGGCGTCAAGCGGGTCCTCGTCACCGCGGCTGAGCTTCCTCGCAGGCGGCGCTCAGGGCTCAGTCCTACGCCACGAGGACCCCTAGTCATGGACACCTGAGGCCATCGGAGGGAGGAGCGGAGTGGTGGCTCTGGAACATCCGGGAGAGCCCCACCGTGGGTGTCTGCGCTTCACTGCAGGCGGGGCCGGAGTCTTCCTTCCGGAACCTCAGCTAGGCCCCGTCGTGGCCATCAGAGCTTCATCAGAGACTGCGGCCTGGGTCCAGCTCGGAACGTCAGCTCTAGTCCTTCGTGGTGGATACCTGAGCCTCGGCGCAGGCTGGAGCTCCAGCCCCCCGTCTAGAGCAGGCCCGGGTCGCCCATCGTGGACATCTGAGGCTCACCAGCGGCTGGGGTTGGGGTCTGCGTGCCCGAGCAGCGAGGTCTCAGAGACATCTGGGCACCCCTGGAGGCTGGCGCTGGGGTCTTGATTCCGGAAGGCAGGCGGACACCCGGCTTCCCCGAGGCTGGAGCTGCGGCCTCGGCCCTGAACGCGGCGCAGGGCCCCACGCGGGGAGCAGGCACGGCCCCACGCGCCGCCGCCCGCGGGCTCTGGGCAGGGCGCACTGTCCGGCTGGGCGTGGGCAGGGACCGTCTGTCTGTCTCGCCGCTGCGCACCGGCTCCGTCGCCGTCCAGGGTGGGGCCGGTCTCGCGGCTAGGCCGAGGCCAGGGCCCGGTGCTTCTTTGTCCCTTGACGTGGCTGCGCTCGTGACTGGGCGCGGCCGTGGCTCCTGGGGCGCATCTCTGCTGAGGCGGGGGAGGAGGGGCCGGGAGGAGGAGGAGAGCAAGAAGAGCAGGGTGGGGAGGCCCGGGGGCGTGGGAGGGAGCAGAGCCGGAGGCCGTGGAGATGGTGGCGGAGGTGGGCGGCAGCTTTGGCCCTGGCCGTGGCGGTGGTGGTGGCCTGTCCCTTCTCAGTGCTTGTTGTCCGGCTCACTTGTTCCGGCAAAGCCAGGGGTGCTGACCCCAGGAACACCGGAGCTGCCCTACTCAGCCCCACTCAGCCCCCCAAGCCTGACCTTTCTAAACTGGGGGTGGGGGGTGTTCCTTCTCTCTGAACCCCAGGACCCTGCTCAGTAGGCCGCTGTGGGACGCATGCTGGCCTCAGAGGCGGCCAGGCCACAGCACCTTGGCCGTGGACGTGAGGGGCAGCCCCGCGGGGCCCGGGGCAGGACAGTGAGCTCAGCTCAGACGTCGTCCGCCTCCTGCCTACACTTCTCTCTGGGAAGAAACCTGGCATCCCACGACTGTTAGAAGAAGGGGCACCCAGGTTAGTTCACCCAAACGTGCATCAACCCCAGCGCCCAGCAGGCCAGCTCTGCTTCCAGCCACCCGTCGCCCTGAGCGCCCCGTGGGCAGGGGACGGGGCCGCTGGGCCGCAGCCGGCTTCCCCACCCCCAGCCAAGACAAGCCCGAGGCGAAGGCCATCCCCTCTCAGATTAGTAGCACACCCATCACCGTAGTTGTTAAGGCAAGAAACACATTTATTGAAGCACAGTCAGGTGTCCAAACCCATTTCACAGATGAGGACAAGGGAGGCTTGGCGAACCCCAAGTCTCAGGGCTCACGAGGGGCCGGGCAGGGGCAGAGCAGTGCAGTCCATCGGTCAGAGGGTGGAGTGTTACTCAAGGGGAGGCCCGGTGGGGCGGGCCCTCCTCGCGGGGGCGGCCCCAGGTCCAGAGTCTTTGGGTCCAGCCTGTCCCGTGGGAAAGCGTGCAGGCGTCCCCGTGGCTGTGGAGGCTGAGAGAGACAGGTGCAGATGAAGGCCACCTGCCCCGACTCCCTGCGACAAGCGTTCTCGTGCAGACAGGAGCCGGGAGCCCGGGACGGGAGCCCAAGGCCACTCTGTGGAGAGCCGGTGACGCGGGGCGGGGGTCCTGGCTCCCCACAGCTGGAGCGTGTGGGGAGCTCCAGCCACCAGCTCCTGCACAGCTAGCTGCCCGGTGCCCTCCCTCCGCCGCCCGCCTGCCCGCCCTCCCCCTCTCCAGCACTTGCAGGGCCTTCCAAAGTTCCACTCACACTGCTCCCAGCTCCCCTGTGCACCCCCACCCACGATGAACCCAGAGTCTGGAGCTCTTGGCCTTTCTGAAACCACCCAGCTCTCCTGTGCGGCCCGTGGCCGACATAGCCTCTCTCTCTTCTGGCGGATTCAAAAGACCCTCCCCGGTGCCCCCACTTCTGCCTCTGAACCTGTGAAAGCCACCGCCCAGGGCTGGCCCCCGGCTGGCGGGCGTGTCCAGGGAGCACAGGGCCAGCCCGGGGCCAGTCAAGAGCCACTCCTGGGCCGAGATGACCGCCGGCCCGGGACTCGCGCCAGGAGCAGTCACTCAGGCGACACCCATCTCACCGCGTCCGGACACGGAGCCGACTGTCGAGAGCCACGAAGGGCGCCACCCGCCTCGGTGCCATCCAGCAGCTGCCCGAGAGGGCCAGGTGGCACCAAGAGGACTGGCCGGCCCAGATGCGCGAGCACACCCTTCTTTGGGGGCCTGAGGCTGGGGCTGCGCCCCGAGTTTGCCGAGGCTGCGCCCCAGTCCAGGCCTCTGCCTCACAGGCCAGTGCCGGGGACTGGGCGTGGCCAGGAGGACATGGGAGCGCCAGAGCTGCCTGGGCTGGGCAGGACATCGGCGGGGGGCTGCGCCCAGGGACGCCAGTTCCCGGCACGCGCCACCGGGAGGGCCGGCTGCTGCTCTGGGCTGCGCCCCCACGCCCCCCCCCCCCCCCCCAGACACTCGGAGACTCGGGGATGCGGCATGTGCGTCACGTCACAGTGCATGCACCTCTGCGCACCCCTGAACCCGCCTCCCAGGAGCCCCCAGATGCCCTGGCATGGGAGGAGGCCCCGGCAGGCAGAGGCGCCCGGCTCGGCGTGGGGGAGGGGCTCTGGTGCGGCTCGCCGGGCCCTGCCTGCCCACCTCAAGCAGGCGCTGCCAGGGCCCTCGCCGAACTCGGGGCGCAGCCCGGGCGAGGTCCTTCAGGGGCACAGGCGCGGGCACCAAGGCCAGTCACAGCAGCCGCGAGTGGAAAGGGCACAGCCTTTCCCGCGAGGCAGCTTGGTCCTGGCCCAACGCCGGCGGGCCCGGAACCTCGACGTGCTCGGCCATAAGACGGGCCCCGGGGAGCAGGGAGCAGGAGGGTAAGGCGCAGAGCTTCATGCCAGGCGTGGGCAGGGCTGAGCAGCCGGGAAAGAAGGGACGGGGCGGGAGGAAGGGAGCAGCCCAGGCCTGACCCCCAGGGCAGGAGGGACCCACCGAGCGGTGAGCCGGCAGCCCCTCTGCGCCCGCTCGCTGGCCCCCGCCCCCTCAAGACGACCAGGCCCGGGACAGGCAGTGGACACGCAGAAGGCAACAGCAGACACGGCTCAGCAAGCAGCGCAGGGCAGCCCCCGCTGACCCTGGGACACAGGACGCACCACGCACACAGGACCACGCCGGCTCTCATCTCCCTGCAGACGTGCACGAGCCCGGTTGCTCGGCGCCGGCCGCTGGCCGTCTCAGCCCTGGACGGGAGGGGACGCGCCCTGAGCTCAAGGCTGAGCGCAGGGGCCTCCCCGCGCCCGTCCCGACATCCCCGACCTGTGGCGCCCAGTGACAGCAGCCCCACAGCCGCCCACCAGTCACAGGTCTCGAGAAAGCGACCGGCAGTGAGAGGGGAAGTCGGCGGCGTGGCCTCGGCTGTGACCCAGGCTGACTTCCCACGCCAAACTCCGACCGGACAGAGGGGCGGCAAGAGCCCAGCGCTCGGGAAACTCGGCAGGCAGGGCCGCTCCGCCCCGCACGGCTCCGTGAGCCCAACGCAGCCGCCCGGCGGCTCAGCCAGCACGGCCACTCGCGCGGGCTACAGTTTCCTTCTCTGACCACCCGCCCACGTCCCAGCGCACCGCAGAGCAGCAGACTGCCCACAGGCCGGACGCAGTGGTAGGTGGCCCTTGGCACTCGCAACCACTTCCAGGGGCGAGTGCGGACACGCACGCGCCCCAACAGGCCTCCCTCGTCTTACCACGCCTCCAGCCGCCTGGGGAACCGATCCCCACCGCAGCCATGCAGAGCGCCCCCACCCCAGCCTCCCACCCACCCCGGCATGCCCCGGGGGCACCCCAGTCACTGGTGTCCTCACAACAGCCCTGCGAGGTGCGTGCCCAGACCCCTGACCCGGGCCGGGCCGTGCCGCGAGGTCCAGCCACACACGCTGCTGTTTGTCCAGCCCGGGTCCTGGCTCCTCCGCTGAGAGATCAAGAGAGCCCCACGGCGACCCCCCCCCCGCCCTTCCCACCCCAGAACGGAGCTCGGGGGCTGCCTGCCTGGGACCCACAGGGCCTGGGACGCCACCTGCCCACAGCATGCTCCGGCCTGCACCCGGGCAGTCACGTGCCCACTGTCTTCGGAACAGAGCCCAGCATTACCTAATCTGGCCGGGACGGACACGCTAAGGTCGCTCTGTAGAAGATCGGGGTGCCCCGGTGGCCTGAAAGCCTGCTCACAGCCAAATTGCCCTCATCCAGACGCCCTGCCCGGCTCTCTCTTGGGCTCTTAAGCACCTGGGCTGTGATTTCCCAGCAGCCGGGGAGCAGTTTGCTGATTACTAATCAGCCCAGTTTCCTAAGGAGCCGAGTGGACGAGGCAATCAAACCTCGGGGACCGGGCCCGAGGCGCCCGCTCCCGAGCGGCCCGCTGGTGCACCAGGCGGACCGGGTGAGTGGGTCGGTGTGTGGGGGTGGTGAGGCCGGGGCTGGAGGCGGATCTCGTGGAGACGCATGGGAAGCGTGGGGTACCTGGCAGTGAGCCGGCCCCGAGGAGGACGCGTCAGACCCAGCACGGGCGCCCCCGCCCCCCCACCCCGAGATGGAGGCTTGCTGTCTGCAAAGGGAGAGGCCACGGGGCCACGCCCAGAAACATAGGCCAAGCTGGGGTCCCCTCTGGCCTCCCCAGTTTGGGAGCTGAGGGCAGAGAGTGGGCCTGACGCAGGAAGCTGGAAGTGGTGCTCTAGTAGAGGGCCGGTGGGAGAGCAGGGCTGGAGGGGTGTCCTGAAAGTCGGGGTGGACCCAGCGAATGCACACCCTCCCCACACGACCACGGAGACCCTGGCTGACCTCGCAGCAGCCCCTGGGGCCTCGTGAAATGCCACTGCCCGGTTGAAGAAAAATTAAAGGCCGCACTTCCACCGGCCTGCGGGGCACACGATGAACCCCAAGGAAGCGTCCGCGCCGAGGCGGCCTCCCCAGGCAGGACAGGAGGCAGCGTGTGCCGGCGGCCTGAGAGGTGGGTGGGCAGGTACAGGGCGGCTTCCTCCAGTGACGGGTGGGTGGTGTCTGGGCGGACACGCGCTGGACATGGCTGTCGGGAAGGCCAAAGAGCCACTCCTGTCCGGCCAGAGGCACAGCAGCTGCAGTAGCGTGCGCCGCCCAGAGGAACAGCTACAGAGGTCCCCAGGCTGCCACGTCACCCCGCGCCCCGGGGCGAAACCATGGGAACAGCCTGAGAGGCACCCACCCTTGGAGGCCCCTACGACACCCTCCCTGAGTCTCCCTGCCAGCCCCCGCGAGGGACCCGGGACAGAGGGCGCCCCACATCCCACAGCACCCCCCCCCCGGCCTGGCCTGCTAGGAAGCCGTAGCCCCACGGACTTGGACAAACAGCTCACAGAAGACAGACACAAACTGCGGGCAAACGTGGAAACGTGCAGTCCTCGGTAGTAACCAGAGCAGCGCAGGGTGAAGGACAGAAAACACTTTCTAAGAGATGAACTGGCGCGTTCGTGCAGGCGGCCATGCTGGCCGCTGCCAGCCTCCGGGCCGCCCGAGCCCCAAGGCCAACCGGCGACTTCATCCCAGCCAGGCCCGTCCGCGCCCCCGACCTCTCACCCAGCAGGCGCCGCCGCGGCGCCCAGGCCCGGTCCCGGGAGAGGACACCCGTCGGCAGCTCCTCGCCTCCGAGGCTCACAACCTAGGACAGACCGACTCGCCGAAGCCAGGATCTCTCCTGGGTGTGAAAAGGAAACGGGGAAGAGTGAAACACGGGGCGTGCTGAGCCGGCGGCCGCGGCATACTGGGGGCGCCAGGGGAAGCCGGCGTCTGCGCAGAAGCCACGGCCAGGGCCAAGCCGGCGGGGCCCCGCGAGGCCGTGGGGGGGAGAGCCGGGCAGAGCAGCAGGGCAGGGGTGGGCACAGCAGGGCGCCGAGGCGGGAAAGGAGGCCGGAACGGCGGGCGCTCGTCAGCAACAAGGACAGAGGCACGTTTACAGAAAGGCGCCACGTGCTCCGATGACATCAGGAGACAGGGACACCCCCCACCCCAGAGGCGGCCCCTCCAGAAAAGGGGGGTCCAAGAGGCACCCAGGGAGCGGGCACAGAGCACAGACGCAGTCAGCCGAGACAAAAACCCCGCCCTGTCCTGGCAGGTGAGACAGAAACGCAGACAGAGCTGAGACAGAGCCCGGAGGGGCTCGGGGTGGACGCGGACCGGACGGGACGCGGGCGCCGGGCCCGGGCCTCCGACCCGCCGGAGCCGTGCCAACTGCCAGTCTCACTCCCAGAGCCGCCGCCGGCCCTTGCCTCTCACTGGCGCCCACCCAGGCCCCAAGAGGTCAGAATTCGCTTCTCCCAGCCCGGCCCCCCGCGCAGGCCGAGAGCCCCTTCCCGGCTGGCTCCCCCGACTGGCCCAGCCTGCCTGGGCCTCTTTCTGGGCCAGGCCCGCCGCCGCCCCCAAACACAGGGGACACGCGGGCTGGCGCCTCCGCCCGCACCCTCAGCTGGCCCCACGGACACGGGCAGCCCTGGCAACACGGCTGTGAGCAGCGCCGAGGGGGCGCCTGACCCGGGACACGGCTTCTCTTCTAAATGCCGTTTTCACGCACTGCGGCTGGGGAGCCGCCTCCAGGGGCAGCCTGGTAGCCCTCGGCCCCCGGGCCTGGACGTGACAGGCTGTGCCCGGCGGGGCGGCCCCCTGGGCTCCGTGCGCCCGGCCACGCCACGCGTCCTGGGTCCGCCACGCTGACCCCTCCCGCTTGGGCACGTGGGACAAACCCAACAGGGTTTACTAAAGCCACAGGGACCGCGGCGCTTGTGTTCACACAACGAGGGGCACAGAACACACAGCAGCCAACCCGGCCACGCCGAGAAGGGCGGGGCCCAGGCCTGTGGCGCAGGCAGCGGGACAGACCAGCAGACGCCCCGCGGCCCTGCCGACGCCCCCGGTACACAGCACACCTCAGACAGACAGTGAGGCCTTGAAACAGGCCCTGGGAGGACATGGCCAGGGGCCACCACGGGCCGGGCAGCCAGTGGGCTCAGAGGCACCCGGCCCCAGGACTGCCCCCCAACCCACAGATGGGGGTGCACCCACATGTGTCTGAAATTCACAGGAACCAACTTCTAGTGATTTGCCACTGGCACCTGGGTCAACCTCAGGCCCGGCTCCTGGCACCTTCAGACCTGCCTCCTTCCCAGCACTGACCCAGGGTGGGCCCGACCCACAGGCCTCCCCCCCCCTTGCTCTCTGCTGCCCCCTGGTGGGAAGATGCCCCCTCGCAGGTAACCCACACCCAGGGAGGGGCCAAGACGCTCACCTGGCCCAACACACCTGTTCACAAAGCCTTCTGCAGGCCCAGAGCCCGACCCTCCCGCCTCTTGGCTACAGAGGGGCGCAGCCAACAGGCAGGAGAGCGTGCACCCCTCATCAGTCCAAGCAGAGAGCAAATGCCCTTCCAGGTTCACAATGGAAACTGAGGATGAGAGCAGAGAAGTGGCCGGCCCAGCCAGGGCAGGCTACGCTGCTCCAAGATGGGGTCCCCTGGGCTGCCCCCGGCACAGGGAGTCACATGTCACAAGCACCAGGCCCCCAGAGGCGCCCCGCCCGCACCAGAGGGGTCTTTCTCCCTCTCCCACCCTCCCCCTTCCACCCACTGGGAACTGGCCCTTCACCCAGGAACTCAGGCAGCCCCGTCCTCAGGCCAGCGCAGCCCCTGGCCGTCCCCAGGCCAGCGCAGCCCCTGGCCCTCCTAGGCCAGCGCAGCCCAGCCCCTGGCTGTCCTCAGGCCAGCGCAGCCCAGCCCCTGACCGCCAAGACGCCCTCCTCAGCCCTGGGTGCTCGACATGGACTCCTCCTTCCTTTCCTGCCTCTATCTCTCCCACCTCTTGCTTCCTTCCCTGCATCGTCTCCTTGAGTCTCTCACTGCACATTCCGGGACACAGGGTGACTCGGCTGTCACTCCTGGCCCGGAGCCCCTTTCTCCCTCTTCCACGCACTCCGTGGCCTCCCTGTCTTGTTCAGGTTAGTCAAATCCCTGGCAAAAATGAGCCCCGCTGGCCCCACACCCACGGACCAGGCACCTGCTGTGCCCTCGGCCACCTTCCAGACACGTCTGCTCGTATTGTCAGCCCTCAGCCGCGCAGCCGACGTTCCGTTACGCTTTGAAAGGTGGGTGCTTTCTCCGGTAAAGGCCTGTGTACGAAGCCGATCGGCACCCCGTTCAGACACCCTCTGGACCCCGTCTGTCACACCGGTGGCTTCTGATCTTTCCTTTCACCCCTTGGCTGCTGTTGGGCTCCCTCCACTCTCCCTGGCCCCCCCTGAGGACCAAGGGTCCAGTCCGCCCTGCCAGGTCCTCTCCGCCAGAGGCCCCAGCCTGGGCCCCAGCAGCCCCAGGGCACCCTCAGGGCTGAGCCTCGATCTGCCTCTGACCCTGCCTCTGACCCAGCCACCGGTGGCCTCAGCCTTCCTGTTACTCTCCTATTCCGGATTTTACTTTCATGTGTGGGCCTCAGGTGCACAGAATTGGATCAGCCCTGCTCCGCGGCCCCGGGGGCTGCTCACACCAGCCCATGCGCTGACGCCGCGGCTGGTGATTCGGCCGAGGGGTGACTTAACCACCTCAAGAGCCTGGTTTTGAGTGAGTCGTACGCTCGCGGCCCAGCAAGCCCCTCTGCGCGGGGCGTCGCCGGGCCCCCCACCGGGTGCCCCACCGCTGCCCTCCATCCTGGCCTGACTGGTGGGGTCCCTCATTGCCAGCCTTCTCTTCCGCATCTCCTCATCCGTAGGAGCCAGGTGCAGACGTGAGCGCGTCCCAACGGGCATCGCCCGCTCGCTCGGACACTCCTGTGCAGGCCGCTCTGGGGCGGGCCGGTTCCTGTCCCGTGACGGGCGGAGCCCTGTTTTCCGTATTTGCCAGGCGTATGAATAACGTTAGTTCGCCCCACTTAAGTACTTATCCAGTAAGTGCCTTGCCCACGTGTCTGTTCAGTTTCTTCCCCTGCCCTGTTCTGACCCCCGTCTCTCCTTCAATTCTTCAAACTCGCCCTAAGAACGTACATTCCTCCTTTCAGCCTTTGATTTATAGCTGGGTTTTTATGGTGTATCTGCTTGAGGGCCACAAATCTGAACCCGTGGGCATCGTCTGCGCCAGACCCGTGCTCCCACGGGCGAACCTGCCTGACCTACTTGCGTCTTCTCCCTCCTCGCTCGCTCTTTGATTTCCTCCCCCTCACCGGCGTGTGTCACACCCTCAAGGCCTCTCTGGACCCTTCATCTTCTGCAGCCGACTGACCTCCCGCAAGCCCTCTTCTCTTCCGCCTTCCTTCACACGTCCACGCCTGCACGGTCTTTCTTTCCATTACTCTGCACGCCTGCACGGCAGGTGCACCTACCTGGACACGGCACCAGCTCCCACGCTGACCTCCCCCAGCCCGGCCCCCCACCCGGCTCAGCTTTGGGCCGCCCCTGGCCGGGCCCAGACGGCCCAGACGAGACCGCCCCGCCGCGCCCTCCAGCGCCCTCTGCGGACAGAGACGGGCCACGCTGGCCGCGGCCTCCCCCTTCCCCAGCTCTCTCCCACTCTCCCTCTTCTGTTGCCCACCTGATCCTTCTGGTGCTTAGCTGCCAGGACCCGGAGTCAGGGCCGCCTGCGGGGGCCCACCTGGGTGGGGTGTCCCACCCCCCCTCAGCCCCCGCGACGCTGCCCGGGCCCATGGCGCCCCATCCTCCCTGTCGGCCCCAAGTGTGCCCAGCGCCTGAGACCCTCGGTGCTAGCTAACGTCACCTCAGGTGCCCTGGGTCCTCCTTGCTTTCTGACTGTCCGGTGTGCGCCAGGAGTACAGGGGGTCCAAGCTGAGGCCCGGTGCTCAATAACCCGCGTGTCCCCACTGCTGCACGCCCCCCAGCCCAGAACCGCCACTTCTCCCGTCCATGATCACTTTCGCTCCCTCCACTTCCTTCGCGGCCTCACTCCCTCTCTGTTCATGACCCCAGTAAGTCCGACCCCACCATCAGTTTGTGGGGGTGGGGGGCTCAGAGTCCTCTTTACCTTTCTGTTAAAACTATCCGACGCACGAAAAGCTCTGCGCAACTAACGTGCACAACTCAAGGAGCTGGAGAGAAGCACGCACTGAGAACCCACCGCCACAGTCCACGCACCCCAGGGCCCCCCGCCCTCTTACGGACGGCTGGGACCCCGTTTGGGGACAGGATACTTCCCGGGGCCCCCTGACACGGCGGCCCGCACCTGACCGCTCTGTGCGTCGGCGTCCTGGGCGGCAGCCGGACCTGGCCGCCTGCATCTCTACCTGTCTGGTTTACACCCAACCCCGCTCTCACTCGTTCAACCCACCCCCCATTTGACAATGCAAGAGACACCAGAGAAATGACCTCCCACCAAGACAAGCTCTGAGACCGGCGCCCTCCCCGAGGGGACCACCGAGGGTGCGGCCCGTCCTCGGCACGGACCACAGGGATGCGGGTGCCGGCAGGCGGCTGTTTGTGCTGCTCTGCCACCCAGGCTCATGCCCGGGGCCGGCTGGCGGGGGGCAGGGAGGCCCAGGCCCCCGGGCCCCTCAGTGGCATCCCCATGAGAACCCTGTTTCAAGACCCCGAGCACAGAGACACACGCTGTACACAGCCCCCCGGTGGGAAACACGGACACAGAGTTCACTTCTAAATAGACGGCTTTGTGTGCAGCAACATAAAAATATTTTGGCCTTTCAAGGCCAATACAAAAGAAACTCCCCATTACCATTGCTGAGTGTCTCGGTCCCAAACAATAAAGAACTTGAGGAGGTTTAGCCGGAAACTTTGAAGACAGAAAATCTGCCCGTTCTGTTTTCCAGACATTTCAAGGGGGCGCACGGAGGTCACCGGTGCTCCGAGGCCATTTGAGAGGCTGGTCCCTCGGCCTGGGCTTTTCCTGGCCCTCTCAAGGGCCCCCAGCTCCCAGGGCCACTTCATCCTCGAATGCCCTGCGGCACAAGAGGCAAAGGAGACTCCACAGTGAAGGGCCATTCATGGGCAGGAGAGGAGAGGCGACATTCTTGCGGGGTCCGGCCCTCCAAGCCGCCCGTAGGGTCCTTTGCCAGAGACGGCACGAGGGGCTGGGTCCTGCCGCAGCCCGCTGGCCCCCCAGGCCCACACGCGGCCCCATGGGCGCCCCACCCCGTGCTCGCCCGTCTGTGTGCGCTGGGGAGCAGCCCCCCAACCCCCAGTGCCAAGACCACAGATGTGCGTCCCACACGCCAGCAACTTACGATTCCGAGCTGGAGGGTGCGGGGCCGGTGTCCGAGGTCCCTTCCCGCAGAGGAGTCCAGAGGGCGGCTTCGGCTGGAAGGAGAAAGCCCCGGTCACTGACCTGGAACTAGCAGCCGCGGGGACCCCAAACTGGGCATCAGAGGAGCCGGCATTGCTCTCTCCCACGCCCGGCCCCGCTCACTCACCTGCGGCCCACACAACCCCGGCTCCAGCTCCACAGCGGGTGGACCGGCCAGTGCCCACTCACAGGACGCAGCCTTGGGGATGCCCTCGGGCCTGAGCGCTGCCTCGGGGAACCCAAAGGTGCGGGGACCCCGAAAGAGCAGACAGAACGCCCCGGAAGAGCCTCCACCGTGCAGGCAGGACACCAAGGAGCCAGGCCTGGGGGAGGCCAGGGAAAGGCTCGGGGGCTCGACCCAGCAGCGCTGCCCACGGCCACAGCACGCAGGCCACGCCTGGGGGAAGCCAGGGAAAGGCTCGGGGGCTCGACCCAGCAGCGCTGCCCACGGCCACAGCACGCAGGCCACGCCTGGGGGAGGCCAGGGAAGGGGCTCGGTGGCGCCAAGCAGACATCTCCTCCGTACTGGCTACGTGCACCGGGGCCGCCCCGTGAAGGCGACAGCGGCCACTCCGAGCACTAAAGTTTGAAAAGAGTGACTGAGGGGTGCCAGATGCACGCCTGGCCCAGCACCCACGGGCGCGCACCCCGGTGCTCCCAGCATCGCCCGCTAATGATGATGCATCATCAGCTGAAACTAATGGCCGCGTGCAAGGTGTTAACGATCCGGGAAGTGGGGGGTAATGGGACATGGGGTCCTTCCTGCTCACTTTTCCAGTAACACTGCAGACGCTCGGGGAAGTCCATTAAAACTGTATTTGCAAACTAAGTTGATCCTCAGTGTTTGTTCAGGAAGAGTACCCAAAGGTGGGCCGCAACGGCTGAGGTCTAATTGGCCTGGTGAGGTGGAGGCGGGGAGCAGGGAACACGGAGGTGCAGGCTGCTCCCTGGTCCTCCAGGAGCCCCCAGGAAGAGCCCTGGCGACGGGCCTGCTGGGCCTGAGCCACGGGACACCCCAGAAGCCCTAGCCGCCCTGCCCCGACCATGTCGCTCCCGGGTGGCGGGGACTCGGGAGGGTGGGGAGTTTCCTGGTCCTCCTTACAATCCCTTCCCTGCCTTGAGCTGGCCAGTTTCTCCCTAATTGCTGGGTTTTCTGACCAAGCAAAAGAAAGCATCTTAAAAGTAAGTGTCCAATAAGCAGTGAGGAGATCACGGACAGGCGCAGGCGGACGCAGGTCACCTAAAAGCTCCAGGATCCCCATTTGAGGCCAGAGACACCCCAATAGGGATCTCCATTTGGTACCAGAGACACCCCATTAGGGACCCCCATTGGGTACCAGAGACACCGCATTAGGGATCCCCATTTAGTACCAGCGACACCCCAATAGTCTGACACCTCTGAGCACCTGGGGTGAGCACCTGGGGTGAGCACCTGGGGTGAGCACCTGGGGTGCCGTCTGGTTACCACCGCCTGATCCCAGGAGCCTCAAGATTCCAGCCCCTGAACACCCAGCGACAGAGCCCTTCCACCCTGCAGGGGTGACCCCAGGGCCCCTTTGGTATTTGCAACAGGGTCAGGAAACCAGGAGGTGCCCGCATAGGGGTTTCTCCCTGTTTCTGCTCTCCTAGGGCGCACAGGCCTGTCTGTAAGTCCGTGCAGACCCAGGGGCAGGGCTGGCCTGGATTTGCCAGCGGTGCCCACAAAGCAGAGCTGGGTGGATGGGAGTCCCTGACCACAACGAGCGGTGGACTCCGCGCAAGGGGCACAGGGGGGCCTTCGCAGGGGGGTGCTCAGAGCCCCGGCCTCAGGGGCAGCCCGGGACCACCCCAGAAACCCTCCCGGACCAGCCAGGCTCGAAAGGCCCCCGCTCCGCACCCCAGGTGTTCACAGGGTGCTTTCTAGAGGCAACGGGCTCCCTGGCGGGGCAAGCCCTTGGCGCCGCGGGGAGGTTTAGCTCCCTGAAAAGGTGCTTGGAAGTAAAATGCTGGCTGTGAGAACTGGCGTGGCAGCCTCAGGCTCCCGCCCGGACCTGGGACGTTTACGAAAACAGGAGCAGTAGCTGGGACATCTCTTGAGATCTGGTCCCCTCCACCGGCCACACGGGCCCTCTGATTTCAGGGGGCTGGCTCTGGGGGTGTTTACATATGCCTCTTCCTGGAATGTCACTCTTTGCCTCAGGAGTGGGCAATTAGAGAGAATTAGGCCTATTTGGCTTATGTTTGCCGCTAATGGACAGAGTGGCCGAGGCAGCCTTGGGGAAGGCGGGCTGCTGGTCTAATTGAAGCTGGCAATTTTTCGATTCCTCATTTCAGCTCGCAGGTATTGTAGCAACCAAGGTCACAAACAAAAGCCACAGCCCACCACAGGAACAGCCGGGCGCGGCCAGCCCGGGCTTCGTGAGCTATTTATCACGCGTGCTGCAGCTCAAAGAGAGCTGGAGGTGTCTGCAAAGCAGCCTGAGCCGCTGCGGGTGCAGGTGCTGGTCACTGTTCCAGCAGTTGCCACCAACGGCTTCCTCGGGAAGTTCCGCGGGGTGGCCCGGAGGCCGGCCAGGAGCTGACGGAGGGCTGCTCTGGCCAAAGGCCTTCGGGGGAGACCCAGGCCGTACAGCCAGCCCCCTCCTGGAACGGAAGGCTTGGCCGGCCCATCTTGCCCACAGTCATGCCACAGCCCCCAAGGGCTCTCCAGGCCTGGCCAGCAGCCGGACATCAGTGGAATCCCGGCCCCGGGGCGGCGGGCGCCCCTGAGTGGGCGTGGGGCGTGAGTGCCCATAGGAGCTGCAGCGGGCTCGCCGGCAACTGGGGATCCTGGTGGCCAAGAGGGCGCTACCTCCAGGGCGCTACCTCCAGGGTCTGCCCCTCGGCCAGGCACCCACCCTCTGGGCCTCATCTCTAAACCAGAGGGGTGCCAGGTGGTGGGCCAGTGCCCTCCGGAGCTCCTAGGGCCCAAAGTCCCAGCAAACAAGCCCACCAGGCAGCCGCAGGAGCCCGGGGAAGACAGAGCAGCCAGATGTTGAAACCCACCGTGCCCACCTCACAGGAAGGGAAACCGAGGCCAGGGGCAGGGGCCAAAGCGGTCATCATGCTTGGGGAAGAGCAGGAGCTGCCACCGGGCCCCCCGAGGCCACTGCTGCCCCCAGGGCGCCCAGGCAGAACTGGCCGGGACCACACAAGAACTGCAGAGGGCACCTCTGTCCCCGCTGGTGGCACAGGCACTGGGCTCTCCAGTCCTGACCCCTGCTCCTCCTGACAGAGTACGTACAACAGGCGAGCGCCCCACGGAGAGAAGGGGAAACCGAGGCCAGATGATGGCCTGGCCCCACTGGGAGCGGGACCCCTTGCTGTCGTGAGGGGGGCTGGCCCAGCTCTTCCGTGGGCGAGCACTCTGGGCGCTGTGGGGCTCACAGCGACTCCTCCGCAGAGGACTCCTTGCTTGGGCACCCCCGCCTGGGGCTGCCCCATCCTCCCTAAACACAAACACTGCCCTGGGCCCTGAGCGCCTGGGCCCAGCTCAACCTGGGGGGACGCCATGATGGACGCCGCAGGACCACCCGGAGAAAGGGCTGGAAAGACAGCAAGGGCCGGGGCCCAGGTGGCTGCGGACCTGGCCCAGCCCGGCCCAACTCGGGGGGCCCCCCGGCCCCTCCCCCGCACCCTGCCCGGAACCCCGCTCTCCCGGCTCTCAGGCCGGGTCTGCCCGAGGGCTTGTCTCTAGGCATGGCCTCCGCTGAGAAACTCGCCCGAAGAAAGCCCCAGGAGGAGGAGAGTGTGAGCATCTGGGGTCACGCTGCAGGGGTGGCTGGTTAAGTGTGTCATTGTACAGCCTCTTGTCTGGGCCCTGTCGCTCCCCCACGCACACAAGGGCAGGCCCCAGGGAACACACACACACACACACTCACACGCACACGCACGCTCGCTGTCTCTGGGAAGGTAATTGAGGTTTTCTTCTTTTCATCTGAAGAAAGGCACCTTCTATTAAAAGAATGTATTCACAGGACCTGGGAAAACTCATCCACGCTCGGCCCTCCCAATTATCCCCAGGTGGCTGGGCTCCGTGGCCCCCACATTCCTTTCTGCCTGCGCCTTTGTTCCCACTCAACGGCCCTGGGAGCTCCCAGGCTAAGAGGCTCCCCCTTAAGCCCCTACCAAAGACCCTATTCACCGCCTAGCCGGCAAAGGTGGTTTCTCCTCTTCCTCGGAGCTGGGGGAGCTGGGGCCGGGCTGGGCTAAGCGCCCCGTCTGCTTTGTTTGGTAAGCCCAAAGAAACCAGAGAGCAATTAGGAGTGGCCTGGCCGCCAGCGCTCCTCTCCTTAATGAATTCCTCTCCCACACCCCTCCGGGGCGGCAGGCCCATCTGGGCTCCCAGACCCATCCTCCTCCCAGAGGACCAAGTCCCCAAAACGCGACCGGAGTGACCCCCACGCAGAGTCCAGGTCGGGACCAAGTGTCCACTGCCCAGGAGGCGCCAGCAGCTGTAGCACCCAAGGGCATCTCAAAGATGGACTCGTGGTGGCTCCTTACAAGGGGGTCCCTGGCCCTCTGCTGGGCCTGAGGGAAGGCGGGACGCCCTCCGGGCCTGCTCTTCCCACCCTGTGGTAGGGACACTGGGGGCCCCCTCCCAATGCAGGCGTCAGCCCCCTCCTCCGGGCCTGTCCCACCAAGGGGGCAAGCCCCTCCACCTCTCCCATCCCTCGACTTCCCGAAGGGTCCACTGCAAGTCTCCTGGGGGCCTCTCCTCCATTCCAGCCAGACTTCTCCCCCTGTCCAAGTGGGAGCCCCACACCCAAGATTTTTCCTTGCTGGAAAAATTACAACTTTCCCAGAAATTTCCATCGGCTCAAAAACAGTAGGACAGGGCCCTCCCTGGTGGCGCCGTGGGTTGGAGCGCAGCACTATGAAGCTGGCGTGGCCACTTCAGTGCCAGTTCGATGCCCGCCCGGGAGGTGACCACAGGGCGCCACAGACCCCTCCTGTCTCCCCGCTGCTCCCCTCAGCAGTGTACTTTGTCCGTCTGCCTGTTCTGTGCCCACTGTCTCTGGTGAACCCTCTCACCCCCACACTTCTGGCCTGTACCCCAGTTCTGAAAGCATAAATAAATCACTCTTAAAGAAAAACAAACACAGCAGCAGGACAGCAGGCTGGATTTCCCTGCTCCTGGGGTTCGGGCAGCGGAGGGGAGCCCCTACCCCCAGCTCTTGGGACTGGCCGCATTCACAAGTTAGTGAAGTCCAGGCTCCTAGCAGAAAGCTCCCAGCACCCCGCCCTTTCAGGCCCCCACCCGGCAACGCGGCGACTCCACGGTGTCCGCTGCCCTTTAACCCGCGGGGACTTTAGTTTGTCTCCCTCCACACCCCCTTCTGTGTGAAGCCGCCTTCCCCCTTTCAAGGGAAGCTTCATTAGCAAGCTCATTAACGACAGCTCCATTTTCTTCTCTCTAGAAGTCGGATTGCTCATAAAAGATGCCAAAGTTACCGCCTGGACGTAAACACATCACATGCCCGGGTGCCCCGGCCTCCATGGGCTTTGACATCACTTGGAGAAACAAGCTTGAAAGTGGGGCGGGGGCGGGGGGTCGCCATCAGGAGGCGTGAGACCAGGAGCCCTGGACTGCGGGTGGGAAGCGGGGCGCACGGGCGGGGCGGGGGAGCAGGCTTTCCCTGGAGGAGAGGCCGGGGCTACCCTCCCCTTCCCGGTGGCCCAGGGCAGGGGCAGGTGGGAGCTCAGGGCCGCCTGTGACAAGGGCCTGTCCCCACGCCTGTGCCCTGGGGGTGTCCAGCCAGAGACACCGGGGGGCTGCTGCGCAGTGAGGCCCCGGGGCCCTTGGGCCCTGCCTGCTGCCCAGGCTGGTGCCAGACCTCCCCCGAGTCCGCGCCACGGCCTTCCTGCCAGCCCGAGATGACAGACTTCGGGGCCGACCGAGGCCGTGTTTCGGCATCCTTGCGGACCCGCCCGTGACGCACAGGACCCAGGCAGCTATCTGCCTAAGACTGAGCATGTCCAGGCCCCCCTAAAATGCAGCTCAGCCCCGAGGCGGGCCCGGCCCCCACCAGGGAGCCTGCTCCCTTAACCGGCCCCCAGCCCCAGCCCGGGATGTTCCCAGGAAAGTGTCGAGAAGCGGGGCGCTTGGCCCGGACAGGCAGCGCTCTGGTGTTCCCTTGGGGGCCCCACATCCTGCCCGCGCAGAGCCCCCAGGCCTCTCCCCACCTCACGGTGTTTGCAGGTGCTTCAGCAAATGCCAGCCGCGGAGTAAATATCACGGGAGAGCCCCGCAGCCCTCCCGGATCCAGCCTGGGCGCCCCTCGCTCCGGCTAGGCGAGCTCTCCGGGGCGACCTCACCAAGGCCGCGGTGCCCAGACTGCATGACCTCTGCCCCGGCCCCCGACGCATTCCGTTTACGGATAGTATCCCACCCCATTCCATTTCTGGGCAGAAGCACCGAAATGTCTGTTTGCTGAAAGAGCATGATCGAAGCTTCTTCGGAAACCAGGGGCCCCTGAGCAGAGGGGCTGCAGGGCCCAGCCCCTGCGCATGGCCGGGGATGGGGTTGGGGGTGCTGGCCTCGGACCTGAACTCAGCTTCACACCCGTCCTCCGGACCTCACCTCCCGCTGAGTCCCGGCCCTCCGCCCAGGGGCGACACGCGTGGCCTGCTGGGCCTGGGCTAGTCTGAGAGCCCCGGCCCCCGCGGGTCTCAGTCTGGTCTCAGCCACTGGGACCCCAGATGGAAGGTGTCCTGGGCCAGGCCTCCTGCGTCCTGTCCTCTGTCCAACTGGCCACAGGGGCTGAGGGTAACCAGAAGGGCCTGTCCTCAAGGGCCAGCTTCCCTGTGGGGTCTCCCAGGGCACCCACATGCCCTCTGCCCCTTAAGGCAAAGCTGGTGTGGACACCCAGAGAGCCCCAACCCTTAGTCTCGCCAGGTCTGGGAAACCTCGGGAACAGGGGTCCTGGACAAACAAGTGAAGGCCGGGGGTAGGGGGCATTAAGGCTGTGAGCCTCAGACCACATTGCCTCAGCGTTACTGTAGCAAATACACACAGACCATTCCTGTCTCTGTGAGTCCAGGGGTGCAGAAAAGAGGGTGCGAGGAGCTCAAAACTGTAGTGCGTGCCCTCAGACGCGGCCGCCCCTGCCGCCCCGCTGCCCTCAGCAGTGGGTGTCCGTCAATCGCTTGTTCTGCTCCCCACTGTCTCTGGGGAGTCCTCTCACCCCCGTACCTCTGGCCTGCACCCCCATTCTTGTGTGCATAAATAAGCAAATCTCTAAAAATAAATAAAGTGCATGTCCGGAGCCCCCCACCCAGTGGGGGCCCGCGGCCCCGCCCGAGGGCAGAAAGAAGATGGGTCCTGCTCCCACCAAGCGGCCACCCAGCGGCCTAACCCTACCCCAGCGCAGCGGACCTACTGTGTGCCGGCCAGAGCCGCGTCCCTCACCCTCACTTACCGAGGCTGCCCAGTCGGGGCCCCACGCGCTGGCTCGGGGAGGCGAAGGCCTCTGCTCCAGGCAGCTTTCAAGTCCAGTGGGCGCAGGGCTCCCCCTGGTCTGTGCACCCCTGAGGAGACTGAGTCAGTTCACGGAGTGCCACGAAAGCAGAGACTCACCGAAAGCAGGCGGCGGGGCGCGGGGCTGCGTGGGGGCCGGGCCGGTGTCCGCAGGGATCGTCCCTCTTCCTGCTCTTCCTCGGGCCAGGCGGGGCTGGGTCACAGCTGGGGTCCAGGGCCGACAGGGCGACCTTCAGGAGGGACAAGAGTTAGTGCCCGGCCAGGAGCACCCCAGGGGCCACGCTCTGGAGAGGAGGCACAGGCCGGCCTCACCTGCGGGCTGCTGCGGCAGGTGGCTCACAAGGAGACGGGGAAGGCGCGGGAGACGCCGCAGGCCTGGGCACAGCCTCCTGACCTGCAAGGAGGCAGGGAGGATCTGCTAGGGGCCAGGCCAGGGGGCCAGGCCAGGGGCGGCAGCCGCCATCTCAGCCCACTGGGCTGCAGGGGAGGCGTTGAGGATGGCGCAGAGGGCGCCAGCCAGGGTGTGCCCTAGAGGCGGGAGCAGTCAGCAGCGCAGCGTGGCGGGTTGGGGGGCACTGAGCCGGGGAGGCCGCGGTGACAGGGTGACGGCAAGCAGGGCGCGCAGCAGGCAGGGCCAGGCAGCCACAGTGTGGGCCCAGCAAGGAGAATGGCCCTGTCAGGCAGAGGGCTGGGCAGCGGCGTCCCAGGGACAATGGTGACTTGGGCACAGAGGGGGCGGGCCGGACAGGAGAGACTAGAAAGGAGCCCGAGAGGGGCCGCCAGGCAGCGTGAGTGCGGAGGCAGCGGGCAGGGGCAGCTGCAGGTGCTCCCTGGAGGTCCCGGGCCACCGTCCCCACGTCAGGACGGGCCCCAGCAGTGACGGCAGAGCCGCCGGTCGACCCCCGAGGGGTAGGGTAGGCAGAGGGAGGGGTCCGACTCAGACCCAACTCAAGAGGGGGACCTGAATGGCCAGAGCGGGAGGGAACACACCCCCTACCGCTGTTCTCCCACCTCGGTCCTGCGCAGGGCCGTGGGTCCAGAACAGCATCACCGAGCTAGGGGTGTGGGAGGCAGGGGGCGGGAGCCTCTGGGGGCCCAAGCAGGCCGCACCGCCGGCCCCGCGCCCCCGCCTGCCTTTCCTACAGAGCCAGAGTCCCCCACCCGCGCCCCGAAGGGCCGCCACGCCACCCACACAGGAGCCACCCCCCAGCCGCCCTCCCTGGGAGACAGAGGCCGCCAAGGGGCACACTAGCGTGGCGGGTGTCCTGCCCCTGCCGGGCGTGGGCTTGATCGGCAAGGATCGACTGTTGGCTGACGGAATGAACGCACGAGTGAATGAAGGGGTGAGACCGGCTGGCCCCGCTCAAATGGGGCCCCTCGTCAGACCAAATCCGCCTCCACCCTTTTGGCCTCGCGCTCCCAGACACCCGCCTAGCAGCTCAAGTGTGCGGCCAAGTTCCTTCATGGACTCGTCTGTCCAAACAGACATCCCACATACTCTTACTGAACCCCACTTTCGCCAAACTGGTGCTGGGACACCCAAAGGAAGTGTGGGCTGGCCTAGGGCACCCCCAGAGGGCCAGATTAGGACTCAGTGCTGGAGGGGTGGGGGGCTGGAGAGCCAAGGTGAGGGTGGTGAACAGAGAAGCAGCACATCTTAAGAGGGGAGAAAGAAGGGGGGACACATCTCCTGACCGCTCGCACCTCTGGCTTCCCACCTAGTAAGGCCACATCTGCCCAGCTCTCCTGAGGCTCCAGGACCCACTCCACTTGAAGAGCCCAGTAGGGGTCAACACAGGCCAGTCGGGGAACCCCTAGGCTGGGTGCAGCCGAGAGCTGCGTGAGTGCGGAAGGGGGACTGCAGAATCAAGGGGCCGAGGCAAAGGGTGACCTGGCTCAAACAGGCAATTCGCTGTGGCCTGGGGTCAACACGGCTGCCGGGCTTCCTGAAACCCAAGCGGGGGTGAGCGCCAGGCCCGGGCAGGTTCCCAGAGAGCACGAAATCCCCAGCACAAGGGACAAGAGCCTCCCGGCCTCCCTGGGTCCTCAAAGGCTGGCTTCTGGGGGGCTTTGGGCTTGAATTACCGTCTGTCCACATTTCCGGGGGAGAAGGTCTCAGGGGTGGTTATTTTTCCTAATTAAAAGAAGTCACTTCAAATACCAGGGGCTGAGGGGTAAGTTCTTGTGGAGCCCCTGGGGCTAGTCTAAGACACCCAAGTCACCTCCACAAAGGCAGAGATGCCCCAACCAGTCACTGGGCCACCTGCACTTTGGGGGGATGCTGGGGGCTTGGCTTGGCTTGGCTAGCTGGGCAGGGCCCTCGCCGCGGGGGGGGAGGTAGGGGGCACCGCAGATAAAGTTCTCTTGCTCCGCCCGCCCACCCACCCGCTTCCCCTTGGCTTTTTCCATTTGGGGAGGGTCTGGCTGGAGCGCACAGGTTCATCAGTGATCTAGACTGATCCGACTGGAGCAGAAATGTCCAGAACTGGGGGACAAATATGAGCAAGTTTCGGACCTGGGCATATTTGCTCTAAAGGCATCAGAGGGCTCCCGGGAGGGTGTGGGGGCTCGGGTGGGACTCAGGGCCAGCCATGGCGCCTGCAGATGTCAGACCTGAGCCCCAACCTGTCCCTGGGCCTCAGCCTCAGCTCATCAGTGTGTAGGAGTCAAGCGTGAGCCCCCAAAAAACCCCTCTTCCATGGGGGGCCCTAGGGCCCTTCCCTACCACTGGCGACACTCGCTTTAATGCTGGGGCCGGAGGGCAGGAGTGTGCTAGAGCTGGAGAGGTGTCTCAGACCCCACCACCGAGGGGCAGTGTCCAGGCGGAATGACCAGTCCTAGCCATGGCGTCGGTGTCGCAGGTCCAACAAGGAGGGGCCAGAGAAACCTGGGGACACCCTGCTGCCCAGGTGCTGACACCGTGGCCTGCATGTCCGGGGCCCCCACACGCCCAGGGCGCGGGGAGGTCGCAGACAGGCAGGGCGGGGGCAGACCTGGGCTCCACACCTAAATTGGAGGTGTGGCCAGAAAGCCTGGTGGCCCTGGCCCCAGGACCGCGCTCACCTCATTATGCCGATCAGGGCCCTTTTCCCTGCAGACAAAGGAGGCCCCTGCGAGCCAGTACTGGAATCCAGCAGCCGCCTCATTAGTCTGCAGGCTCTTCCTTCGAGGAGGCTGAAGATTAGCCTCGTGTTCATTAAGGGGAAAGGGCCAGAGTGGAGTAAACTGAAAACACAGCTGGGGGCGGGGAGGGCCCGCTCTGCGGGCCATTGATGCCCTGAAAGACCCATGTACCTTCAGGATTTAATCACCAGCTAAGAGGGGCGGGCCCAGGGGGTTTATCTAGGATTCAGGAGGTAAAGAGGTTAAACCTGATAGAAGTTAAAAACCCAAAATGGGACAATGTGATCGGAAAGCTTCTGGGATTTGTCCCTGAGGAATGAAGTCAAAATCTCTTTCCTGTTTACTTTCTCTGGGCCCCAGAAGACCAGACGGCACCTTTCTGGATGTGTTGGGGGGGAGGGGTGTTCATGCCTTCTATGCCCACCCCCTCCCTACCTTTTGTCTTAATGCCTTTTTTCAGTCTTTCCCACTCCCACTGTTTTCCATCTGGGGTCCTTCCTGTGGGACCCCAACCTGTAAAAAATCTTCCGAGGACTCCAAGTGGAATGTCTTCTGAACACTCACTGCCAGAGCAAGTCCCCCAACACCTGGCAGGGAGAGACCCGCTGACCCTCCACAATGGAGGAAAGGGGCTTTGCAGAAGAGGGCCTACTGCGAGGCCTCAGCTCTCACCCAGGCCAAAGGGCAGGCGGCCATTTCCAGAAGCTGGGAGAACTGACCAGGGGACACTGAGGATGAGAGAAGTCCAGGCCTGGGGTCTCTAGGAGTTGATGGGAACGGGTGGCCAGGAGAGACCTGGAGCCGAAAGGCCACGGGAGATGTTGTGTGCCGAGAGCAGGAGACGTGTCCAGGGTGAAGCGACAGAAAAGCCATTACCTTGTGACAGCCTTCCTTGGAGGAGGGCGAGTCGGGAAGCAGTGGGCTGAGAGGAGATTGGAGGTGAGGAAGGAAGACAGCAGGAGTGGACAGGCCTTTCGAGAAGCTGGGCTGCGAAGGAAAGAAAGAGACTGTCGTGGCCAGAAAGATGGACAGGGCAGGCTGTGGAAGGGGCCACCTCAGGAATTCCGAGGGAGCCAGGTCTGAGAAGAGAGAGCCAGCGCTGAGCACACCTCTGCCTTTGCGGGCAGAGAGGCCGTAGGGGTGCGAATGTGGTTGGGATCCCCAGTCTGAAGAGCCGCTTGAGGGCCTCTGTTCCACTCGGAGGGAGCAGGCCCACCCCGGGTCGGGACAGGGAGTTGTGAGGTTCAAATGAAAGGACAATAGCCAAAAGGGCATGTGCCCACAGCAGCGGGAGACGGAAACGTCGCCTCGGTCCTCGCTGGCCATGGGCGCTACCTCTCCCACACGCTCCAGCACCACCAGGCCTGGCTTCCCGCGACCATGAGCGACGCTGAGGCTGAGAAAGCAGCCCACCGGCCCCTGGAAGGCGCAAGGCGGCCTAGTGGCCTGGACTAACTCAAGCAGCTCTCCGCCCACTTCATTCGTCGCCTCCCAAGTCATCTTTCCACCTTCAGTTCTCGCCTAATCCAATCAGGCCCTTTCAGGCGCCCCGCGGCCATTGTCCACAGCGAGCTGGGCCGCTCTGAAGGGGTCTGAGCTGTTTTTGTCTTGTCCGGACAAAACTGGTTGACTTGAAAGGGGACAAAGAAAGCGCTGGTCAATGAGGACCCCAATTAGCTTCCAAGAGGCTGTTTTCGTCATCTTTGATCCCGCACCAGGCCTGGTGCTCTGGGCATGTTGTCGGTGTTCCGGAAAATGTTTGTTGAATTAATTCTGTTTGTGCTGAGGCTGGCATTGATTTGTGTAGCACGGGCCTACAATGCGCCTACTGGGTGCTAGCTGCTATTAGAGAGGGAGAGCAGGGCCGGGGGGCCGGGGACAATGGGGACCAACCTCGGGGTGTTAAGTATTTGGCAATTTCCAAAGCTTTCCATCATCTGGTTTCAAAAGCGCCCTGTGGGGTGGGTACATGCAGGGGGGAGGGGGGGCGTGTTTTGTTGTTGTTGTTGTTTAATCCCCATTTAGACCAAGAAAGGAACGGAGGCTTGAAGAAGTTAAGCGACTTGTTTAAGGTCACCTTGTTAGGGAGAGGCGGAGTCAGCATGAGGCGCCAGCGTTGGGGCCACCCAGACCCCCTCGACCACCCCGGACAGCTGGGGTTTCAAACAGACTTCCCATTGTCCGATGTTTGATTGGAAATAAAAGCGGCCTCAGTGCAATTCTGGACCAGGGCCATGGGGTGAGGGGCGGCTACAAGGGCACCCAGGGTCCAGCTCCGACCCCTTGTCTTGCCAGCAACATGGCCGGATACTTAAAACGTTTCTCCAGCGTCAGTTCCTCCCTGGAAATGGGAGCTAGTCCTGTCCCAGAGGAAGGGGGCACTGGGCAAGTGTTCAAATGGAGGTGGGGTTCACTCCAAGAGGCGGCCTCCCCTCCAGGGTCTACTGTGCCGTGCAAATGTATTCAGAGACTGCGGGAAGAGTTCTGAATGTCCCCAAGCATCACTGGGGTTCCTACCTGCAACAGAGCCCCTATCTGGTGTGGGGAGCACCCCAAGGGCGGGGCAGCGTGGAGGGCTGCAGGAGAATAAATGAGTTAAGTGAGAAGGTGGGAATCAACCAGCCCAAATTTTCAACAAACACCTGCGGACCACCTCCTCAACCCCCACCCAGCCCAGACTGCCTTTGTGATCATTTAATACTCACAACATCCCTGGGAAGGCACCTGTCTAGTTCCCCAGGCCCCAGGCCCCAGGCCCCAGCCCCCAGTCCCCAGAAAAGACAGAGATCTCCAAAGTGAGGAGCATGCCTGGGCAGTTCGGCAGCATGGTGTCGGGCTCATGCTCATCCCAGACGCCCACCCTGAGCCTTGAACTGCCAGTGAGTGGCTGGTGGAACCCTCAGCCCTTGGCCCAGGCCCCCCTCCTGAGAAATTCCCAAAGGGATCCTTCCATTTCAGGACCCGGGGCAACAGGGTCAGTCAAGAAGAGCTGACACCTCCTTGGGGGGAAACACTCCAGTTCGCTGGCACGTTAACACAAGCAGAGACTTACAGGAGAGTACAGCGTCAAGGCACAAGCATAGCAAAGATCAGGGGTCAAGGACCAATGCCCCCTCACTAGGGCATTGGTTTAAGTCTTTATCCAAAGGGGACAGGTGGCTGAAGAGCTTTGGTCCTCTTCAACCTTCATCGTGCTGGTCCTGGGGGCCTGGTGGTGGCTGCTTTGTGTGGGTGAGGTCCTGGAATCCATGCTCCTGATGCCTTCTGCAATTGATCAAAAGTGAGAGGATGTACTTAAAAGCCCAAGTCTATGCATTAACTAAAATGTAAATGAATTAATTTCAACCAAAACTACTAATTAGTTAACATTTAAAATTATCTTTAATTGCTAATTAACCTGAAGGTAAAGGCAGAAGGGTGGGGGGGGTTGGGGATTCCACCCACCACATTGTGTATCAAGGCCAACAGGAGGGTTGAGGTACCATGAGATGAGGTGAGCAGTATGCACCTTGGCAGCAGCTTGGCATCGGCACAGGTGGTCCTTGCAGATGAGAAGGGGGAAGGATGATGTCATCCCTGCAGAGAGACCCTATGGCATGGGAGGGGGTCAGATCAGAAGCCATCTTGATGACCTCTAACGGCCAGCACAGGAACAGCAGAGAGAGGGAGGGGCAATGGGAGAAAAAAGGGAGACAGAAGGGGGAGGGATTAGGATGGAGGAGGGAGGGCCTAGGAGGGAGGAGGGAGGGGCCATGTGGGAGGAAGGAGGGGCTACGAGGGAGGAGGGTGTGGTGGGGAGAGAAGAGGGAGGGGTGTAGTGAGGAGGGAGGGGAGAGGAGGGCGGTGGAAGACTGAGGGAGAGGAAGGAAAAGGAGGGCCAAGGAAAACAGGAGGGGAACTAGGAGAAGAGAAATGGGAGGAGAAGAAGGGGGAGGAGAAATGGGAGAGGAGGGGCAGAAGTGGAAAGGGGAGGAGGGAGAGAAGTGGGAGGGGGTAAGGAAGATTTGATTGACAGGCCACAACTGTTCTCTGTGTGCGCATGCGCAACGTGAAGCCCAGTTTAGCAGGCCTAGGGCCACTTGCAGACATGGACCGCTAGGGGGCGCGCGGCCAGCACCCAGAGCCCAACGGCACAGCCACCTGCGGCGCGCACGCGCGTGCGCGCACACATTCGCCCGCACACTGCAGGGGCCTCCAGCGCCCCCGCCCGCGCCTGGCCCGCAGCTGCCAGGGGCACAGCTGGCACAGAGCTGGCGGGGGGCGCCCAACAGGTCTCGAGTCAAGAGGGGGGGCACAGCCCACCCCAACCCGTTGCGCGGGGCTGCCATGTCTCCTACTCGACAGGCCTGTCACCAGCAGCCAGAAGCCACCTGTGGACTTGGGGCAGCACCCCCAGCACAAATGCCCAACAGGGTCTTTTGCGCCCCCCAACTGTCAGGTCACCCTGTGCCAGAAAGACAGGCGGATAGGAAGAAGACACTCCGCAAAAGAGTCTTTCCAGAACACGATTTCACTTTTAGCAAGAAAAAAATAAACACAGAAATCTTGCCTCCGACCTTCGTGAAGCCAATTTAATGTAAAATAATTAAAATTTTTAAAAAGTCACACTCTCAATACTCTCTTTTCACTCATTCTGTGGTCTCGAGACACATGGTACAAAATACGGCATTATTAGAAAACCATACCAAGGCGACCAAAACCACCGAGAGTCATCTAGACCACCATCGAGCCCCCTCAAAAATCCAACCCCCCTTGCTCGCCACATCAAGAATTTCAAGACCCCCGCACAAAGGCACATATTAACCATTTGATGGCCTCTTCATGCTGTTCAAATGAGCCAGACTCCCAAAACCAAAAGACTGAATTAACTCATCTACCTCCGCGCTCGTCCACGACCCCCAAGTCACAACCAGTGCTGACCACGGCATCTCTGCCCAGCACTCATCCTGCAGTCGCTCGCCGGCGAACCCCGGGGTCTTAAAACATTTCTTCCTAGCTAAATGTATCCAGAATTCGCCAGCAAATTCCGCGTCCGACCCCCTCCAGCAGGAGAACAAAGGCCACCTCCCCTCCCCACCCCGCCCCCCAAAATTCCGCAGTGCCACCGGCGCCCTCTGGCGGTCAGCAATAAAACCTTCCAGAAACCTGCCACGTAGCAACCCGCTCGCGCCCCCCCCACCCCAGCCAGTCGGCCTGGAGTGGGGAGGGGGCGGCGTGGGGGGGAGTTGACAGGGACAAAGGAAATGGCAAAAGGCGATTTTATCAAAATTCTACAGCCCACAACATGTCAGAATCTCCCAGCGACCATCAGGCAACGATGAAACGATCCCGGACCCCAATTCCCAATACCCAGCGCCCGCATTCCTCTAACACGCCCCCTTTTCTGTATTGGCCACTGCCCTCTCCGTTGGCCTCTCCCAAGCCCAAAGACACCCAAAGATACGGCCTTTTCCACACGTCAACCCACCCCCCGCGTCTATCCGCCCATGCTCCGTTACCTGGCCCTCCCCCCAGCCGCCCTCCCGAGGTTGATCAAGGGGGGCTTCTGGCCTGCTCGCACCGGGACGCGTCTCTCTGCACTGTTAGAGTGAACTGACCAGGGTGAAACCTGATGGCATCGTTGGGAATTTCGCTCTCAAACCTGACTGCCGACGCTCCGCTCCAACCTTGGTCCTCGCGGACGGGAACCTTCGCTCCTCGCGCCTACGGGCCACCAAGACGGTGCCCCTGAGCTAGCGGGGAAAGGTGCCCGGGGCTCTCTGCGGGTGCTCTCCCGCCTAACTCGGGGGCCAACCGAATGGCTCTGCCGCCATATCTCCCACCACTGGAGATTCTGAAGGTGGCTTCACACAGAAAACCTGGGGTTTGGACCCGGGGACTGCGGTACGCTCGATTCCTGGGGATCGCTCTGATGCCTCCCACTTCTCCTAACCCAGCCTGCCCTCAAGGACTGCACCAGCAAGGGGCCCTGGTTCTCTCGCCCCAGGAAAATGTACCTCGAGCTTTTCCTTCCTGACAGAATGTCCCGGTGGCCCGATGCTCGGGACCAGGCGAGCTGGCCGCCTTGGAGAGAAGGTCCCAGCTTCGGCGTCCCGGCTCGCCCACGAGGACGGAGGCCAACCCAGCAGGGGTGTGGGCTTCCTTTTGCACATCCTTTCGGCAAGGATGGCCAACCACTCACCGGGTGGCAAGTCTCTCGTGTGGGCGCCCGGGTGTCCCGAGGAGCGGCCGCCCCGGCTAGCGGGCCTAGGCGCGCTCGGTCGCCGCTCTCCGCCGTCTGCGCTAGGGGCTGGCTGGGTGGGGTTTATATGCAGGCGCAGAAGGGGTGGTCTCTGACGTCAGCGCATTCTGCTGCAATGCGCTCATTTCTCTAAAAGTGATTGGCCGGAAAAATGAGCCCCCCAGATTCTATGACAAATTGCTCTGGCCGCACCCAGATTGCAGCAAAGAAGGGAGGAAAAAATCCTGCCGCAGTGCCCCTGGCCGCCATGACCAACACCCTGCGCTCGCGGGCGCCTTTCCCTGCCCGAGACCCTCTCGCCCCGCGAGCCATGTGCGGCCACACCGCTGGCGGGGAACACGGGATGAGGGGTGGTTTTCCTGGGGCGGGCCGCGGGCAAAGCTGGGGCGCTGGGGGTACAGATCGCACACCTGGTGGTTTCGGAACATCTCGCGGAAGAGGAGCTCGGGGAAAGAAAATAATGCTTTCTGCTTATTGTCCCGGAAAATTAAATGCCCCGGGCAAAATGACGGGTGCCCATCGGCGCTGTCACCCCCTTTTAGCCCCTTTCACCCGTCCATCTGTAATCTCCTGTCTTTGATAGAGGCGGGTCGGGTAGTATCTTGGAGTCAGGAAAACGGGCTAAAGTCCCAGTGTGAGGCTTACAAGTGAACCCCTGTAACCGCGACGCTGGAGTGCCCCTTCTTCAGCCGAGGGGGTCTGTTTCCTCTGCACTATGAAGGGGTACCCCCTGACCAGGGTGGTAGTAAGAATCTGACAGTAAGCGTGTTCCTGTAGGCAAAGTACTTTTCGAGGAGGACTGGGTCCCACGTGGAGATACAAGGGGAACCCCCAAATTACAGTACTTTACCCACACGTTCACTTAGAAGCACCCCCACCCACCCACCCCGGGGAAACAGACAGCGACACATGTTGCCGTGGAACATAGCTGCACAGCCTCGTGCTCCCGGACTTGGCACATGAGATTTAATCCCTAACAGGTGGCGCCTCGGCAGCTCTGCCCGGCATGAGTGGCAAAGCTGGCCGGGCTGTCAATCAGATGTCCTCGCAAAGGTCAGAATGCTGCTGAAAGGGACTAAGGATCTATCTTAGGGTGACAGGTGGGTGGCAGGCGGGAGGGCAAGGATGAAGCGCCCGGTGACAGAGGAGGAGAGAGAATGACTGATGGGTCCCACAGGGGAAAGGCACAGGGGCCCCAAGGAGGTGTCAAGTTAGAACAGCTCCCCTGCACTTCTTGGGGAGGGGCGGGTTTCCAGGCAGCTTTAGAGCAAGCCCCCCAGGCCTGACCTCGGGCGCGGTGGCTGTAACTCTGACTGGAGGAGACTCGGGGGCGGCAGGGTTGGTGGAGGGGCTTTGGGAAAGACAGTGGCCCCAGCAGGGGGCACCGAGGGGGGAAAGGCCAGGGTTCCCGAGACCCCAAGCCTCGAGCCTCAAACGAGCCAAGGGGCTCGTTTATGGAACGCACAAGTGAACCCTTGGAGAGAGGGAGATAGAGTGGACGGGGAGGGGGGGTGTCTAGGGTTATTACCCTAATGTGTCAGATAATGGAGGGAGAATGAAACACTCCTCTAGACGGTAGGGGGGCACCCAGGGAGCCCCGGGGACTTGTACCCGGCAGCATCAGGACTTATGAGACTCCAAGGCCCAGACCTGCTGGGGCCGTCAAGAAAGCTTCAAAAAATCATGGCTCCGAGCACCCCAGTCCACCCAGGAAGGTTTATTAGCCACGGTATTAATAGCTAGGAAACAGCCGGAGCGGGCCTCGGCCAATCAGCGGCCAGGAGCCCCTGTCGTCAGGCGGGCGCGGCCAATCCGGCGCGGGCAGGCCCGGTTGCTAGCCCCTCCAGGGCAGGGACGAGGGGGCGCCGAGTCAGGGGGGCTCCGGCTCGCCCCCGCGCGTGGGCGGCCTGCGTGGGAGCCCAGGCGGCCACCAGGGAGCGTCAGTGGCCATGCACTTGGCGCCTTAGAGGCGATTCTCGAGATGTGCCTCCTGGCGTCCGCCCTACAGCCCCAAAAGGACATGAGTAGATGTTCTGGGAGGAGCCCCAGATGTTCTGGGTTGGGGTGCCCCTGAGAGGCCCTGGAAGGAGGGACTCGAACACGGCTGTATATCGCCATCCCCCCCGCCCTGGCCCCGCGGGGAGCTTGGGGCCTCCAATGCTAAGGCAACGTCTGCTTTTTTATCCCTGGGCTCCCTGGGTCCTAAGCCTGCGGTTCCTCATCGTTGAGCAGTAAATCCCATCCCAGTTTTTCAGGGTCTTGCTGACAGGCCAAGGTAAGGGGCCCTGGAAATTAGGCGTTTCCGAGAAAAGCGGCGCGGGTTTGAATCCCAGCTCAGCTCCCTCCTAGCTGGGAGGCTGAGATCCAGCCCTTCTCTCTGGGCCCCTACTTCCTCATCTGGAAAAAGGAAAGCGTTGGACAAGATGGTCCCCAAGGACCCTTCCAGTCCTGCTTTGCTTGATTTGAATGTATACATCAGGCGAGTCAAATGTCTTCCAGAACATTCTGCATGACAGTAATTAGTATCAGGTGTATCCTGCAATCCATGTGGTTACTTCATCGCGCTGCTTTTCTTTCCATTGTATTTTATTTTAAACAGAACTCCATGGCAACATGTCTATCCTCTGGCTTCTTAAAAGAAAGAAAAAGATAGAGGGAAAAAGGCAGAGAGAGAGAGAGAGAGAGAGAGAAAGACTGCAGTAAACTAATCTCTACAAGCAGGATTTAACCACAATAAAAAAAAAATCCATATGTTTAAATGTTTAAATGTTTTTGTTGGCTTTTCTGGAGCTCAGAATCTAACTTTTAAAATATGTATCAGCCCAAAGCAATGGAAGAAATGGCTTGCAAGAGCCAGACCTGTGACACGGGCCCTACGCCGTTTCCCGATCTGAGCAAAGTCTGGGGTGATCTTGTGCAGAAAGGACGTCTGGGGGCTCAGGCTCATCTCTTCAGGGAAAACAGACAAGGAAGTCCAGGTCTGGGAGCGAGGTGGCCTTCTGTCCACCTCGGGGCCCAGCTCTTCTGGAGCCAGGGGGCAGCCAGTGTCCCAGACACACGCATGGCTGCCGCCTTTTTCTTCACATCAACCTAATTCAAAGCACACATTTTTCTTCTTCTTTAAGTTCATGCTTGGGAGCCCTCAAACATCGTGTGAGCAGCCTCTGGTCCGCATGCACATACTTGTGGGCCAGTGTACATTCAGCCAGGGAAGGAGAACATGGCTTCCATGGCCACTCCCCGCAGGGACACACACCGAGGCTTTCTAAGAATCAGCCTGCCTCTCTCAGCACCCAGTTTGCAGACCCTCGACATGCCTGTGTTCCCCAGGGACCTCGCAAACCCGCTTGTGCACTCCCCCCGGCAGCTGCCTGAGAGCCCCGCTGCTGCCAGCCGCTGGTAATTCACACACAGACACCCTCAGATCGCATACTCCCTGAAACCTCCCCCCCCCAGGCCTCCCTGGACCATAACGGCCTGTGCTGGGTGTTCCCATGAGGCTGTTTGCGGGTGGGGAGCCTGGCACTGACGCTACCTCTGTGTCTCCCACTGGGCACCAAGCAATTGAGGATTTTGGGGCCCTGTCCGCCACACTGCGGGAACTCAAAATAAAGCCTTCAAATAAAGCCTACCTTCTTCCATTTGGGATTTCTTTGTGTGAGGGATTCACTTTTTTATTTCTGACCCCTCGCCTAGATAGAATTCACACCACCCTGTGCCCAGTACTGGTGCAATGGGCAGCAACATGGCCACCTCTGACCTTCTGGATCCCTCCAGGACCCTCTCCTGCTCCCGAGAACTGACCTCTGGCACAGCCCCACCCTTCCATGGAGGAGGCTGCCACATCATAGACGCTGAGAAACAAAGGAAGTCGATGCCTTTTACAAAAGGCCAAGGATAAAACACTAGCTGACTGCCAGGCCCACGGTGAGTAGGTAAGGGATGGACTTCACTCCTTGGGGATACTTCTTGGGACTAGAACTAAGAAAAAGAGCTGGAAAGTAGGGCCCCCAAATGCCCCCTGACAACCATGGGGTGTTAGCTGTTGTGGGTGAACAGATTCTGGGGGATGTTTCAGCAGATTTCTCTGCTGGTGTGGCTTGCCTTTAGGGTACATGTACAAAACACAACAGTCCTGGCGCAAGTGCAGGAAAGTGCGTGAATATGGGGGAATCCATGACCATGTTGGCCATTTTGGAAAGAGCTCTGGATTTGCTTAAAAGCTAAAAATGGGAATACCATGAAATGTCCACTCTTGGTCATCTATCCCAAGAACATAAGCCCATCAAAGCAAAAAATCCTTTGGGCACTATTTACAATAGCTAAGACATGGAAATAATAAAGTACTCACTGATTGAGGCCTGGGTATGGGAGGGAATACTACGCAGTCATGAAAAATGAAATTGCCATTGGCCGCAAGATGGAGGAGACGATGTCAACCAGGACCGTCAGAATGAGTATGATGACTAGCAGGCACTCAGGTAGCGGGTCACTCAATCACCCCTGGTACCCAAAGAATCTCAGGACACTGACATAGGAAGTGAGGTTCAGAGGAAGAAGGAAAAAAGGTTTAAAGGGGGGTAGGGGAGGAAGCATATACACAAGAGTCCAGGAAGACTGACCGTTAGTCCCTTCTTTAGAGACTACCAGCACAAAATAGTTTCCTAAAAAGAAAATAACGATCAAGAGACACAACACTACCCCACCCCACCCCACCCCAGTAGCTCAAGACTCTTCCCCTGTCAGGGGGATCTCAGCAGAGCTGGGGGTATTGGGAGCAATCACAGTTGGCCCCAACTTCTGGAAGGGCTCTCTTGAGACTGCCAATTCCAAGCTGGAAAGACAAAAATGTGAACTCAGTAGATTCTCTCCTACAGGAGAAGGGCTGTTTACTAGAGGGCCAGGTAGGCCCTGCGCGGGGCCACGGCCACAGTGGGAGTTCAGAAGTCCCATCTCGACACTAGGAAAAGGTGTCCACGTGGCCCCGGCCTGCCCCCACCCGACCTCCCTGGCTTTGGGCGTGGGCCAGCCCCGGATTCAAGCAAGGGGTTTTCTTGGCTCACCTCCATGGAAATATTTCCTTCGGTGCAGCAAAGAACTGCTTCATTCAACTGCCCGCGGCCAGGGAGGGGCTGGCTTCCACAGTGTTGACTGAGAGCGGCAGAGGCCCGGAGGGGCCCCGAGAGGAGAAAATGTATTCCAGGTAGAACAGGACTGGAAAGTTTGCTTTTTTTTTTAAAGCTAAAAGATTGCTGACAGTTGAAAACTTGCCACCCCACCCAAGAGGCTCCAAGAGGAGACATTTGTACCAGGGCTCAGGACTTCAGCAACGCCTGGCCTCCATGGCAGAGGAGGAGTGCAGTTCTGGGCACACGCTCAGGTTAAACATTCGAGGTCTGGATCCTTCCAGGGCCCACAGTCGGCCTCTCTGTGCCAGGCCTGAGGCTATCTGTGTCTCTGGGCTCCCCCAGAAGCCACCAGCCCGTTCATGACACCCCAGGGGATATGGCTAGAAATGGGGTTGGGGGTGCCACAAGCAATGGTGGGACTTAACGTTCCTGCTCCTTGACTTTGGGCCTGCTCACGGCCATGCCCAGGTGGGGCCCCAAGCCCGTCATCCCTTAGGGTTCAGCGAAACACAGGAGAACCCAAGCTCACAAGACGCCTCCCAGGAGAACAACTCAGGAGCCCGTCTTCACGGAGAGGGCGGACGCTGGGGGGAGTAGGCACCTTCGCCTGGAGAGAGGCTGATGCCTCACTGCCCCCAGGGCATGAGCAGAGGGGAGAGCCCAGCCGGAGAGAGAGGCGGGCAGGGAGGGCGGCACGCTCACACAGGGATGCCTGGCACCTGATCTGGGCCAGGGTAGCCCCAACCGAACAAGGTCACATGGCGGGTTGCTGGTTCCTACCCAGCCAGTGGGTAGACCAGCAGTCCCGCCTGGTGACTGAGGGTTTGGGCAGTGAGCCTGGATTTGGGGTGCAAGAAGTGGTCCGGTGTCACCTCTCTGAGCTTCCCTTGCAGGAGAATAGGGATACGTGCTCCTTCTTAACGGGCTCCACTCACTGTGTCCCTGTGAAACAAGATGGAGGTGAAGGGACAGTCTCGCTTACCGCATTGCTTGTATTTATCTTATAAAAAGCAGAAATAGGGGCCCTCCCTGGTGGCGCAGCGGGTTAAAGCACAGCACAGAGAAGCTAAAGCCACTTCCGCATGAGTTCGATTCCCACCTGCCCGGGAGGTGACCACATGGCGCGGCAGACCTCCCCTGACCCGCCCGCTGCTCCCCTCAGCAGTGTACTTCGTCCATCTGCCTGTTCTGCTCCCCACTCTGTCTCTGGTGAAGCCTCTCACCCTCCGCATCTCTGGCCTGTACCCCAGTTCTGTATGAATAAATAAATAAATCTTTAAAAAAAAAAGCAGAAATATATTTTGTTATTTAAAAAAAAAAGTAGATCTGATGGCACACGGGTGATTTGGTGATGGGAAGCCCTCGGGGATTACAACTGAGATGGGAAAAGGCACAAAATGATGTAAAAATGAACTATTCTATGAAAAATGAAATCAAAAAAGGAGATCTATCGGCTAGGTCAAGGAGCAGAGGCGTCCTGCCCTGCCCCAAGTATGGGTGCCCCTGGGGGACCGGCTGCAGCTACCGCTCAGGGCTGGGCAGCTTCACCCTGTGGTTTGTGGGATGTACCTGCCAGTGCCCGCAGCTAGACAGACGGCAAAAGGAACCTCCCTCGGCCTCTGGGAGGGCACCTGGCCTGGCACCCAGCCCGGCACCTCTCGTCCTCCTGCACCAACTCGCCTGGGGAGGCCTCCTGTCCACAGTGGGAAAGCTGCCCTTCCAGGCACCAACACTCAGGTCTCAGCCCACGGCCCACTTCCCCCACCACTGTCCCAGGCAGGGCTTCTGCACCCTGACACACCCTGGCATCTAACATCTGGTGAGGAGGCAGCAGGCCAGTGGTGGACCTGAACACCACACCACACACCAGCAGCCTGACTTGGGCAAGTCCCCTTTGCCTTCTGGGCCTCAGTGTCCTCATCTACAGCCTGGGGTAGTGACCATTCCCGCCTCCCAGTGTTGTGGAGCAGGGCAAACGCCACGTGCCCAAGTACATCCAAGACCCAGGCAGCACCCCACCACCAGAGCCCTCCAGAGCCGGGGCACAGCCTCGGCCATGGGAAAGCTTCGTCTCCCCTGGCTTGGGGGGCTTCAGCACCGGGTGTCAGGGTGGACCGTGGGTCCCCAAAGGTCCTCTCAGAGCCAGGGCGCGGCAGGTCACCGAGGGTCTCCACCACCCACCCGCCCAGCTTAGGCTCTGTAAACGCAGCAGCCTCTGAGACTGCTGTGTTGAACATACCCTTTCGGTGTTTGCGGAAAGGATGAGCTTAAAGGTGCTTGGCTCTAGGTAAACGGAGCTGGCCCCCAGCACTCGATAAAGAAAAGCAAACAAAAGTCGCCTTTCAAAAGCCTGCTGGATCCCTCTGGCTCCCCAACTGAAGTCACCTTGGCCCCTGTGCATGTAGGGGGGTGGAGGGCTTCAGTCAGGCCTCAGGGTCCCCTGGCCTTCTGATGGGGACCCCACGCCTCACTTCACTGAGCCTCCCATCTCCCCTCTGCAAAACTATGAAAACCCAGCAACCCGACTACTAAAAAAGCTACCTGCGTTGCTCAGGGCACCCTGCGGGCTCACGTGCAAGGCCGGGTTCACCTCTGAACCAAGACACTGGGGGGTCGCACACGAATTAGGGAGCCAGGCCGGGCACACTCAGAAGGAGCTGAGCTTTTGCACTTCTGGCCTGATTCTGGCAACGTTAAGAGAGGCATTCCAGACCGTTCTAGCCACACTGCAGCATTCATTCCTCCGTCCATCCCTCCACTCACACCAGAAGCGCTTCCTGGGCCCGGCCCCACCTGCTCGGGCCGCGCCGTGTGAAGTGCCAGGGTGGGACACGTGCTGCCCGGCCTAGAGCTCGGGGTGGCACACCCCCTGCATGGCAGCTCGCCTCTGCGCCCGCCCCCCCAGGACAGCTTGCTCGGCGGGGGCTGGGGGACCCCCACCCTCCCGGGGAACAGCCGCCACAGTAGAGAATTGTCATTTCACCAGAAAGCAGAGCCCAGGGGCCGGGATGCCATGAAAGCTGGCACGGCCCACCCGGTGTGAGTATCTGGAATTCTGGGCCCGGTCGTTTCCCGGCAGTCTCGCCTCCCGAACATTTCCCAGAAATTCTCAGTGTTTACTCTGAGGGGCCTCCCGACAGCAGTGGCCGTTCAAATCCTGCTCTCGGCTGTAAGTCACTTTCTGGCTGGCTCAGGGCGTAGACATCTCAGACCGCTGAATGTGGCCGCCTGAGATCCAAGCAAAACTGTCTGGCTGCCCGGCAAGCTGTCCCTGAAAGGCTTCAGTGTCTGCCCGGGGCACAGACCCAGGCCTGACTGCTGTCTGCAGCCCAAGCCAGGGCCCTCGTTTGGAAAAAACCCAGTGGGCTGGCACTGAGGACCCCACCGACGTGGAGGGCGAGCGGCGGACGGGTCAAAGGGCGGCACTCGCCGGCTACCCGCTGAAGCCTCTCCTGGCACAGCTTCTCGGGAGGGGATTCCAGGGTGGGGATTTTCCACAGGAATCTTGAAGATTCTCCCCTGCCTCATCCCAGGACCAGAGCGGAAGGATCTGGCCTGTCCTCCCGGGGAGGGCACACCAGCAGACCTCTCTTTCTAGAAGCCCCTTCCGCCTCGGGGGTCTCCAGCACTGCAGTCTCCTGGACAAACACGCTGGGCCTGTGCTCCCTGGGCGGTGCAGTAAAGCAAGGGGAGCCTGTTGGAGCGCAGAGTACTGCACAAACAAGCCCAGGGGCGCTGGGGTTCAAAAGACGGGAGTGCAGTGCCCTCTGCTCCAAGAAATGGGGGTGCCTGAGTTGGACTTGAAGGCACAAAGCAACCACATTGCAGCCATGGGGGGGGGGCTCTGGCCCGCAACCTCTGGATGGGTGTCGGGCAGGGGCTGGACACTGGGCAGCAGCCCTTGCTGAGTCTGAAGCCTGGGGAAGGCAACCGGAGGGAGGCAGAGGCCTGGAGTCTGTTTGCCCCCAGCGGCTTCCACCCCAAGGCCGTGCTCTAGGCTGATGGGGCAGGGGTCTCTGCACCAAGGATCTGAGGTCAGGTCACTCCACAGCCCCTCGGGAGTAGCCCAGAATAGGACTTCATGGTCAGCTGTGTCCCTCCAATCAGCTGCGGTCCGTCTCCGCTCAGTGCAGAGGCCCCCTCCTCCCGACAAGACCATGCCCGTCGCCAAGCCCCGCCTGTGACCTTCACACTTCTCCCCCCAGCCCACAGCCAGGGGGACTGGGGGGCCCCCAAGACCAGTAGCACCCCTCAGGGACTTCCACAGGAGCCACGGGGTAACCCAAAGCTTGATTTCGGAGCTCATCAAAACGTCTTTACAGGACCTTATTACTTTTATCAAGAACAACTTTGTTTACTGAACTCTTGGAAGACCAGGCGAAAAAATGCCGCCCGCCCCCACAGCTCCTGCCTCTGCCTTGGGCCCCCGTTCCCGGCACAGCTTCTCCCGAGGGCGCCCAGGGCATGGCCTTCCTGCATGCCCCAGGGCCTCAAGGCTGCACACATTTTCCAACTGTGGTAACGGTAACGCTGGTTTGCAGCACCCTAGAGGCCCGGTCTGCACACTCGTCAAATCAGCTTGCGCTGCTGCCACCTCGACCCTCAGCCGCTCCTGGCCCTGGGCCTTTTCAGACCAGCAGGCTCCCTGGTGTCCATGGTGGGGTGCGGGGCGGGGCGGGGCGGGGCGGGGTGAGGGGCCTTCCCTAGCACACTACAGACAGGCCGGGAAACTGAGGCGCAGAGGTCCGGCTCGCAAGAAGCTGGACAGGGCTTGTCTCCAGAGGAGCTTCTCCCTGTCACCCGGGTTCCATTTTTCCCTGTTCCCTGGCTCCCCCAAATCGCGGTAGACTGAATTCCTGGCCACACCGATCACAGCGAAGCCCCAAACAGGCTGGGGGCATTTGGGGCACCATTTTCCTGTCTGAGAGTTACCTTTCCCCTGAGCCCTGATCCTGGCTCTGAAGGGCAGGAAGCAAAATGCAAAAGTCACTTAAGCTGCCACCCCACCCCCACACAGGACCTGTGTCTTGAGTCTCCTTTTACTTAACTTAGAAGAAAGTTCCCACCCCGGCTCCACAGTGAATGCCAGGAGCAGTCCCTTGTCCCTGGGTGGGGCCGGGGTGTCCCGGGACTCACAGTGCAACCCTGGGACCCCAGGCGGACACCTTGGTGGTGCCCGCCACTGAAGGCCCCAGAGCCACAGTGGAGTAGCTAGGTTCCGCAGTGAGCCAGACGCCCAGCGACGCAGGGTGGCCACGCGGATCCCGCAGAGCCTCACGGGCACCCGGGGGCATCTGGCCTGTGACCTGGCCTCCCGCAGGCCCACGCTTCAAACCACGGACTTGGGCTGACAGCAATGAATCCTGTTTTCAAAGCTCCCAAGCAGCCAGACGTTCGCACCCCCACCCCCTGCTCAAGGGAGGAGCAGGCAGCGGAAGCCTCCCTCGGGTGGTCTGGCGGTCAATTCTGCTGGGCCCAGAAGTCCACTCCTCCTAAGCCTGGGGGGATGGGCAGCCTCCAGTCTCCCTTCTTGCCCCTGCCCCCCACTACAACAGTCATTTGCAAACTAGCAAGATTAGGCTGGGGGCCTGGAAAAGCTGCTAGAATTCTTTCCCTTCTTAAAGGAACAGAGCAACCCTGGTTAGGAGCAGCCCTGGGATCTAAGACCACCTCCCAGGGGAGAGCTTGCTTCCACTCTGTCCTGGGCTCCACAGTCCATCCCTGGTGGGTGGACGGAGTCCCCTGACCACAGATTGGGAGCACTGCAGGTTCCATGCTGCCGCTTTGGGTAACCCAACCAACACCACTGTGAGGCTTTGGGAATCCTCTTATAGCTTATTGTGATCTGGAGAATTATGATATGGTGCTGTTCTGGTTTGTACCCCCAAATTCTGCCCACGGTGTCCATTCTTCCTTTTGACAGCTGGAGCTCCCCAGATACTCACCCAGATTCCCACCTCTATTAGGCAGCCCGCTGAGGGCAGGCCAGGCCTATCTCCTCCCTGCCTAGGGGAGCTGCAGGCTTGCAAGATGTTGGGGGGTCACAGAGCCCAGCAACTAGGTTATGAGCCTCCCAGACAACCAATCAAGGCCAGTGGCCAGAGGTCAAAGGAGAAGAACACCTCGGCTTCCTTCATGCACAGAGACCAGCTCCACTTGGGTCACACAGGAGACAAAGAACAGCAGGGAGAATCAGGGGCGAGGAGAACTCTTCAAGGCGAGACCTCTCCATCCAGGAGGGGCCTTCCCCACAACAGCTTTCTCCCCTCCCGCCAGCCTCTGCCTCCTCCTCCTCACAACCAGTGGTCTTCCCTTCCGGAAAAGCAGGATCCAGGCTTCCGCCCGGAGCTGGGGAGTAAGAATTGCTCCTCATCAGAGTTACCCCGGGCCTGAGTAGCAGCAGCTCTGGGCCCAGCTGACTGCCGGGTCCATTTGGACCTACAGCAGCAGCAGCGCGGTCCCGAGGCCGAGTGTAGGCGTGTGTGTGTGTGTGGGGGGGGGTAGGCGGGAGCTGCCTGCTCGGTGAGAGGCCGGTGCCTACAGGGCCGAGAGCCAGCTGGGCATTGTCTCCAAGCACTGACTGGACGACCCCTCCGCCCCCCACTCCCCCCTCCCCATCTGGGCGCAGGCTGCCGGGAGGCTCCAGGGCTGCAGAGGATGTGGAAGCAGGCGGCTACCAGGACTCCACCATCCCCCACCAGGGGCTGGTAATTCAAGGGTAATCTAGAGCCTGGGGGAGGGCTGACTAAGAGTCAAATAACAATTCCTCTCGAAAAGTAGAGTTTAACATGGGGGAGGTGCAGGGCCAGCGGGTGAGGTTGCCGCAGCCTGGCCGCAGGTCCACAGGAGGTGGCCCGAGATTGCTGCTGGCCCGCAACTGAGACCAGTGGACCCAAGAAGTCCCCCACATGGGGAGCTGTATTGCCAAGAAAGGCTTCTGGGCAAAGAAGGACCTGGAAGCCTGGAAGGGCCCATGTGCTCAGCTACAGCGCCGCGGGATTACCACGCATTGGACCGCGGGCAGCTGGCGAACCCCAGTCCATAAGGGAAGTCTCCTCCCACCGACATGCACCCCCCCACACACACAGTCCCCGAATGAGTTGGGCACGAATAGCGGGCGCTCCCTGGTCGCTCCAAAGTCCAGCCTCAGTGCTGCTGGGCTGTGTTGTCTTTGCTCAGGGGGTGGGGGGGCTACAGACGCCCCAAAACTCAATAACTCACACCCCAGGCTTAAATATGAAGAGAGCTAGCTGCAGGTCTCCTGCTCTGGATAAGTCAGATTAGACCCTGTGGCTCTGACCTCCACAGGGGAGCGCCATTTGCGAACCCACCGGGCCAGATGAGAGACTGCCTCACTCTAGTGTGGGAAGGTGAGTGTTCAGTTAATGCCAGTCACTCACTCTTAAAGGCAGCAGAGTCCATGGACCCCTGGCAGTGCCCCCGGCTATAAGAATCCGCCCCCCAAGAGTGTAATTTATCCCCCAAGAGTTTATCTTGGTAGCAAGGTCAGATACAATCCCTCCCCGGCCTTGCCCTCTTGTCCCACTTGGGAAGACCACAGAATGGATACAAGACATTCAGGAGCAGACCAGACCAAGCCCTTCTGGGTACACTCACTCCCCCCACCAAATGTGGGAGAAGCTAGTGTTATCACTCCCCGTAGATCAGGGACTTTCAGACAACTCAGTGTTCTCAGGAACTATACTTTGACAAATGTTTCCTTCGTTCAATACAACAAACCTAGGAAATGGGTCTTGTGCCCTCGAGAGACCCCCCAAATCTCTCCCTCCCATCACTGGGTAGGGACCGGAGCCCCTGAAACCATAGGGGGAAAACTGAGGTTACAGATAGCCTCTCAGCAGGGTAACAGTATTGGGGGGACATTTGGGTGAAAGTAAGAAAATCCCCAAGGAGTGCACAAAGTCGCTCAAGGCCCCCCGAGGCTGGCGTGATTATGTTCAAGCACCTCACAATAAGAACCTGCAGCTTTAAGAAATGGAGAGCAGGTGGGCTGGAAGCACCGGGGCCAGGACCGGGAATCGCCGGGGGCGCTGACCTGAAAAATCGCTGAGACTGTGTATCATCAGGGTGAATTGGAAAAATCACTGAGAGCTGTGCTTCAGAGAGCTGCCTCCAAGCAAAGAGGAACTGGAAGCCGGGTGGGGCGGGGGTCAGAATAGATTGCTCCCAAACACAATGCAGCCTAATACGGAGCTGCAGGATCACCGCACAGCAGGCTGCGGGCCTCTGGTGACCGCGGGCCTCTGGCGGACCACCGGGCCTCTGGCGGACCATCGGGCCTCTGGCGGACCATCGGACCTCTGGCGGACCGCGGGCGTCGGGAGGACCATGGGCATCTGGCGGGCCCCGGGCCTCTGGCGGACCGCGGGCATCTGGCGGACCGCGGGCATTGGGAGGACTCTGGGCATCGGGAAGACCACGGGCTTCTGGCGGACCACGGGCATCGGGAGGACCACGGGCCTCTGGCGGACCGCGGGCATCTGGCAGACCGCGGGCGTCGGGAGGACCCCGGGCATCTGGAGGACCACCGGCATCTGGCAGGCCACGGGCATCTGGCGGACCCCGGGCGTCGGGAGGACCCCGGGCATCTGGAGGACCCCGGGCATCTGGCGGACCCCGGGC
>NW_004567114.1:2125122-2176967 GCF_000260355.1 Condylura cristata
ACCCTGGGCGTCGGGAGGACCCCGGGCATCTGGCGGACCCCGGGCCTCTGGCGGACCGCGGGCATCGGGAGGACCCCGGGCGTCTGGAGGACCCCGGGCATCTGGCGGACCCCGGGCCTCTGGCGGACCGCGGGCATCGGGAGGACCCCGGGCGTCTGGAGGACCCCAGGCATCTGGCGGACCGCGGGCGTCTGGAGGACCCTGAGCCTCTGGAGGACCGCGGGCGTCGGGAGGACCCCAGGCGTCTGGAGGACCCCGGGCCTCTGGCAGACCGTGGGCGTCGGGAGGACCCCGGGCCTCTGGAGGACCCCGGGCGTCAGGAGGACCCCAGGCATCTGGAGGACCCCGGGCCTCTGGCGGACCGTGGGCGTCGGGAGGACCCCGGGCATCTGGCAGACCGTGGGCGTCGGGAGGACCCCGGGCATCTGGCGGACCCCAGGCAACTTGAAAACCATAGGCAGTTGGTGGACCACGCACATCTGGCAAATTGCAGGCATCTGGAGGGCCACGCACATCTGGTGGCCCCTGGGTAAGTGGAAAACTGGGCACCTGTGGAGATCTGGTGACCACGAGTATCTGGCGGACCATGGGTTGCTGGTGGATCATGGGGTTCTGGCAGACCCCAGCCCAACGTCGGACTACACATTTTTTTGCCGAAGGAGATAGCTTACTGTGTTAGGGAGATCAAAAACTCAATTCTTTGGACCCCAGGATTCCAAAGGGAGAGGCAGAGGCAGTCCACCCCCACTCCCTCAGGGGGAGAGGATCATTTGCAAAATAGTTAAAGGAGTGCTCAATTCAGTTACCTTTTGAATCTCCTTTCTTAAAGGAAGAGCATCCCGCATGGGGCTTCAAGGGTAAATGCACTGACGCCCCTCACTCCAGGTGGGGGTTGCACAGAAGGTTCCTCAGTCATTTTGATGCAGCTGGGGCGTGCCCATTCTGTGGCGGCCTTGGGAGGTGAGGCAGAGGAGCCACGAGAACCTCGGCTTGTGGCGGGACCACAGAGCTACAAGACCTCGGGCCACGGCGGTCCCTGTTTAGAGCCCGGAAGTGGAAACCCTTCCCCACCTAGCCACAGGCAGCGATCTCTACACCTGGGCTCACCCTCAGAGAGGTTTGGGGGGAAACGTAAGGATCGCAAACTTTCTCAGGAATCCCAAAGTTCAATCTACACTTCCCAGCACTGAAAAGTAGGGGAATTTTGCTCTCTGACCTGGCGTGGGTCCATTTTCTCTTCCCTTGACTCAGGTCTCCGCAAAAAGCCATCTGCAGGCACTGGAAGGCCAAGCCCAGGAATATGGTGATTTCGGCGCCGGGGTTTCGCCAGGCTGAGGACTCCCGGCCCTAAAGGAGCCGAGCTCCCTGGCCACAGACCGGCAATTTAGTACTGACCTCTGGCTCCTGGCTCCTTCCATCGAGGAATGAGTGCGCACCCACTCACCCCACTCTCTCCCTGCTGTGGATACTTGAGTGACACCGACAGTCCCTCTGAGTTGCCCCTTCCCAACGCGTCATGCCTCCCCAAACCTACTGTGAACTCGAGACCTCAGGGTTCGGCTGGTTTCCGCACACAGACAGCCTCGCGCTGCCTTCGACCCTAACATTCACTCACCGTGCAAGCCTCGGCAAGGGCCCGCAGGCCTCCAGTTTCGTGGACTATTAAACGGGGCGCTGCACTCGGAGGCGGCTGAGCCACAGGAAACTGCCAGCTAGATGAAAGTCCCTGCCGGGCTCTCCAGCTGCGCCTGCAAGCTGGCATCAGGGCTCCGCAGGGAGGCACACGCCGCAGCTCCAGGTGAGCGACTTCTCCGACTCCCTCACGGGTCCAGTCACCTATTTGGGGCTCGGGATGTTCCATCGCAGCAGCCACTGAGCATCAGAACCCCCGTTATTTGCTCCAAGTCTTAAGGCTGGTGGGCGCTCTTGGGGCTGGCCTTGCGGCGCCCATGTGCGGTTCCCCAGCCCTCCGGGCTCGCAGCCGCGCACCGCCCCAGCCCTGAGCCTCCACCGTTCAGAGGGCTCCAGACTGCACTGGGGACCGAGTGCAGCTTGTCCACGGCTCTCGTGCTGGAGAGCGTAGACCCAAGTCACCCCCTTGCTTCCGGGGTGTAAGACCCGGGCGGGCTGCGAGCGGGAGCCCCCCACTCCTGTCCCCAGCTACAGAGCTGGGCAGGACGACGCAGTCTCCTGGGGCAGGACTCTCCGTTCCAAACAAGAGTTTCGGTTCAAAGAAACCAGCATCAGGCACGTAGTGCTCGCAGGCGCCTGCCGCGTGTGATTGCGGACCCCGAGCTGGGCATGGCGCCTGCCCGTCTCACCCCCATCATGGGGCCGGGGCAGGCGGCCAGCCACCGGGCTCCCAGCAGGACAGTGCGGGGCCTGGGTGTCTGGAGGCTGCCACGCTCCCAGTCACTGACCTCGGGGCTTCTTGTCACTTATTTCACCGACTGAGTTGACAGTCCCTAGAGGGGTGTTTTCTGCTCTGAACATTCTAGATGCCAAACCAGAAGAGGGAAGGCGCTCAGATTTTAGCATCGGAATTGCTGAAGGGGGCTCCTGGTCAGTGACAAACTCTGGCCTCTTATGGAGAAGGCTGAACATGGTGCGCGCCTCTGAGACAGAGAATGGGCGCTGGTGAGCAGAGGTGCGGGGCCAGGCAGCCTGCTGGGAAGGGGCGCCTGGGAGGGAGCCCAGAGGTCCAGAAAGGCTGCATATTCCAATAAGAGATGTACCCCAAGTTGCCTTTGGCTAAAAATTCCACTCAAAACCTACATGTGTTGCTAGGGTGCAGGGCCTCCCTGGAGAATCTAAGACTGCTGTGTGGAAGATGCCAGGAGCCAGAACTTGATGAGTGACAAGCTTAGGGGACCAAACAGCTCCCCGCGGACGGCCGAGGTGAAGTTGCTGGTGGCAGAAGGCCTTCCTTTCCTCCCGCTACCAGAAAGCTCCGGAAGCCGCAGAGATGCTCCCTGGAGCCTCATCTCATTTAATTCTCCCAACAGCCCAATCAGGAAACTGTCATAATATTTTAACCTTTAAGACAATTACAGGAATAATTCTTGTTTCTCGTTAAGAAAAAAAAAAAAGAATAAACAACACGAAACTGGAGCCAGAGAACCTGGTGGTACGTGACCTTGCCCGCCCCTCGCCCTGCCACCTCCACTGGGTTTCTGGCACCTCACTTGGTGAGGTGACACTCACGAAGGCAGTCCTGGGACCTTTTTCTCCTTAGGGTGCGTGGTGAGGGGCCACACAGTTTTAGGGTGCCCTTCCACTCTGTAATGTAGGTCGAGGATGTTCCTTACAGCCTGAGGGGTCCACCAGAGAGAATCTGGCCCCTTAGGGAAGTCCTGTCCCTTCCAGATTAGCTTTGTTGAGGAGGAATCAAGTTTCAGAGAGCTCTGGGAGGAGAACCCCAAAATAGTGGAGAGAAAGGACCATAGTTGACTCTGGGTGGTATCACTTCCTCCAAATGCAAGTTCTGAGTCTCCTCCCTGGAATCTTCTCCCTCCAGAAATGCAAAAGGAGGCATGAAGACTTGATGGGCCCTTCTGAATGGAATGGAGTCCTGGGGTGTCAGTTTTTACCTCACAAAGTCCAGGGAGCAGGACAGATTCCCCTCTAGCTGAGAGGAAATGAGAGGCATCTGTGTTAATGGAAACCACTCTGCTGAGCTGAGACACCAGGCCCAGGGGGCCTGACTATTCACTGCTCCTTGGCAGGTGCCAGCTGGGTTGGGTCTAGAAAAAAGGCTATTTCCTCTCTCACCTCCCTGGCTCACTTCGCACCTTCCCTCTTTCTCTCCACCCAGAGGCAGAACCATGGTTCCTGATCCCTGATCATCTTTCCGCCAGGGCAGCTCCCCAGAACCCTGGACCGACGCCCTCCCTGGGACTCTAGAACTGGAGACCGCACAGGGAAGCCGGCTGGAAGGCTGCTGCTGTCCTCGGACTGAGGGCCACGGCAGGACAGCCTCCCGGGTTGCCATTTGCTTTGAAGGCCTTACGCAAGCAGCGCGGGGCACAGCCTCACAGCTTTCCTGGAGTCTCTGAGAGAAGTCTGGCAGCTGCAACCCTCCCTCCCAACCGTGATGAAGGACATTCCTTGACCAATAGAAGATTGCATGTTCCTGCTTCGCGTTTCCGAGGGAGCCAAGATGGCGGGAGCCAAGATGGCGGTGCCCGAGACTGGGACTTTGGGAATGGATGGAGGCTGAGATGGGGTGTAAGGGCTGCTCGGACATTCCGGTTCCCAGGATCCCCTGGGCAGTGAGGTCTGCCGTTCCCCAGGACCCAGGCACACCCCAGCAGATGTGGAAGGTAAGTGGGGACAGAGGGGGGGAGGGCCCTTTCTCCTGACCTCCTTTTGGTCAATAAAATCTAGCTATGTCCACACTCAACTAGAAGACTGAAGTCAGGGTCAGCGTCCAGGGCCTGGACACGGGAACCCTCAGTCGTGGGGGGCGGGGGTGAGTCTGCCGGCCTAGCATCTGGGGAGTAAAGGCGCAGTGATGGGGCCGTGCAGGGTAGGTGTGGGCGCTCGGGCACTGGCCGCCCAGGACCCCGCAGGGGCACAGAGCTCGGTTCTGGCCTCAAGAGCGCTGCTGGGGCCCACCGTGGACACGTCTCTGACGTGTTCCTTTTCCTCTCCTGCCTGGGCTGGCGCTCCCCATTGGCAGGCCCACTGGGGGCCATGATACCCCTGGGCAAGTGCAGGGTCCCCAGGCCCTGAGATGAGACCCTTGTAGAATCACCTCCCATTCCCCTTCACAACAGCTGAGAAATTGGAATTCAAAATGTAGGAACCACATTTGTCCTCGGCCCCTGAGAGAGTTAGCCACCACCACAGACGCAGACTTCGGTAGGCAAAAAGAGCCCCAGGCAGAATCCTGGAGCTGTTTGTCTGCCGCCACAGGGAGCCTGGAGGTCTGCTGACCCCTCCCTAGCGGCGACAAAGCCTCGGCTGCGCCTGACCGTGCTCATCCAGCTGCCCAGCCTTCACTGAGTGAGCTCTCTTGGCGCCGTCGGGGTGGCACGTGGCCCTGCACCCCAGCAGCAGCTCCTTTCCCTTTCTGATTCCCCACCCTTCCTTCCCTCCTCCCCCGGCCACCCATCTGCTTTCTGTCTCCAAAGAGTAGTTTAACTTTTACAGAGGTCTATAAAGATGGACCCAGACAGATGGGCTCCTTGGCATAATTCCTTTGAGGTCCCACCCATGGTGTCCCCTAGATGAAAAGCTCACTTGTTTGGATGGATGTTGTTTCTTTTTTTTTTTCTTTTACACCATAAACATAATTTTTTTTTTTACATCATTCTTCATTTTGTGCATTTTTCCAGCTCAGTTGTAATCCCATGGGCCTCCCATCACCATTTCACCCGTGTGCCATCACCACTGTCCAGTGCACTCTTCCTACCCTAGTTTCGATCCCATTCCCGTCCCACTTCCATAAAATGTCTCTGGTTTATAGTTGTTCATTGTCTTCGTTTTTACTCTATTACATTTGCTAGTCTCTCTCGCCCTTTTTTTTTTTTTTTCCTTCCCTGATCCGTCATGTTCCTGCTATGAATGAAACCATCTGGTATTTTTCTTTCTCTTTCTGGCTTATCTCATGCATGATCCCTTCCAGCTCCATCCATGATGCTGCAAAAGGCACAAATTTATCTTTTTGATTGCTGAGTAATATTCCATCATGTCTATGGATGACATCTTCTTTATCTAGTCATCCCTTTTTGGGCATTTGGGTTGATTCCACATCTTCCCTATTGTAAATAGAGCAGCAATAACCATGGGGGTGCAGGTGTGTTTTGACTCAGTGTTGTGTGTCCTTTGGGTTGATGTATGTTTTATTCCGTAGCGTATGCGTCGCCATTTGCTCCTTCCATTCCTGTTCTGGACTGTCCCATCTGCAGTTGGGGCTGGCACAGATGCCGCCGCCTCGCACAGCTCGCCCATCTCCGCGTGGACGGCCGTGTGCGTTTCCGGGGTACAGTGCCCACACAGGACTGGGATGGTGAGGTGCAGTCTCTCACATTCTAAAAATCTTCTAAGTGCTTTTCCAAAGTCAGTAGCACCATGTGTGTTCTGCGCTCTCCATCAGACTTGATGTAGTGGTCCATGTCCTCCATTCAATGGTACGGGGTGCAGCCTCTGGTCGCCGTTGGCTTTTTATTGAAGATTATTTTGTAATAAAAATAAAGGGTTGTTTTTGCGTAGAAGAGCTGGGGTACGGGCCAGAGATGGGGAGGGTGAGAGGACTCCCAGAGGCAGTGGGGAGCTGAACAGGCAGATGGACTGAAATCCACTGCTGCGGGGAGCAGCGGGGGACAGGAGGGTCTGCTGCGCCCTGTGGTCACTCCCTGGGCAGGGGTCGACCTCAGGCCATGACGGTGACAGCCTGAGGCTCACCCCTGACCCCCAGGGCGGCCCCTCTCACTAATAAATTATGACGCCAAGCTGGATCGCCTGGACTTGCTGCCCACATATCTTCTTGGTTGCAGGGTGTGCTCCACTTTGCTCGGTTTTTAAACTGTGTTCGTCTTCCTATGACTGAACATTGCGACTTCCGCTGTTCTGCATTTGTGCCTTTTCAGCCATGTGCTCGGCAAATTTTGTCTCCTGGTCTGTGACTTAAAAGTGTTTGGGGAAGAGAATTTGTTCATTTTGGTGAAGTCTCCTTCATCGCTGTCTTCCTTTAAGGTGTCATCACTAAACCTAAACCAGACTCACAAAGACTTCCCCCTGTGTTCTTGTAGAAGTCGTATGAATTCAGGTTTCATGTTTGGGCCCTGGCCACGTGTCTATTGCATCAGCCATATTAGACTGTATTAGGTTAGATGCAACTTTTGCACACAGATATCTAATTGTCTCAGCACCATTTGTCAAAAAAATTCATCCTTCATCAAATTGTCTGCACCTTTGTCGAAAATCATTGAAGTGGTCTGTCTTGGGGCTCTGTTCTGTTGCCCAGATTTAGGGTTGTCACCATGTTATCGGGGCTCATTTTACAGTAGAGCTACAGGTCCCAGGCAGTGTGAACCTTCAACTTTAGTCTTGTTTTTCAAGGTTGTTCAGGCCACCCCAGGTCTTCTAAGTGGTTCTATGAATGTCAGAATCAGCTGAGAATGAATTTATCAATTTCTAATTCCTTAAACCCTGCTGAGTTTTTCATTCAGATTATGTTGATCTATTGATTAACTGGGGGAGAAATGACATCTTAACAATATTGAATCCTCCAAGCCATGAGCAAGGCTTATCTCTCTATTCATACCTTTCATTTCTCTCAATAGTTTATGATTTTCATGGTAATGGTTTTTCACCTTTTGTCAGATTTACCCATAACTATTTAATATATTTTGATGTTATTGTAACGACATTTTTATTTCATTTTCTAAGCATTTGTTGTTGCTAATATATAGAAAAGCAATCGATTTTTATATTGATCTTGTAATCTGCAATCTTGCTAAACTCACTTATTGATCTTAGTAGCTTTGCTATATTTGATTTTAGGAGATTTCCAATATAGATGATGATGCCATCTGCTAACAAAGACATTTTTATTTCTTCCTGTCCAGTCTGATGCATGCCTTTTATTTGTGAGCTGGCTTTTCAGTAGAGAAGCTAGAGCCTGCAGCGTAGTGTTGGGTCTCAACCGTGAAGCAGATGCGCTGGCCTCGCTGCTGCTCTTAGAGAGGAAACATTCGCTCTCTCACCTTTTAGTAAGATAGAGAATTTTTGTAGGGGCATTTTGTCATGTCGAGAAACTTTTATTCCTTGTTTGCCTAGAGTTTTCATCAGTAATGGATGTTGATTAAATGCTTTTTCTGTGTCTGCTAAGCTGTTCATATGGGTTCTTTGGTGAGTGCATTTATATGGTGAATTGCATAGATTGATCAGATGTTAAACTGTTCCTGCCATCCTGGAATAAACTCCATGTGGTCACGACTTTTTTTTCTCTCTCCCTCTCTCTCTCTCTCTTTTTTAAATGTTTTAAAAGGACAGGTTAATTAGGAAAAGGAGAGAGAATAAAACTAGGCCCCTGCACAGAAGCAGAGGCAGACGGATGGGAGAGATGGCTGGTCACGAGTTTTATTATTTATTGTTTGATTCAGGTTGCTGGGATTTACAAAATTTTTATTTGGTTTTATTACCCATTGATGCTGGCCTTATAGAATAAATTAGGATGTGTTGTGTTCCTTCCTTTTTTAAAAAATTTATTTATTTATGCATACGGAATTGGGGTACAGGCCAGAGGTGCAGGGGCGGTGGGAGGCTTCACCAGAGACAGAGCGGGGAGCAGCGGGCAGGTCAGGAGAGGTCTGCTGTGCCCTGTGGTCACCTCAGGGGCGGGGGTCAAACTCACTGACGTGGCTGCCGCCTGCTTGCGGGGCTCCCCCACCAAGGAGAGCCCACATTTCTTCCTCTTCAACTCTCTCTAGAGCTTCTGTAGAACTGATACTACTTCTTCCTTAAGTGCTTTTGTAAAATTCACTGGGGAGGCCACCAGGGCCTGGAGTTTTCATTGTGAGAAAATTTCTAACTATAAATTGTATTTCTTTTATACACACACACACACACACGGCTGCTTTGTTCATCTGTTTCTTGAGTTAGCTTTCATGGTTTCTTACATAAGGTTTTTCCTATCGGGTAAGTTGCAGAATTTGTAGACGTTAGTTATTCACAGGATTCCTTTACTGTCCTTAGTGCCTGTTGGTGTGTGGCTGTCTCTGCCACTACTGACACTGGAGATCTGTGTTTGCTGTCCCCTACTCGCCTGGCTACAGGCTTATCAATTTTATTGATATCCCAGAGAATCTGCTTTTTATGTAATTGATTTCTCTATAGTTTTTGTTTCACAGTTCACTGATGTTCGAACCGAATTATGTCCTCTCTTCTACTTACTGGGGTTTAATTCGCTGTTTTTTTCTAGTTTATTCATTTGTAACTGGGAGTCATGGATGTGAGACCTTCTTACTTTTAACATAGGTGTTTAATGCTATGAAGTTCCACTGAGTACATTTGGAGAGACATCCGCTAATTATGACGTGCTGGATTTTAGTTTCCTCTCAATTCAGAATAACTTTTACTGTTCCTTTTTATTTCTCTCTGACCCATGAGTTATTTAGAAAAGTCTTATTTGGCTTCCAAAGGCTTGGGAATGTCCCACCTCTTTCTGCGATTGATTTCTAATTTAATGTCACTGTGGTCGGAGAATTTATTTTGCATGACTTGTATTCTTTAAAATATACTGAGACTTATTTTATGGCCTGACTGTGCTCTATCTTTAAATGTTCCAGGCACACTTGAAAGGAAAGGAATATGTATAGCACAGTTGTTGGGTGGAGTGTTCTATAAATGTCAGTTATGTCAAGTTGGCTGATGGCGTTCTTGAAGTCTTCTATATCTGTCCTGATCTTCTGCCCACTTGTTTGACCAGTTACTGAAAGGGACTGTTGAAAAAGCCAACTGTAATTGCAGGCTCGGTTAGTTCTGTGGTCGTTTTATTCATCTTTGTCCCAACCTTTGGGAGCCCCCCGCTAGAGGGGCACGTATTGGTGTGATGTCCTCTTGATTGATGATACACCAGACAGTATAAAATGTACGTAAAAACATTTTTTAAGATGTATTTATGTATACATACAAGAAGTGGGGTACAGGCCAGAGGTGTGGGGTTGAGAGGTTCACCAGAAACAGAACAGGCAGATCCACTGAAATCCAGTGCTGAGGGGAGCAGTGGGTGGGTCAGGAGCGGTCTGCTGCGGCAGCCTCTCAGTGCTGTGCCTCCATCTGTCGCAGCCCCAGGAGGACCCATAAAATGAACTTCTGAAAGACCCAGAAGGAGTCCTTTTTCTGACGGGCGGTTGTCTGGCATTACGTTGCCCATCAGGCTTGCTGTGTCTGGGCTGACGGCCGACCGGCTCTTCACTCTGCCTCTGGGCCTCCCGACTCGAGGGCCTTTGTTACAGGCACAGTGAGCCTCGCCGATCTATTCGTGGGGAGCTCAAACCATCTGCGACTTTTAATTTAAAAAGTGATTGAAGTGACATTGGTTTACAACAGGTACAGATTTCAGGCGGCAGCTTCAGAGTCTGACATGTAAACGCCGCACAGCGAGCCCCAATGGAGACCCGCTTGCGCTTGACGTGTTTATCAACTTCCCTGCGTGCAGCCTCTTATCTGCGTGTTCACTTTCTATTTGATCTGCCAGTTCTTTGCTGTTTTCACATCCTTGGGACTCGTTGTTGGTCTTACTCCAGAGTGTGTCCTTCCTGGGCTTTTTAGCTCTGAGCTGTGCTCCTTCACTCAATATTGCGGGCTCTGGTCTCCTCACTCAGCTCCAGTCTACTTTCTGGGTTCCCTCGACACAGACTAGAACCTCACCAATCTCACAGTCTCCACGACACCGCTGGCAAATGTTTACTTTTATTTTTTATAGATTTTTTTTCTAATTTTTACATAAGAAAAAGAAGAACGGGGGTGCAGGCCGGAGGTGCACCCCAGAGACAGTGGGGAGCAGAGCAGGCAGGTCCACGAAAACCCACTGCTGAGGGGAGCAGCGGGGAGACAGAAGAGTCCGCTGCGCCCTGCGGGTCCCTCCCTGGCCGGGATCGAACTCAGGCCCCAATTAGGTGACAGCCTACCTGACCGCTGGGCCCTCACAGATGCCCAGCTCAGCTTGTCCTTGCTGGATATCTTCACCAGGAATAGAATTCTATACTGACTCCTTTTCCTTCAGTACTTTAAAGGTCGTCACTCCTTTTGTCCATTATGTTTCAGTGAAACTAGAAAAAGAGCTAATGGCCTCGGAGAGCGCTGCACGGTCTTTCCACTGCCCTCTAAGGACTGGGTGTTCGGCCTTCTTCCCTGCGTGTGCTCCTGTCTTCCTGCTTCCAGCAGTGTTCCGATTTCTTTTTATTACTGTTTTGAGTTTCGGTTGTGCCGTTGTTGCGTCTGTGTGTGCGTGCGTAGGGCTCACCAGTTCCTACATTTGAGGGTTTATAATTTTCATCACATTTAGGGAAAATTCATTGTTCAAATATTTCTGTGAGCCTTCCCCCTAGAGCGTCTTCAGCTGCCGTCTGCTAAGCTGCCTGAGATTGTCCACTATTGCTGGTGCCTTCAACCGGGGAATCATTTCCTGTGTTTCCTGTTGGGCAGTTGCTATTACTACATCTTCGGGTTCGTTTATCTTTTCTCCTACAAGGTGAAACCGCCAGAAATCCCCCCCAGTGTGACTTCCATGTCACACATGAGCGTTTTCGTCTCCAGGAGTTCGACTTGGTTCTTCCAGTGTGTCTTCCACGCTCGCCCCTTTGAGCACATGGGGTACAGTGGGAAATGACCGTTCAAGGTCATTTTCTGCTCATTCAAATATCCATCTAGGTCAGTCTTGATGAACTAGGCGCTTTGTGTGGCTGTGAGTCCTGAGTCTTGGAACGCCTGGCAGGCCTGAGTTAGAGGCTGGACGTTGTGAATTTGACTGTTTCTGTGAGCCGCGTATTTTGTGTTCCTATAAATATTCTCAGCTTTGTTCTGGGATTCAGTCAAGTTACCTGGAAACAGTCTGGTCCTTTAGGGCCTTATTGTTGCAATTTGGTAGGCAGGTCCAGAGAACAGTTAGTCCAGGACTAATGATTTCCCACTGCCCAGGCAACCTTCTAAAAATTCTCACTGCACTGTGAATGTGAGCTTTCCCCAGTCTGCTTGGAGAAAATGGGCTCTATTTCCAGCAGCTCTACCCAAGCGCTGGGCACAGGCCCCTCTCACCTTTTTGATGGCTTAAATTTGTCACTCCTGGTTTTGAGCAATTTGGTCTCCCAGCCTCAGGCCGTGTCCCCTGGGCTGTGCTGACCAGTCCCCTGCCTGCCACCCAGGCCACCTCACAAGCCCTCGAACTTCTCTCCCTTCCAGGACTCTGCCCTGACGCTCCCAAGTCCTGGCTCCTCCTGGACTTTGGGGTCTGCCGGGCCGAGCTGTCTTCTCCCATCCCGATACCCCTGCCCAGGGAGTCCACCTGGCACAGACCCCCTTCGGCCTAAGAAGGGAGGCCCCACCGTGGTGAGACTGCCGTGCAACTTCCGAGCGTCGTGTTGATTATTAGTGTGATGTTAGTTTATAACACTGCATGATCTGGGGGTACAGGATCACCCCTCGGGCGCCGTTAATGCCACCATCGGACACCCGCTGCCCCCCACTGTGGCCCACGGGCCCGAGGCCGCAGCAGGGGCCCCTGACGGGCCCAGGCCTGAGCAGACCAGCAGCCCCTGAGAGCGGTTTCCAGACCGGGGGCGGCAGCGCAGTGGACAGGACACGTGGAAGCACCCCAGCTTCTTCCTCCCGTGGCCAGGAGGGAGCCAGGCCCCCAGCGGCATTTCTCCCCGAAGGTGTAGACTGCTGAGCTGCAGTGGGGGGGTCTGGACCCCCACCCCTCAGGAGCCAGGCCCGAGCAGCCGCCCTGGCTGAGGCCAGGCGGCCCGCACTGCCCAAGTCATGGGGCTGTCCCCACAAGAGGCCGGCGAGGAGCCAGAGCGCCCGAGTTCCTCGTGATGGTGGGCAGACGCAGGGTGCCGCTGCTGGTACCCTGGAGGGCTCAGGATGTCTGCCCCCCAAGTCCCTGGCCGAGTGGCGCTCAGGGGCGCCCTCCACCCTGCCCTGAACGCCTGGCCTCTTGTGGGGCGCCTGTACAAAGTGAGGACCTGAGGGGAGCTGTGTAATCTCCTTGGCCTTATCAGCACAGCTGTCTGCAGGGCTGGGAGGTGGTGGGTGAAGGTGGGGTGCTGCCCCGGCCCCGGGCAGGGTCTCTCCTAAATAGGTCACATTGCGTCCCTGGCAGGATCCTGCTGTCCCAGAGCAGGAGGGGTGCAGGGCTAAAATTGGAAGGGGCCGCGGAGGTGGCCGTGGCTTTTTCCGGCCTTGGCTCACCCCGCTGCCTCAGTCGGAGGACTCCGACAGGTGGTCGCAGCCCTGGGCCCAGATTCCCGCGTCTCAGCAGAGCCTGAAATAGCGCGGCTGGCACGTCCGCCGTGCCCTTGTGAGGGGCCCGGGGCTCCGAGCAGACACTCAGACTAGTTCCTCCCATGGCCGGGGTCGGAGGGCCGAGGGGCTCAACCCCTGGTCCCTGAGGGCTTCGAGGAGCCGCCGAGCCTGGAGCTCAGGGTCCCCGTCGCTCACTGCCCCTGGACGTGTGCGGCCTCGGTCTCGCCTCCCCCAGGGCCTGGAGTGGCCTCCTTCCTCACTCCCACCCCCCACAGACATGAAACCCCAGATCTCCGCCCTGGACAGTTTCCCCCAAGATCCAAAGCCTGCGGTTCACTTCCCGCCTGAAGCCGCGTCCTCTGCCGGACTTTAGTGCCCTCAGTGTGGACTCGGGCTGGGGGCCTTGGCCTGGGGGGGCCAGGCCGGCCTGGCCGGTGGCGCTGTGCCACGGTATGCCCAGCTCTCGGGGGGTGTCGGAGCTGCGGCTGCGCTCATTCACAGCAGAGGAAACGGGGTGCAGTGCTGTGGCCCCCCTGCACACAACCAGCAGGGTCTGATGACCCCAGCGCCCAGTTCTGTCACAATCCAGAATCTGCTCTTCCCTTCAGCTCCTGGAAGCTGCCACTCATGGCCCCCGGCCCCCGCCTGAGGCCACCAACTGCCCAACGAGAGCTGGCGCCGTGTCCGTGCCCAGGCTATTTTAGGTGCCAGGAATCCGTGCACAGTTAGCCTGGGGGCCCTCTGGGGCCTTTATAGCCTTGCCAGCAGCACTCTGCCCCCGCCCCCCAACCTCTTCCACTCCTGGTGGGCAGGGTACAAGGGTGAGGGGCCTCCTCTGAAAACCCCTGACCCAGAAGCCCAGGCGGCCAGTGTGCACACTGTGCCCTCTGCCCGGGGCCCGTAGCCTCGGGCGCACCAGAAGGTTCTGTTGGAGTGGTGGCCTCCTTCAGAGCCCAGAAGCGGCCCAATCGCTGATGCTCTGGGCAGCCTGGTGGCGTTGCCTCTGCCCCTGATGTGACTCCGCGGGCAGTCACCCCACCTTGCCCCTCGGGCCTCATCCGTCCCCGTCTGCTCTGAGCCGCCCTGCAAGGGGACAGCTGCCCTGTCCCCACAGCATGGAGGGACTGGCCAGGCCCTGAAGCCTGCCTGTGCCCACGGGCTCCGGAGTCAGGCCAGGCTCCATCTGAAGTCCTTCACTTGGGGCTCAGAAATGTCCACTTTTGGTGTTCAGAAGTGTCCTCTTCCCCAATCCTCCACCAGACCTCCCCCCCGCCCATCAGAAGGGTCGAGGACTGCGTGGTGTGCTGTGTCCCAGCTATTTTCAGCCCCTGCTTGGGTTACAGGCATCCAAACACTTCCAACAGGTGGCGGGACCACCGAAGTCTCTGGCCTCAAGAGGGGCAGGCGCCGGGTGGACGGAGCCGGGCCGGAATGCGCGTGCCTGGCGCCTGACCTCACCCCTGCCTCCCCTGCTGAACCCACATTCGTATTTTATTAATAACCGGCCAGCAGTGGGTCTGACCAAATAAGGAGCGGCACCCAGTTCTCCCAGGTCCCGCATCAGAAGCCGCAGGGCTGCAGGACAGTCATCGGCGGCGCGTCTTGGGGTCCGAAGGCCGTGCTCGGCTGGAGGGGAAGCCAGGCCCGAGGTGTGGCAGAACTCTGAGGTGGGGTGGGAGGGAAGGTCCCACCACCCCTCCCGCCTAGGTCTCAGCCCCTGGCTCCATTTGAGGTGAGGTTGGACATGGACTCCGACATCCCCCTGTGGGTGTCCCTGCTGGTCACAGCTCATTGAACACCCCCCCCTGCAGAACCGTGTGTGAGCCTTCCCATCCTGGCTGTGCACCCCAATGTCTAACAGAAGGGACCTGAGGTCAGCTGTTCTGGATATCCCCCAACTTCAAGCTGCCACCTTCTGGGCCCCAGGAGGCAGCCTGGGAGGAAGGATGATGGGTCAAGGGAGGTTCTGGAGAAAGCCGGCTGGTTCTGGGGCAGGGCCACGTGGTGGGCTGGCCACGGCAGCTGCGGGCGGGCGGCCGGCAGGAGACCCTTCAGCCCCTTCCCACGCAGCTCGTGCCACCATGGCCCTAAGGCACCACGCCCTGGGCCTACAGCCTTGCAAGAGAATATTGATTTATCTTCCCATGAAAAGGATTTGGCAGCCGCCCCTCCGGGGTCGTGGCAGCACAGGGGCCCCCAGAGAGCAGGACGTGAGGTGCTGTGGGGGCCGCTCGGCAGGCTGGGGCGCCGGGCCCCGCAGAGGCCCTCCTTCCAGACGCGCCTGGCTTGGGTTTCCCGGCCTCTGGGGCTGGAAGGCACACAAAGATGGCATTCACGGCGAGGCCCTAAATTCTCTCCGGAATGAGGCAGGGTTTAAATAAATACATGAGAAAGTTGGATCCTGGGGCCAGACTGGGCTTGCCCGGGGGCGGGTGCCGGTGAGGCTGGGCCGCGCCTCCCTGCACACACATGACTTGTGCCGAATTAGCAACACGTTTCCTTCTGTGTCGCTCAGTGGGGACCCAATGCTCCCCACTCAGCCTGGTCATGAAGACTTGTGTTTGTGGATCACCCGAGTGTCTGAGACACTGCCCAGAGGTGACCGGGCTTCTGCCTCTCCGTAGGCCCCAAGGTCGGGGCTGACCCTGGTTTCCTCGCACCCTGCAAGGCGAGACTGAGCCGGCTAGAGGCCGCCTGTGGGTGCAGGGGCCGTGCTGTGGCTCAGTGGCCGTGAGAGCTAAGACCCCCTGCCCTGGACACAGGTCAGGGGAAATGGGCCTCCTCAGGCCTACTTTCCCAGTGAGGAAACTGAGGCAGCAAGCATGAGGGGCCGGTGCTGAGCATCCTGGAGCACTGGCTGCCCAGAGACCTGCCCGAGCTGCCTGCAGACGGCCAGAAGCATGTCCGGATACCTGTGACTTTGGGCAGAGCCTGCTACCCACGGGGAAAGGGCCCTGCTTGGCCAGGGGTGCACTCCACCTTATCACCTCATCCGGGGTGCAGCCCTCTCCCCAGCTGGGCCATGATTTGCTAGCGGTGTCAACCGGGAGCTGCTGAGACCTTCCCACCCCTCTGCGGGATCCAGCTTTGCCAGAGGAAGGTTGGGGCAGAGCCGGGAGCCCCCTCCCAAGCCCCATCTTGCACCGGGAGCCCCTCGGACATGCCTCAGATGGGAGGCTGCAGAGCCAGACGCTTGGCTGAGGGATTTGATCACCTCGAATTAGCAGGGCTCCCCTTGGAAAGGGGATGCGCTTCCCAGAGGCTCCACCTCCCCAAGCCTGAGCCTGCAGCCTCACCTGGAAAGGGGCTAAAGACCGGACTGCCCCAGGGGGCCCGCTCTGCACAAGGGCGAGCCGGCCGGGGCCGGGTCCCTCTGGCACGGACAGATACTGCCCCGCGGAGCCGGGCGAGGCGGCCCAAGTCTCCGGTTAGGCTGAGCAGGGCAAGGCTGTCGCTTTCTGCGCCAGGCTGGGGCCCCACCAGTTTAATATTCTTGAAACACGCACCATTAGTGAATGCAAATTGGTGTAACCTTTTAAAAGCCACATTTCAAAGACCATTTCCCCGGGTCCCACGGAAATGGATGGCGTGGCCGGGCCCTTCTTCCCAGGCATATTTGTAATCATAAAAAATTGCAGCGACCTCTTTGTCCGTCATTAGAGAAATGGCTGCACAAGCCGCCCCGACTGCGCTTCAGAGCTGCTGCCACGTGTCTGCCCCGGGCGCTGCCCGCCGGGCGCCCGGGCCGAACGGTGCCGCTCTGTTAGGAGAAAGGCGCCTATGTACGTGTTTAGTTCTGTGACGGTATAGACCTAAAAATATTTGGAAGCAGCCACAGCAACCAGTTCAACAGCGATTACTTTGGGGGGAGCGCGCATTCTTCCGTGTTTGAATCTGTTACTACAAGCCGGTGCCGCTGTCACCTAAAAATAAAGATCAGAAACAAATGGCCTCCCTTCGGATAAAGCCGTGCATCCGGGGAAACGGCCCTGCTCACCCTGTGGGGCTGGCCACGGGCCCGTTGCCCCTGCGGCTGCAGGGTGGCGTGGCACCCCAGGGGCCCCCACCCTCCCGGTGCAGACACCGACTCCGGGGCTCCGTGGGCACTCGGGAGGGCTTGTGTGGCCCGCCATGGCTCCTGTTTACATGGAGAGGCTTCCCCTTCTCTGCAAGTGGGTGGACAGCGAGGCAGGTGCTTCTGGAAGCCCCCAGAGGGAGGTAATGGAGCCCATGTGTGCGGGCGTGAGAGGATGTCTGTGCCTCCCCGCCCCACTCAGCCGCCCGAGGGGCGTTCTGCCCCACAGGGCACACAGGTAAGGCCGGCTGCCTGGCTCCCGTCTCCTCCATCCATCTTAAGGAATTGTTACCTGGTGGCGCAGGGGTTAAGTCTCAGCACTAAGAAGCTATGGGCGGCCACTGCAGCGGATTCAACACTGCTCAGGGAGACCCCTCCTGTCCCCGCTGCCCCCTCAGCAGTGTGCTTCGTCCATCTGCCTGTTCTGCTCCCCACTCCTCCCCTGGTGAGTCCTCTCACCTTTGGCCTCGACCCCAGTTCTTGTATGTAAAAATAAATACAAATAAATCTTTTTTAAAAAACTTAAAAAAAAATTCACATCCGGTTCCCTCTCTTTTCTGCCTCCAAAATCAAGGGGAGTTGTACCAACACATTCCACGGGCCATGCTGGGGCATGGGGCAGCCCACATGGCAGGTCAGAGCCCCGGCCCAGCGCACTGGACAGGCTCCGTGGGGGAGCCTGGGGCCAGGGACTCACTGGAAGCCAAGACAGAGAGGCGCGGAGTCGGGGAGCAGGACTGTGGCACGTCTGACGCCCCGGAGGCGAGGGGCAGGTGGTGGTCTGTGGGGACACCCATCCGGGATGTCCACCCTGGTGTGCGGTCTGGGAATGGGGCTGGGGGAACAGGTTACCGGACTCCAGGCCAGGAAACAAGCGAGGGGGACCCGGTGGGTCCACGCACCAGCGCCCCATGTCATGCGATTGTGCAGCACAGTACAGCCACACTGCAACGTGTGAGCTGCCCTTCCTGCTGCCAGGGGGCTGAGCATGCCATGCACGTGGCTGTGAACCCCCACAGTGGCGGCTGTGCCTAAGAACAGGCCTGGGAGCAAGGTCCCAAACAGCCAGATGCCCAAACCAGGGCAGGGCAGCCCGGGGGGAGGCCGTGCCCGTAGGGGCACGCCGAAGGGTTTCTCCAGGTAGAAACGAGCCGCAGGGCTGATGGGTAGAGCTGGGGATGCCAGCTGTGCCAGCCGTGGCCGACTGAAGACCGTGAGAACAAGGGGTCCTCCGAGAGCCCCCCCAGAATCCGACGGTGGCCCAGCCTCGCCCGGGGTGCCCACATAGCAGTGCCAGACTGAAATTGACAGGTGAGGTGGCGCCGTGAGGTTTGGGTGGGCTCAGGTTTGGGCCCGGGCGGAGAACAGCAGGTGCAGTGGGCAGGGCCAGAGGCCAGGCTTTCCGACCTGAGCAGCTCGCAGGTGCCTGAGCCATGAGGCCGCCGGTCCTGGGTGGGCCTGTCTGGACGCTCCAGAAAGAATAGAGAAGTCAGGCCAGCCTAATTAGGGCGCGCTCGGGGCCGGGGGTCTGCAGGGGCCACGCCACCTGCCCGCGGCCCTCATTGTGCACAGCTAATCCCGTCCAGGTGTCTGCTGGCAGCCCCGATCAATTAGTCACTGCAATTGAAGCCGAGTGTAATTAATTATTCAATTTCGAGCTGTTCCAGCTTAATGCGTCTGGAATGACATCATGCCGCCTGGGCCTTCGGCAGGCGGGGACAAAAGGCAAACAGGTCTGGACAAAGCCCCCGTGCACCTGACCAGGCTCTCAGTCGCCTAATCCCACAGGCCCAGAGCGAGCCGCTCACCTCAGCCCCCACAGCAGCCACGCAGGGCAGGTGCTCAGCAGGCAGGGGCCGCCGACAGCCCAGCCGGAGCCCGACCTCCAGGCCCCAGGCCCAGGCCACACCCCGGCAGCTTCCAGCCTCGCCAGGGCCTTGCTGTTGTGCCCCGTACCACGGAGCATCCGCGCCCCACCGCTGTCTGGGCACAGCCCGCGGCTCCTGCGTGGAGACGCGCTGCCAGCCGCCCACGGGTCTTCCCGGCAGAGCCTTTCAGAGGGAGGTGGCTGGTTCCCCGACCCCCTGGCCTGCACCCTTGAACCAGAGACCTGCACTGCCTCCCTGCCTCCTCCTCAGTGACCCTGGCCATCACCTCTCACCAGGCCAGCCTCAAAACCTTCCTGCTGAGCCCAGCGCCAGAATCCACCAAAGCGTTGACGTCCGCTTCAGCGGTCTGTGGCTCCCAGGGCCCCGACCAAGCACCGACCGTGGCCTGGCCACGGGGCCCGGACTGCCTCTCTGGGCCCCTCTGTCCTCTGCACAGACACGCAGGCGCGCGAGTGCGTGTCCACTCACACCAGCGCACGGCTGTGGCCGCAGGCTGTGGCCGCCGCGCTGGCCCTTCCGGGGCCGTGGCGATGCTGCCCTGGCCTGCCGGAGCCGGGCTCTTCCCGCTGTTCGCGGGCGCGTCTGGGCCCCTCCGGGGGACCGCAGCAGGGCCCTGCAGGCGCCTCTCCGGAGCTCGGTGTTTCTACAGACCCGGCTGGGGGGCGGCCAGGAGCAGACAGGGACGTGGGGGGCGGGGGGCTGGGGCCCCACAGCCCCGCTCCCTGGTCTTGTTTGCTAGGCATCCAGAATGGCGCTTGGCACATAATGGACCCTCCAGAAATGTTTGTTGAATTCACGAAGGAAGAAATTATTAAATCGGCCAAATTGAGCTCATTATCTCCCCTTCCTCCCTGTCAACAAGGGAGGCCTCGCACCCGCATCTGGGATAATGGTGTCATTATCAGCCTCTCAGCCCGCCCAGCTGCCATGGGCCCCTCTCCCGCTCCTGTCCCTGCCCAGAGCCACTGTGTTATCTGGGCTAGTGGGATGAAAAGGCCCCCAGCCATCCCCTGTTGCCTCCCTGCCCCCCCCAGCTAATTGCATGGGGGGCGGGGGCGGAGGGTTGGGGGCCCCTCGTCACCCACCACCGCAAAGCCCCTCAGTGGCTTTCTGAAAGGACAGCAGAGCGTGAGCTTCTGCACTTGGAAAAGCACAGATGACCCCGCACGTCATGCTGGGTGCACACCCCAAAGAGCTGAAGCAGAGACTGAGCACATCCCCGCACCCCAAGTTCACAGCAATGCTAGTCCCAACGGCAGGAGCGCCCCCAGGTCCATGGGGGACGTGCAGATGAGCAGTGGGGTGTGTTCGTGCAGTGTCATTACTCGGCCTTGACAAGAAAGGACGTTCTGGTGCTTGCCGTGACCCCGAGGGGCGTGGAGAACGTGAGGCCGAGTGAAATAAGCCAGTTGCCAAAGGTCAGCTACTGTTGATTCCGCTCCTGGGAGGCCCCTTGAGGGTCCCAGGGGCAGAGCGGAAGGGCGGCCAGCGGGGTCAGGGCAGGGCTGCTTGGCGGGGCGTGGACAGGCGGGGCAGGGGCTGCTGGCGGCAAGGTCGTCGGCACTGTTGCCCTCGCTGCCACCGTCCCCGGAGGCCTCCCAGGAGGCCTTGCTGAGAGGGCCCACGGGGGAGCTCGGGCCGGACAGAGGTGGCCGTCCCGGACTGCTGTGGCCTTCAGCCTCGGCCCCGTCAGGGCGGTTGAGCAAGCAGAGGCCAGGTGCGGCCGCCAGCCCGACCCCCTCGGCACCCAGGGCGACGGGTCCCAGCCCTGGCTGAGGCTCTGGCTGAGCCTGCCACTCCCTGTGTCCGGGTGAGGGTGGGGCTCCTCCCCGGGACCCCCCCTGGGGCCCCAGAATAGGCAAGCAAGGGGAGCAGGTCAGCTCTCTGGGCCGGCCGGCCCGCCCTCAGCCTGGCCCATGTGCCTGGGAGCGGCCGGCGACGAGGCTTCTCGAGGCTGCCCACGGTGACAGGGAGCTGGCTCGGCTTCCCAGCGGTCACGTCTAATTGCCCTTGCGGCCTAGCTGATTAGCACAGTAACCACCGGCCTCAGGAAGGGGTGGACTTCCGAGCGCCAGGAATTAAGCTGAGACTTTGCAAGTTCGTGCCCACGAGCATCACGGGTCCCGGGGCAGCCGGGCCTTATCCAGACTTGGCTCAGAGCAGCTGCTGACTAACTCGGGGTCCCTTGGACACAAGACACCCCTCCTCGGCCGGGTTTCTGCTCTGGCCAACCCACGGGGGACCCGTTTCCTCCGGAGGCGGCGCCGAAGGGCGCGTCGCCCGGCGTGCGGGTGGGGCCGCGCTGGCCGTGGCACACGGAGCCCAGGGCTTTCTAAGAAAGGGCCTTGGCCAGCCCTGCGGCGACAGCGTGACCGCGAGGCTTGGCCTCCGCCGAGCCTGTGTGTGGGATGCTCCGCCGGCCGCCCGCCTGGAGGATGTGGTCAGTGGTGGCGGAGAGGGAGGGAGGCCGCCCCCCGGGGACGGGGCAGCGGCCCACAGCCCCGGGAGCCAGGACCCGCAAGCCAGCGGGGAACGCGGGGAGCTCTTCTTTTTCACGTTTTCATGGTGAAAAACGAACCGGACGAAGGCAGAGTCGCAGCAGGGCTCCGTGACCTTCCACCCAGATTCGCCGGCCGGCTGGGCCCTCTCTCGGCCGCAGCCACAGGGACGCCCCGCAGGGCACGCAGGGGCCCCTCCTCCGCTCTGACGCCAAGCCGCGCCCCCCCTTTCCAGAAGTTCACCCCCACTCAGGCCCACGTCCTTGGTGGGACACAGCCCCCCAACACTTAGGCGCCCAGTCTGGAAAGTACAACGGGGGCACCACAGAGAGACTTCGCGAGGCCCGGGCCACCTGACGTGGCCAGCGCGGTGTGGCGGGGAGGGGGGGTGAGGGGGGAACGGACGTGTTGGCTCCGAAATAGTCTTCAGAGGAGGCCCTCGCCGGCTCGGGGCGGGCAGGTTTCACGGTTCCCGCAGCATGAGCTGCTCACCCCGTAATTATAGTTCTGGCATTCGAAAAACACAGCGACGCCTCCCCCTCCCCTGCCACCCGCGCCCCATTCCTCCCCGCTCCCACAGGCTCCGAGAGCCTGAGATAATCCCCGGGCCGTTTATGACTGTCCCCAGCCTGTCCCCCCATGGGCTGACTGCACGCCCCTGTGCCTGGGCGCAGCTGCCTTACAAGGTAACGCTGCCCGCCGGAGATGCTACTTTGGGAAGAGTCAAGAGTCAGAGAATGTCAGGATCTTCTCAAAGTGCTGAGCCGGCCATTCCAGGGCCGGTGAGGACAGGCGGCCTCGGTGCCCGCAGCTGCTGTCCTCTCCATTCCTGGGGCGGGCGGTGGAAAAAGTCAGCCCAGGCCTCTTTGGCTCGAGTCGGATGGAGCAAATTAAAACATGGAGGAATGTGCCCCTTTCAGCTGCAGACCTGTTTCAGGCCTGACATCTGTCAACCAAATTGAAGTAGATGGGGCTGCCCGCTGCGTCTCTGGGGGAGAGGGGTGGCATGGACCTCCTGTGGGGGCAGGGCCCCTCTGGGCTGCCCCCCTAGTGGACAGCGTGGCCAGGGCAGAAACCCCCTTGTCTCTGGGGGTGGCCAGAGTTCCCATGGTGGATCGTGTGGCCGGGGCAGAAACCCAAAAAGATTGAGGGAGAAAGACAAGCCCACAGACCAGGTAGGGGTGGGGGCTCTGGTGTCCAGGAAGTGGGGTGCTATGGGCCAAGGAGCACACTGCAGGCCAGTGCCACGAACAGGGAGGGGTGCCAAGCAGCATCAGGTCCCTTAGGGCCCCCAGTGAGAGGAAAGGGGGCCACGTGGCATCTCAGGCTAGAGACTGGGAAGGATATGGGGAAGCCGAGGAGAGTGGGGGACCCCAGAATCAGTGAGCTGGCCGATGGCGCTGGCGTCAGCGGCTTCCAGGAACCCATGCGCTACCAGGGGCTCCCTGTCACTTGCACACCGAGGACCCCAATGTAAAGTGTCAAAGTTCTTCGCTCTACTCGCCCTCCAGCCTCCCCGTGGAGACCCCCACATCATTCCAGGAGAGGGGTGGGCAGCCGCAGGGCGGGCTCCAGACCCAGAAGGAGCCCTTAGTCCCCCCAGGCAAATATTCTCACAGGAGCCTGCCAGAGGTTTGAAGGGCCATACTTGCACCGCAAAGCAACAGAGGGGAGTTACCCAGGCCCAACTAGGAAGTGGGGTACAATGGATCAAGGTGCCCCCCCAGACACCCAAAATAGAATCCTGCAACCCCCACCCCCTGTCTCTGTGTCCCTCCAAGTCTGAGCCCCCAAGGGTTATCTGGGTGTCCTTCCCTAGGCTTTGTGCCTTTGGGGGTACACTTAGCTCAGGGGAGGTCTCAGAGCAGCTCAGAAAGAGCTCAGGTTCCCTGCCAGCTGCCGCCTCCGCGCCCCGCCGGCCCCGGGCGAGGACACTCTGGGCACAGGCACAAGCGGTCCCACTCTTCCATTAGCTCACCGGGCAGCCACGGCGGCATTTGCTGACCCTGCACATGGCCGTAACCAGATCAGCAAGGACCCCCGCGCCGCCCGCCGCCCCACTGGCGCCCGCCCCAGATGGCCCGGGAGGACGTGTGGCATCTCCTGGAACAGAGTCTTTCTGGTCACTCAGACATTCCTGGCGTCTCGTGTTAGCTTGGGAGCTATCAATAAGGCAGGTGTGGCAAATGGGGCTCATTCCTGCGGGGGGCCCCGGATCAACTGCACCGGCTGGGGCCGTGCCACGCCACGTGGGCCTGAGCGTGATGGATGGCTCGCCAGGCTGACATCCACGACCCGGGGCGGGCATCGGGCCCGGGGGGGCCCAGCTCTAGACCCAACAGCAGAGAGACTGGGGAACCGGGGTGCCCCGGGGGTCAGCAAGGGCTGTGCCCAGTCCCACTAGGGGTGCGCCTTTACTTCTCGAGAATGGGCTCCGGAGAGGAGCCCCAGGACTAAGGGCCCTCACGCCTCCCCCAGCCCCCGCCTCTGAGCACCCCACAACCAGCTCCCCGACCTCACCCCCGCTGGTGCTTTGGGCTGGCTGCCAGCGCCCCCCCCCCCGGCCTGCAGAGCACCCAGCCGAGTCAATCAAGGCTTCCAGTCAGGGCTGGAGCCTGGCACCCCACACCGCCAGCCCAGCGCTGAAGCCTGCCTGAGGCTGCGAGCCCGCAATACAAGCCCGCAACACCGTGATAAAAAAGATGGAAAAAAACAGAATTTATGAAAACAAAAGACTCGGGCACTACCTGATGTGCCCTGGGGCAAGATCACCCCAGGTCAGGAGCCCCAAGGGGACCTCGGCGCCCTACAGGGCTGGTCCAGTGCTGGGTCCCCCCGCAGGTGGGGGACCAGAGAGGGCAGCAGGTGGGGGTGAGGGCAGGGACAGCAGTTAGTGGGGCCCATGATGGCCCCCCTGGAGACGCAGAGCTGCTGGGGCAGCCGGGAAGCCGCAGAGCAGGGCCCAGGCAGGGCGAGACGCCACCCTGCTGCAGTGCTAAGGGGTGCAGCCCCCATTCTCCCAGCCCCTGCCAGGGCCCATCCGTCCACCTGGGGGGACCCCACGCCCCCCTGCGCACGGCCCTCTTAGGGACACTTAACTCCCTGCGCAGCTGGCCGGGCCCAGAGTCTGACCTTGGTGGGGGCGGTCGGGCGGCCAGGGACTGGGGAGATTGGAGGGGTCAGGGCCTGTCCCGCAACCCTGGTCTGCCCCTGCCGCCTCTGGATTGGGGGAGGCAGCTGCTGTCACCCTGTGCCGAAGGGCCCGGGCCCCGCCACTGGGGCCGGGGGCACCAGACGGCGTTCGGGGCGGACCTGTGGGCAGTAGCCCACGGAGGGCAGGAGCTGGGCCAGGGAGCCGAGGGCCGTGCGGGCCCCGGCGCAGACCAGGCACCCCGCAGGCAGCCGCCGAGCGTGGGAGCCGGCCCGGACGCCCAGAGAGCCGGCCCGGACGCCCAGAAGCCGCACCCTGCCCCCGGGACCCTTGTGTGACCAGGGCAGCCCTGACCCCGGGCTGCAACCTAACTGGGCCCAGAGGAACTGGCTGGTCAGTCCAAGCTGGGGTCCCTCTTGCCTCAGGTGGGAGAGGGGTAGGTGGAAGTGTGGGCACGCCTGGCCCCAAGGCGCACAACGGATTGGCTGGGGTGGTAAGCCTGGCACCCACACATTTCCTTGGGTCCGCCCTACCGGCTTCCTCACCGTCGGGGGTGGGGGGCGTCTCCTCGCCCTGTGGCCTGTCCCTCCCCTGCAGCAGTCTGCTCCAGGGGTGCAGGGAGTGGGTCTGGGAGAGGAGGACCCTGGAGGTGGCCGGGACCCACCGTGCTGTCCGCACAGGCTCAGTCTCCCCGGCGGGGTAGGGGAGCCCTCCCCGGGCCCCAGACCAGGACCACCCCTCCATCCGCATCCATCGCCTTAAAAATGACGGGTGGGGTTCAGGAGGGGTCCCGCAGAAGGCACCGGGGCAGGAGCACGCAAGTGCGGATAGGGGAGTGCAGGAAGGGGCCAGGAAGCCTGGGGGGGTTCTGTCCGGTCCAGGGGCCAGTGGAGGGGACGGTGCTGGCCGTTGGTGCGCCCAGGACCCCTGCAGGGCCGGGCAGCCCCGCCGGGAACGACAGACATGTCAGCCCCCAGCGTGCCCCCGGGGGCTCTCTGAGCCCCACTGCCCACCGCAGTGGGTTGAGGATGCCTTCCTCCCGTGTGGGGCAGGCACGGAGAGCCCTTTTGAGGAAAAGCTGAGCCAAAGCCCAAGAGGAGGTTATAAATGGCGTTTCCGCTCCCCTTGGCCTGACCAGCCACCCTGCACCCGGAGGCTGACCCGGGCTCGGGCAGGGGGTGGAGGCACCAGCTGGAGACCAGAGGGCAAGGAGCTCGGACACTTCCTCCCAGCCTTGGTCCCAGGAGCGAGGCAGGCGCCCTGCCCGGAGCCCAGCGTGTGCGTGTGTGTGTGTGTGTGTGTGTGTGTGTGTGTGTGTGTGTGTGTGTGTGTGGGTGTGGGTGTGGGTGTGTGTGCGTGCAGCTCCCAGCCACTGCGCACCTCCAGGGCTGCATCCTGGCATCACCTCCAGGGCTCTCTGAACACCCTGGCATCACTCTTCAGCCAGCTCTCTTCATCCTGACCTCCTGAGCGAGGTTGTGTTTTCCGGGAGGACCATGGTCACCCCCGAGTGCACCCCCCGGGGCTGCACACCCTCTTGCGCCCACCCCCCGGGCTGGACTCAGCCTCCTGCGTCACTGCCTCCGGGAAGGTCAGGTCCTCAGCCCCCAGGGCCCTGCCTGGGCCAGGCTCTACCCTATCAGGCACCCAGAAATCATCAATCAGAGCTGTTGCCAGAGGCCAGGGAAACAAAGTCTCAAGCCCCAAGGGCGTGGGAAGCTCCAAGACTGGTCTGCTCAGGCTCCCTCCCGCAGCCCTGCGGTGGGGGGGCTCGGTGGGCCCTCTGACCTTGGCCTCACCCCCCACCTCCTTCCAGCCTCCCATCCACCCACTCTGGAGCCTCCTGCTCTTTGGGGGTGCTTCTGGAGTTTTCTTCCCCTCTTCCTACTCTCAGACCCCTGCCTCCCTCTCCTGTCCCTCTGGCAGATCTGGTAAGTACATAGGGGTACCCTGTGCGGGCCAGGGGGTTCCTGAGGGCTCTGAACCCCTTCTGAGGATCCCCCTGCACCTGGGTCACCTGGACTTGGTGGGCGGAAGTCAGGAACAGAATGGAAATTTCCCCACCCCCACCCCACCCCACCCCCACCCCAAGGGCCGGGTGGACTTCGGAGAGGGTCTGGCTGGCGGAGAATCAGTGAGACGCCTCTTGAAAGCCCAGCCGTGGTGATTAAAATCAAACCACCTAATAAACACCCCCAGAAGCCTTGCACATATGTCCTTATGGGGATGCTTAAGAAAATTAAGGGTTGAAGTGATTTTTTCCCCAGCAAGAAAGATTGGGCCACTTAATTAAGAGCTCTCCTTAATCTGGACAAACTAGGTCTAATTTCGCCACCTGATTCGCATGTCACCCGCCCCCTCTTGTTCAAGGGTGTCTCCGCAGACAGGTCCTGAGCGCTTGCAAAACCCTGGGCGCTGGGGCTCTGTCCGGTTCCTCCCACTAGTCATTTCCTGCGGGGCAGAGCCGGGGGTGGGGGGGGATGGTGAGGAGCCAGTCCCGGTGTCGCTGGCAGCTTCATTAGCACCCATTGTGGCTGACTGGCAGGGAGAGGGTGGCATCCAGCCTGAGATGCCGCCTCAGGCCCCAGAAGAGGGGGTGCTACTGCGCCCCCCCACCACCACCCTACCCATCAGCAACTCATTTGCAGGCCTCCCTGGTGCTGTGTATGCTCCTTTCAAACACTAAAACCTGAAGGAGGAAGGAAGATTAGGGGGGGGGTAGTAGTAAGAACGCGCCCAACCAGGACCCTCGGACCAAGGGGACACAGACAGCCAGGGGCAGGAGGGCAGGCTGTGTCCCCGTGGCCGGCCCCAAGCTGTGTCGCCCTGACCCCGCCGGCCCTCCCCGGGGTCCTGCTCCCCAGCCCCAGCCCTGAGCTCCAGCTGGCCAGGGACAGCCACGGAATTGCCCCCGGCCGAGGGAGCTGTGCTGAGCAGTGTGGCCGGCTGCTGCTTTAACACCCGTTTTCCCTCTGAGGGGAGCCCCCTTCTCCACCCCAGTCCTAACGGTTTGAGTGGTCGAATCCCCACCCCAGCTTCAGGGCACAGCAGCCCCAGCGCCCGGCCATCCCTGACCCGCCGGCAGGAGCTCCTTTGCGAGGTCAGAACTTGAGGCTCGAAGGACCTGCACAGAGTGAAGTCTGGGAGACAGCCCCAGCCTGCCGGCCCAGCCCCCCCTCCTGGGTCCTCTCGCTCGGCCCAGCAGCGGCCCCTTGCCCCTGCGGTCTGGGGGGCCTTTAGCCTAGGACAGCAGAGTCCTCCTTTCCCTCACGCCGGGACTGGAAGGTGTGGCCCTCCCCATGGGCCCACACACGCCAGGCCTCTGGGAGGCCCCAAGGAGGTGGGAGGCGCACGTGGACAGGAGGGAGCCCGGAGAGCCCCAAGGCACAGCTCCCGCATGAGCCGTGGGCCCAGTGCTGCCACCTCGGAGACTCCAGAGCCCAGGCTGGCTCAGAGCATCTCAGGAAGGGCAGGGCTGCTCTGGGCACGGCCAGCCCCCACGGCCTCCCTCCCTGAGGGCTCAAACCCAGGCTGGGGAGCCTGCCAGTCGGTGTCACAGAAGCAGTGAGACGTGGACACTGAGGTAGTGATACCCCACACTTGATGGAGTGGTGGGGACAAAGCCCCAGGACAGGTTCATGTTGACACACTGTCCACCTGGCCTCCTGACCGCTGCCCTAGCTGGTGCGCCTGCCCCACCCCACACCGCCCCGGGGTCCATGCGGGCTGCCCAGGGCAGGGGCTGCCTCTCTGGGCTGTGCCCACGCAGGGGCGTGGCCCAGGGATGGGGGGCCCACCATGCCTCTGAGCAGTGCCAATGTGTACCCTGGAACACCGAGGGCACCGGGGCACCGAATGACCAGTCCAGCATGGCTGGTGACATGAGACTCACTGTCAGGAGCAACGAGAGGTCCCACCCGAACATCACTCAGCTTATCACACATTCCCCAGACACAGCCGCCCCGTCTGCAGCTTCGCAAAGTCTAGAAAAGCAGGGAGATGGCCCGGGCGCCCCACTGGGCTGAGCCCCAGGCCCACGGGGAAGCTCGGGTAGCCCCACCCCCGAAGTCCCACTTAAGCAGCTGAAGAAAGGAAGAAGATGTGAGGGGTTTGCGAGCCGGGAAGCCTGGAGGCCCGCGGCCCTCCACTTCTCTGCCCTGGAAGCCTGGAGGCCCGCGGCCCTCCACTTCTCTGCCCTGGCTCCCGGGGTCGCTGCACCTCTGGGCTGCTCACCCCCCGACTGCAGCCGCTCCCTGCGGGAGCCGCATCACGCCGCCTCCCAGCTCCCGAGGCCACGGCTGCTCTCCTGGCACACAGTCCAGACAGGAGGGTGTGGGCTTGCCGCGCCCAGTGCCCACCCCTGCCCGCCCTGCCCCTCCCTGGGCAGTGTCCATGACCTCCCTGGGGCAGGTCTGGGGGTGGCCCCACCACCGCCTCCCCGAGGGTTCCCCAAGTGAGGCCGCGCTGAGAGGTGGCGCAGAGCAGACAGAGATGGGCCCGGTCTTGCGGGATGAAACCCTAGCGTGGGGCCTGCGGGAAACGGCCGCCACTCCGGCTGCTTGCCCGGTAGCAGTGTGCTTCGTCCATCTGCCTGCTCTGCTCCCCTCTGTCTCTGCTGAACCCTCTTGCCCCCGCAACTCCAGTCTATACCTGAGCTCTCATATGCAAAACAAATAAAAATAAATCTTTTCCCAAAAAAGTTCATCCCCTTTGCAACCACTGCCCCAGGCAACCACTGGTCTGGACGCTTCGGACAGTCGCGGTCCCTCAGTGTGGCGAGTCCTGTCTCATTTCCTTTGCCGCCCATGTTTAATCAAAATGGAATATAATTCAATTAAACCTCAAAAACACAGGCCAAGTCTGTCTCTGAGGTCCAGCACGGGAGCGTGTGGTCCGCCCTCCGTGATCGACGGCGCGGCCATCGGAGCCAGGGCGGGTCCGCCCTGCTCAGCTGCATCATCCGCGCCTGTCACACACAACCGGCTGTGTCTGCTTTTTGCCGATTGAAAATGAGGCTGTTAGGAACATTTATATGCGCGTTCTGTGTGGGCTTAGGTGTTTATTTCCCTTGGGTAGATACCTAGGCGTGAAAATGTTGGATCATTTAGTAAATTTATGTTTCACGTTTTAAGAAAATGACAGACCATTTTCCTACGTCGTTGTATTATTTTAGATTTCCCTGAGCCTGGTCGAGGGCGCCTACCTCCCACTTCCCAGCTAACATTTGTTATTGTCTATCTTTTTAATTATAGCAATTTCTGTGTGTGCGTGTCTGTGTGTGAGTGTGAAGTGGGATCTCATTGTAGATTTAATTTGCATTTCCCTAATGACTAATGATGTTGAGCATCTTTTCAAGTGCTTATTAGGCATTTGTTTATCTTCTTTGGTGAAATGTCTATTCAAATCCTCTGCCCATTTTTTAATTGGATGTTTGTCTTCGTGTTGAGTTCCCTCTATATTCAGGGTACAAGTCATTTATCAGATACACGATTTGCAAGTCTTTTCTTTCTGTCTACAGCCTGTCTCTTCATTCTCTTAATGATCTTTTGAAGGGCAGAAGTCCTCAGTTTTGATGAAGTCCAGTTCGCCCATATTTTCTTTTACAGATTGTGTGTCCAATGGGGAACTGAGGAAACCTCTGCCTACCCCAGGGGTATGAAGATTTTCTACCGGGCGCTGCTAGCCAAGTCCTATAGCAGTAACCCGCTCCTTCCCAACCAAGTCTATTTTGAGCTAATTTTTGTGTGTGGTGTAAAGATCCCGCCTGTCAGGTCGGGCTGTTCAGCTGGCCCAGGGCCTAACACTTCGGGATCTTTATCAGAGATCAGTCGACCTTTATCAACGTGGACACTTACGACTGGACTCCGGTTCTGTGGTGCTGACCGGTGTGTCCTTCACATGCTGGGGTGACACCGTCTCCATCACTAAAGCTTCCAATCAGTCTTGAAATTGGGATATGAAATACCTCCCATTTTGTTCTTTTTCAAAATTGTTTTTGCTATTCTGAGTCTTTTCATTTCCATATAAATTTTAAGATCAGCTAGTCAATTTCTGTGAAAAGCCTGCTGGGATTTTGATAGGGATTGTGCCGACTCCATAGATCAATTTAGGGCGAATTGCCACCTTTACGATATTGATTCTTGTAATCCTGGAACATAAGATATCTCCGTTTATTTAGATATTCCTTAATTTCCCTCAGCAATATTTTGTCGTTTTCAGTATACAAATCTTGCACTTCTTTTATTAAATTTATTCCTCAGTATTATATTCTGTTGCATGTTACTGAATGGAATTGTTTTTTTTAATTTCACTTTCAATGGCTCATTGCTAGTATATAAAAAATGCAATTGATTTTTTACATGTTGATCTTGTATCTCATATCCTTGCTGAATTTGCTTATTAATTATAATAGCGTCTGGTGGATTTCTACACAGAAGAAATTGTCATGTGCAATGAGACCGCTCTCCTTCCTCCTCCAACCTGGGTGTCTTTCACCTTTTTCATCAAATCCGCGTACTCTGTCCACGACATGGCTGCAGTGCCGAGCAGGAGTGACCGAGACTCTGCCTTGTCCCCGTGAGCAAAAGCACCGTTCTTTCCTCATTGAGTGTGCTCTCAGATGCAGGAGTCCGGTAGAGGTCCTGTCACGTGGCACGTCCCCATCTAGTGTGTTTCTAAGTAGGTTTTTTGGAAATCATGAACGCGTGTTGAATTTTGTTATTTCGTTTGTCTCTGTCTATTGAGATGGCCCCGTGGGCTTTCCCCTCATTCTCTAAATACAGTGCACGACAGAAATTACTTCTGGAACATTCTCTCAGTCTTGCATTCCTGAGATGTAGCTTACTGGTCATGGTGTATAATTCTCTGGATTTTTGTTGCATTCACTTGGCTAATGTTTCATTGAGGATTTTTGTGTCCATATCCTGAGGGTGTGTAATTAATTATACTGGTGTGTAATTTTACTTTCTTGTGCTGTCTTTGGCCATCACATGCGAGCCAGGCTGGCCTCAGAATGCAACCCCTCCACCTCCATTTTCTGAATACTGACGTGACTTACCCCTTAAACATGGGATGGACTCATCACTGGAGATCTGCGGGCTTTTCTTTGTGAGAGAACATCGAATGACACATCCATTTTGGTATGTTCTAAATTCATACTTTCTGGAGGGAATCTTGGTGATTTGCAAGGTTCTAGGTTGGCAGAGACTTCCTGGCAGTCCCTGGAACGTCAGAGGCTGTTTCCCCATTCATCGGGATTCCCGTGACCTACGGTCCTCTTGCGTCCAGACCAAGTAGTTACAGGCTACCTCGCTGATCTTACGGAAGCGACTCTCATCGTCACTGACTTTCTCTATTAGCCATTTTCTACAACCCTGGCTTCTGATTTGTATTATTCCCCTCTTTCTGCTGGCCTCGGCTTTGATTTATCTTCTTTTTCTAGATTCTTAAGGGGAAAGATCACTGACCTGCGATCTTTCTCTTTTATTAGCACGGAAAGGTAACGGGAAGAGGGGCCGCCACAGGGGTCTTTGAGCCTGACGTCTCTTGCAAAGTGACTGGCCTCCAGTTCTGTCTCTGCCCACCCTGCCCACCCCACACCTTTTTCCGTCCCCACTTCCTCTTGCCCTCAGAAACCTCACTTCAGTTGTGTAACTATTTGGGTCTGTCAGTTCACCGGTTTTCTGTATGTGTGTATATATACACAAATTCACACACATGTGCACACACACGTACATAACCTTTGAAAGGAGAGGTTTGTTGGGAGAAAGCACAAGCGAAAGGGAGGCCCCTGCGGCCACAGGTAGCAGAAGTCTGCGGGCTTCAGGCTTGTCCACTCGGGCCCCCACGTTACCGTGTGAGGCAGCCAGACCTGTCCGTACCTTCCTGACGCGCTCTGGGTCCCCAGGCCCCGCCAGCGCCTTCCGTTCTGCCGCAGAGACCCCTCTAGGCTGACTGTGCCCGCGCTGTGCGGACAGACAACTTGCCGACCCTCCACCACGGGGCGTTAGCTGCCGCACGCCCTATGCTGATGTAGAGAATGTCTCGACCGGCACTGGGGCTTGAGGCGTTTGAGCCGCTGTTCCATATTCCCCAGCAAGGGACCCGCAGCGCACTTTCTGGGTCAGACGGCTCATTCCGCCCGCCGCTGTGCACAGGGCAGCGCCATTTCTCACCTCCATGGCCGGCGGGTCAGCCCCTCCCCAGTCCTCAGGCTGGCGGCCTCTGCGGTTCCCACCTGCACCCTGACACAGCGGTGAGGAGCCTCTCCCCAGCACCCGGTGGGCACGTGACCGCCTCCTGGCTAAATCTCAGCTCTGCTGCCTGTTATTTATATTTTATAATATATATATTATATTATATTATATTACGTTATATTATGTTATATTATGTTATATTATATTATATTATATTCTTCACTTTGTAGTTTTTTCCCATCTCAGTTGTAATCCCGTGGACTTCACCCCTGGGACATCACCATAGATCCGTGTACTCATCCCCCCACCTCAGTTTAATCCTGTTCCCCTCTCCTCCCCCTGTAGAATGTCTCTGGTATATAGTTGTTAGTTGGTGTTCACTTTTACTTTATAGCAACTATTACTATATATATATATTTTTCCTGACCCCTTACATTCCTGCTATGAGTGAAACCATCTGGTATTTTTCTTCTTCTTTCTGGCTTATTTCACTAAACATAATCCTTTCCAGCTTCCATGTTGCTGCAATCCACATGAGTTTATCTTTTTGATGGCTGAGTAATATTTCATCGTGTATCTGGACCCCATCTTCTTGATCTAGTCATCTACTTTGGGCACTTGGGTTGATTCCACATCTTCCCTACGGTAAATGGTGCATCTGCTGCCCATTTCTTACTTGGGTTTCCTGTTAAGTTTGAGGAATTATTTGTGAGCCTTGGATTTCACCTCTTGGTGGTTGTGTGGTATGTGGTTCTGTTCCCCACTCAGTAGGATGTGTTTTGAATCGCTAATCTGTTCTTTTTTTTTTTTTCTGGGTCAACATGTTTTCATTTGAGCCATCCCAGTTGCTTATTTTTTCCCTTGTTCCCTGTGCCATGGGGGTTGAATGTACAGAGAGATTTCTATCATTGCTGATGCATGAAATGCATCACCAGTGTTCTTGTATATATTTAGTGCTGAGTGTCTTATGTAGGTCTTTAATGTCTTTAGAATTTATTCTATGCATGAAAAGTGATTCATCTTTTTAAGTTTTTTAAAATTTATTTTTGCATAGAAGAAATGGGGTGCAGGCCAGAGGTGTGTGGGGTAAGAGGATGCCCCAGAGACAGAGTGGGGAGCAGAACAGATGGGTTCACTGAAACTGAGAGGAGCAGCAGGAAGACAGGAGGGGCCTGGGGCACCCTGTGGTCACCCTCTGGCCGGGCTCACACTCAGGCTGCAGCGGCTAGATGCCTTTATAGTGCCAAGACTCACCCCTGCGCCACCAGGGAGGGCCCAGATTCATTTTCCTTTTTTTTTTATCATATTAGTTTATTTTTACATATTTTTGTGCATTTTTCCATCTCAGTTGCAATCCCTTTGGGTTTCCCATCACCAAGGTTCATTTTCTTAATTTTATTCTTTTGTAGATGTCCATCCAATTTTCCCAACAGACTCCCTTCCCTATTGTAAGGTTGTGGCTCCTTAATCATGAACTGAGTGTTCATAAACATGTGGATTTATTTTTGGTCTTTTGATTTTGCACCATTGGCCCATCTGCCTATTTTTATTCCAAGTCCATATTGTTTTAATTGCTTACTTTATAGTATGAAGTCAGGTAATGTGATTCATCCATTTCTCTCCTTTTTCCTCATGATTACTTTTGCTATTCAAGTTCCATATGAACTTTAATAATTTTGTCTGATTTCTTTAAGAATATTTGAAAGGGAATTCCATTCAATTTACATGCTTCTTTGGCTAGAATAGTCATGTTGACATTAACCCACCCTCTCCTTGAGTACGAAATGCCTTTCTGTCTCCTTCAGATGTGATCTGTATCTTTTAATAGCATCTTCTGGTTCTCACTGTATAGGTCTGTCACCTCCTCGGTTAGGTCAATTGCAAGGTATTTCATAATTTTGGAAACAATTGTGAATGGAATTACTTTTTCATTTCTTTTCCTTCTCATTCATTGTTTATATATATAAATGCAACAGACTTTTGTATATTGATTTTGTAGCCTGCTCCCTCGCTGTGTTCCTCTGTGGTTTCTGAGGGTTTTGGTTGTGTGTCTTTGGGGTTGTCCACATGAAGCATCATCTTCTCTGCAAATACTGATAGTGTCACTTCTTTCCCACCCTGGATTCCTTGTTTTTCCTGTGGGGTCTAACTAGTTAAACTCTCAAATATTATTTTATTTAAACAGAGTTGGTGACAACAGTTCCCATTGACTTGAGCCTGGTCTCACAGGGAACATTCCAGTTTTCACCCTCAGTACTGTATAGACTGCAGGTTTGGGGTATTCTGCCTTTATTATACTGAGGTGAGTTCTTCTAGTCCCAACTTGTTTTGAGTTTTTATCATAAATGAGTGCTGAATCGTAGCAAATGCTTTCTCTGTGTCTACTGATAATATCGTCAGATTCTTTTCTTTATTTGACATGGTGCATTAATTGCATTGCTTGATTTACAAATATCCAGCCACACTTGTTTCTCCGGGATAAATCCCACTTGCTCTTTCTAAGTTATTATTGACTTTGATTGGCCAGTATTTAATTGAAGATTTTCCCATCAGAAATTCTTGGGGCGTTTCTTATGCTGTCGTCGTCTGGTTTTGGTGAAATGGCTTCACAAAATATAATTGAGAGCGTTCCCTCTTCTTGGATTTTTAGAAATAAATTGAGTGAGATGGGTGTACGTTCTTGGAAGATCTGATAAAACTCGCGTTTAAAACCAGCTGGCTCTGGCCTTTGTTTGCGGCCTATTGAGCTCTATTTCAATTTCTGTGACTGCTTCTTGCAGGGTTAGCTGGTAAACACTAGTCCAGACTTTTGTTCATTTCTTCAGCGTGCAGATTTATTGGCCTCGGCTGTCCCTCGCCATCCCCTCTGGCCCTTTGTAGTAGAGGCTGCGCCCTGGTCCGGTTCTGCTTCTGTTTCTGTGAAAGAATGTTCTCTCTCTTCCTCTCTTTGTTAGCCCAGCTGAGGTTTATCTATTTTGTTTCACTTATCTAAGGGCCACATCTTGGTTTCATTGATCTTTTTTATGGGCTTTTGATCCCTACGTCATTAATGTTACTCTTATTTTTATTATTTCCTTTCGTCTACTAACATTGGGTGCTGTTTCTTCCTTGTTTTCAGTTGGTCTAGTTGTAATATTAAGTTGTTTATCTGGGAGTTTCCTTACTTCTGCATACGGGCCTGTATGCCCTCTAAAGTCTGCCTTTGCTGCATTCCACAAATTCCTGTAGCTTATATCCCCATTTTCGTTCATCTCAAAATCTTTTTTGATTTCTGCTCCACTTTCTTCTGTAATCCGCCAGGCATTAAGCAGCGCCTCCTTCGTCCCCATGTGTTTGGGGTACTCCAGAGACTTCCGGAGTCACTGCTATCTAGCTGTCTGACATGCGGTCAGAAGGACGACTTAGTATGATTTCCGTCATCTCAATTTTACCGCCAATTGCCTGGGGTCCCAGCCGTGGTCTGTTCTTTCCCCCCAACATCCTTTCTAGCCCCCTCTCCTCCCTCCCCTCACTCTTTCCCACAGAGCTGCCTCTGCCTCAGCAGCCTGCAGTCCTGGCATTGGACTTGTGAGGTCATCCAATATGTAAACCCCAGTATTTGTTTTTGTCACCCTGACTTGCTACATGCAGTTCGCTCAAGCTCCTTTCATGTTTCTGTAGGTTGGGTGCTGAATCCCACCAGATGCTTGCTCTGTGTCATTTTCATAAGATTTTTCTTTTCTTCAGTTGATGGAGACATTCGCCTGCTTAGACACTTTCACCTCTCCTTAGAGCTGAGTATTCCACAGTGCGGACAGACCTCATCTCCTTGCTTGGCACCTGCTGACAGTCATTCAGGGCGTTTCCACATCGAACTGTTGCCATCTGTGCTGTGGTGAGTATTGTAGTGTGGCTTTTTCCCACACTGATGGTTTCGTGTCCTTGAGTAGATGCCCAAGAATGAGATTTCTTGGTGGTACTATATTTCTTTCATTTTTCCCCCCAAAGATTTATTTTATTTGTTTATGCACACAAGAGCTGTGGTGCAGACCAGAGGTGTGGGGTGACAGGAGTCACCAGAGACAGAGGGGGGAGCAGAACAGGTGGAGCCACTGAAACCCACTGCTGAGGGAGCAGCCGGGGACAGGAGCGGTCTGCTGCGCCCTGTGGGCCGCTCCCTGGCCAGGGATCAGACTCAGGCCGCAGTGGCTACAGACAGCTTCACAGTGCTGAGACTTGACCCCTTGCGCCACAGGGACGGCCTGTACTGTGTTTCTATTTTTTGACTTAAGGTAAACCCAAATCGCCCTCCATAGGGCTGCACTAGTTTCCGCTCCCACCGACAGCACCATAGCGTTTCTCTTTCTTCACCTCGTTGAGCTTTTGATTTGCACCTAACTTTTTCTTTGAAAGATTTTTTATGGATGCACACAAGAATTGGGGTGCAGGCCAGAGGTGCGGGGGATGAGAGGACTCCCCAGAGACAGAGTGGGGAGAACAGGCGATACGCTCAAAATCTCGTGCTGCAGCGGCTGCAGATGGCTTTGTAGTGCTGCAACCAGCCCGTCGGACCGCCGGGGAGGCCCCTGCATCTCCATGTGAAGCGATGCTGAGCCATTTCCCACACGCCCGCTGCTCTCTTAGACTTCACTTTAGCTAGACTGTGTTTTCAGCTTCACCGCCCGTTACTCCTTCGGTGGTTGTTTTACTGTTAATCCTAGAAGGACTTTTAGATCTTTAATGCTAGTCACGTGTCAGTTATAATTGTGTGAATATTTTCTCCCATGCAGTAGAGTGTCTTTTTATTGTTTTTTGCTGGATACAAGCTTTCTTTTCACTTAAGGTGATCCCAACTGTTTGCTTGTCAAATCTGCAAAAACACCTTTATCATCGATACCATGGAATGGATCGTCGATATTTTCTTCTAGAGGTCGTAGAACATGTCCATATTTAAATCTTAAATGTATTTTGGAATCTATTTTTGTGCACAACTTCAGCCCTTGGGGGTAGCCTTTCAGCTTCCTCAGCACCGCTTATTAAAGAGAATGTCCTCTTTTTTATGTTTTTTATTTTTTTGCATATAAGAACTGAGGTGCAAGTCCGAAGTGCAGTCCTCTGGGTGAGAGGACTCCCCAGAGACAGAGTGGGGAGCAGAGCAGGCAGATCCACTGAAATGCACTGCTGAGGGGAGCAGCGGGGGACAGCAGCAGTCTGCTGCCCTGCGGGTCCCTCCGTGGCCGGGATCGAACTCAGGACACAGCAGTGACGGTGCTGAGACTTAACCCCAGGAGGCTGTCTTTTTCCCTACAGGATGGTCGTAGCTGTTTACCATCGATGATGTGCTGATATGCACGGGAATTGTTGCGTACCGGGCTTTTGATTCGGACACACTGATCTGTAACTATTTTTGTGCCAATACCATACTGTAGCTCTCTAAGAAAATGTCATTCAGGTCATGTGACGTCTCCATCTCTCTCCTTTGTGCCCTCAAGGTAGTTTTTACTATTAGAAGTCTTTTGTGGTTTCATATAAATTTCAATATTTTTTGTTTAATTTCTTTGAAAAATATCTGGCATTTAAGGCCGGGGAGTCATCTTAACTATACTGATTTTCCCCATCCATGAGCATGGGATGTCTTTCTGCTTCCTGCGCCACTAAACCCTGTAATAACATCTTATAGTTCTCCTTGTTAGGTCCTTTATTTCTTCAGTTAGGTTAGTTCTGATGAATTTTATTCTTTAGAGGCTATTGTAATCGGGAGTCATTTTCTAGATTCCTTTTTGTCATGTCTATTTCAAAGATGGATTATTTGAAATGAGTGCCATTTTGAATATGGGAGACATTCTTTACAGAACCTTTTTTTTTTTAAGGTTGAGATTCTCATGTTCAGTTCAGATCACTTTCTTTTTTGAGGCAAACTTGGTTACAGCACTGCATACAATTTAGGGGACAGGTTCACACTCCCTCACGTGTGTCCCACACAACACCCGCCACCCCCAAAGCCCCCAGACTCTTTGCCCGAGACAAGCGAGTCCCTGCCCCTTTGATTCCCACTCCTACACCCCCCCAACAAGTAGCCTCAATTATGCTTGTTTTGGTGGAGTTTTATCAGTTCCTTTGCTGTTTCTCTATATTCCGCATATGAATAAGAACATCCAGAATTTGCCTTGCTCCTTCTGATTGAATTTCCTTGCATTCTCCCCCCCAGCTCCTCAGTGTTGTCACAGTGGCAACGGTTCACCTGTTGGCCCCGTTGTGCAACAGCCCACACGCAGGGAGACAGACTGTCTCATCTACTCCTCGTCTCTGGGCATGAGGTTGTTTTCATAACTTGGCTGTTGTAAACAGAGCTGCCACGGACACAGGAGTGTGTCTGTCCCTTCAAAGAAGTGTCTCGCATTCTTGGGTAGACACCTAGGAGCAGAAATGCTGGGGAAGTCGGATATCTGTATGTGACTTTGTAACCTGTCTCTACTATATTCTCTTGTTTAAACATTTGGTTTTTTTTTTAAGATTTATTTATTTATGCATACAGAACTGGGGTACAGGCCAGAGGGCTGAGAGGATTCACCAGAGATGCTGTGGGGGGCAGAACAGGCAGATCGACGAAGTACACTGCTGAGGGGAGCAGCGGACGGGTCAGGAGAGGTCTGCCGCGCCCTGTGGGTCACCTCCGGGGCTGGCAGGGATCGAACTGGTGCTGCGGGGGCTGCGGATCGTCTCATAGTGCTGCACTTTAACGTGTTGTGCCACCAGGGAGAGCCCTATACTCTACAGTTACTAAAAGCTTCTTGGAGAAGTGTTCAGGGTTTTATATATAATACATCATGTGTGAATAATGATAAATGCACCTCTTTTCCAATTTGAATTCCATTTGGCTCCTGTTTTTGTCTGGCAGCGCTGACTGAAACCTCTAGTATTCCGTTAAACAGGAGTGGGGACAGCAGGCCTCCTTCTCTGCCTCCTGATCTTGACTTAAAGATTTCGGCTTCTCACCGGGAAGTACTGTATCGGCTGTCGGCTCGTAATACATGGCCTTCATTATACTGACAATGATCCCTTCCATTACTACTTTATGTAGCATTTTTATCAAGTGTTTTCTCTGCATCTGTTGATATTTTATTTTTACCTTTACTTTTCTTGATATGATGTAGTACATTGATGGATGTATATATATTAAACCACCCTTGGTTCCTGATCCCACTTGATTCGGAGGTATAATCCTTGTGATGTGTTGTTGAATTTGATTTACTAGTATTTTTGCTGAAGATTTCGACATCAACATCCATCAGCGATATTGGTCTATAATTTTATTTTCTGGTACTCTCTTCATATGATTCTTTACTAATGTGATGTTGGCATTGTAAAGTATATTAGGAATCATTTCCTCCTCTTGTATTTTTAAAGACAATTTGAACAAGATATGCATTATTTCCTATGAGAAGTGTTGATAAAAGTAATTTGTAAAGCTTTCTGGTTGACCTGGGCTTATATCTGGTGGAAGGGTTTTTATTGCCGTTTCAATTTGCGTGCTTGTCAGTTTGCTTGACTCTTCCGTTTCTTCCTAGCATGGCTGATAAAAAAGTTGATCTAAAAAAAGTTGATCAAAGTTATCAAATTTACTGCTGCATAGTTTTTCATGGCATTCTCTAGTGCTCCTGTGCTTTGTTTGTTAGTCTAGCTAGTGATTTACCTCTTCCGTTTGTGTTCGTGAAGTACCTACTCATTATTTTAAAGATTCATTTATTGATGCACACAGAGCTGGAGTACAGGCCAGAGGTGCAGGGGTGTTGAAGGGGCTCCCCAGAGCCAGAGTGGGGAGCTGAACAGGTGGATCCACTGGAATGACACAGCTGAGGGGAGCAGCGGGGAGACAGGAGAGGTCTGCCGCGCCCTGGGGGTCCCTCCCTGGCTGGAGACTGCACTCGAGCTGAAGCGGCTGCAGCCAGCTTTGCAGTGCTGCGTTTTAACCCGCCGCACCATAGGGGCCTACTCCTGTTTGTCATAGTCACTTTGAGCCCTGTTGATTCCTACTCTTACTTTTATTATTTCCTTTCTTCTACTAGTAGTGGGTCTTTTCCCCCCTTTTTTTCCAAGTAGTATTAAGTTCCTTAGCTTTTTCTTGCTTCTTGTTGCGATTATTTTTCTCTTTTTTTGAATTTTTCAAAAGAATATATTATTAAACAGAAGACAGACCCAACGTATACAGCCAAAGGAATGAAAATGTCACCAGCACAATCCGATACCAGGTGAGAGAAACTTGCTGCCCAACACAGGCTCCCAGTCCTTCAGCAACGTCTCTCTTGGCTGCTAAGCCAACTGCTTCAAACCTTCGCTCAAGACACACCGGGTGGCCTTCCCACATGCTCCGGATGTGCTTGCTGATCACCTCTTGTGTGCAGGCTCCTCTCTGCCTCGCGAAAACATTCCTCACCTGAGGCTTCAGGCATGGCCAGCCTGACCCCGTGGTGCCCTTCCTGCTCCTGCTATCAAATGCAGCCGTGGTCCGGGAGGACCCATTTTTGCTCCTGTCTGTCCATTTAACTAAACCATATGTTTAAAAAAATAAAAAGATTTATTTTATGCACTTATGTATAGAAGAACTGGGATGTAGTCAAGAGATGTGGGGGGAGGGTGAGAGGGTTCCCCAGAGACAGAGTGGGGAGCAGAACAGACAGATCCACTGAAATCCACTGCTGAGGGGAGCAGCGGGGAGAGAGGAGTGCACCCTGTGGGTCCCTCCCTGATGGGGAACAGAACTCCTGCTGTAGTGGCTGGCAGTTGCTTGATAGCGCTGTCTTTGACTCCTGCAACACCAGGGAGACCTGTAAACCATATTCTTTTTTTTTTTTTAAGATGTATTTATTTATGCACACAGAACTGGAGTAAAGGCCAGAGGTGCAGGGGTGGTGAGAGGCTTCACCAGAGACAGTGGGGAGCAGAACAGGCTGACTGAGGAAGTCCACTGCTGAGGGGAGCAGCGGGCGGGTCAGGACAGGTCCGCCACGCCGTATGGTCACTCCCCGGCTGGGGATAGAACTCGTGTCTAAGCAGCAGCTGACAGTGCTGCACTTTAACCCATTGAGCCACCAGAGAGGGCCTAAACCACATTGTTAAGATCACTTTTATAATACCCTGCAGATACTGGTCAGTTGTATCCTTTTTTTCATCAATCTGAAAGTATTTTAAAATTTTTCTATTGTAATTTCCTCCTTTTTTCCAACAGGTATTGGGCAGCATATTGTTCAGCCTTCATGTATTTATAGTTTTCTTTGATTTCCAGTTTTCTGGCATTAGGGTCTGTATTTGTACTTTTCTTGACAACTGATTTGTGTCCCAACATATGGATTATTCTTGAAAATGTTCCATGTGCACTTGAGAAAACGGAATGTGCAGTAGTTTTTTGGGGGAGTGCTCTGTAAATACCTGTTCGACCTCATTAATAAGGCTCCTCATCTAGGGTTATTGCTTCCTTACTCACTCTGTCATCTGTGCATAGTAGTAGGTAGAGTATTAAAATTCCCTCGCATTACCGTGCTGTTGTCGTCATCGCTGTCCGGCTCTGCCTCCAGTGTCCTGGCGGGCCGCTGGCCATTGCTGCGCGTTACGTATTTATGAGTGTTAGTTCTCACTGTAGTAGACTCAGCCGTAACGTAATGTCAATCTCTATCTCTTATTACCCTTTTTAATTGGAAATCTGTTTTTTGCTGATATAACTATTTCTTTTTTTTTTTTTATGCCCGTTGACTTTTAGGATGGCAGTTTAGCCTTTAACTCGAAATCTGTGCTTGCCTTTGTTGGTACAACGGGTTTATTATAAAAAGCAGGAGATGCACTTTGGTTTTGACATACCTTTTGGCTGGTGAATTCTAGTCATTTACATTTGAGGTGATTTATGGGGGCAAGTGTTCATTCCCATTTTCTTGCTTTATTTTGTTTTTTCAGTTCCTTTTATGTTAGTCTAGGTCCCATTTCCTTTGTCTAATGTATTACTTCTATCGATTTTTGTTTGAAATTCCTGCTGACGTTAGTCTATGATGAACTATTTGTGTGACCCACTAGTTGGTTTGTTTTCAAACACATTCTGATGAGCTACATAATCCTGGGCTCCATCGCTGTTTGCCTCCTTATTGCCCAGTGTCTCTGTGCCTTTTCAGACGACTGTCGCATCAGTGCCAAAAGCAGACAGTAGGTGGGAGCCTGGGCAGCAAGGTGCCGGGAGCTTACTGCCCGTGAGAACCAGAAGTTTTAGTCACTACCAGTCCTGCCCTTACAGAGCTGAGAAAGCCAGCCCCAAGAGGGGCTTCTCAGCTCTGGTCCAGCCTTGGGTACGGGGCACTGGTTGGGGCTCAGCCATGGACTAGCGTTTGAATAGAGCGCCTTGCCTTGGGGTGTTTGTACCTGTTGCTAGGACCCGGACGCCACGCACTCTGGTTAACGGCATCACACCACTTGTGATCTCAGCTGTGGCCTGAGGTGGACGTGGAGCAGATGTTTTACATCGCACAGAAACAAGCCCCAGAGAACTGCTTCTGCTGTGGCGCTTCTGTGAAAACGCAAGCGAGCCGGCCTGACCCCACCAGCTCAGTCTCCCACTATCCACATCTGGATTCCCCAACTCGAGCTGACAACCACCACCTTACTCAGACTCCACATCAGCAACCACCAAGATGACACACTGTCCTCAAGTGCCCCTATTGAAGGGTGCAGAGCTGCTCTCCCTGCTCTGGAGAGTACAGTGTTTATGTCTGTAGGCATTAATCTACGACTCGGGCTCTCCTGCGCCCTACTTCTGTGATTCTTTTTTTTTAAAGATGTATTTATTTATGCACACAGAACTGGGGTACAGGCCAGAGGCTCAGGGGCGGTGAGAGGATTCACCAGAGACAGAGTGGGGAGCAGAACAGGCCGACAGATGAAGTACACTGCTGAGGGAGCAGCAGGCGGGTCAGGAGAGGTCCTCCTGCCCATGTGGGTCACTCCCTGGGCGGGGATTGAACTCACGGTGAAGCAGCTGTGGCCAGGTCCGTAGTGCTGTGTCCTGACCTGTTGCACCACCAGGGAGGGCACCTACTTCTGGAGTTCTCTGGAGGCAGACCCACCACCTGCACCCCAGCTCAGTGTGTCCACTTTCAGTGCCGTCTGCAGGTTCTGAAGTGCCCCACGAGAGCACAACCCTTCGGCCCACAGCGCCCCGCCCCCGCCCGGTCTGCCGGGAGCTCCAAGCACCGTGAGCTCGCAGTGTTTCCTGCCCTGCCGCCACGTTCTCTCTTGGCGCACACAATGCATTTTCCTGGTGTCTAATTTGGTTCTAAGTTCATGGAGGCGGGACCCCAGCATCTTGCCAGACTCCCCTCCTTTGCTCTGGGGACACTCAAGCCGGATGCACCTTTGAGGCCACCTGCAACTGCTGCAGGTTTGGGCTTGGGTGAGGCTCCCAGTCACTTCAACATCATTTGTGTTTCCCTCTGTTTTTTTGCAATTTAATCCTGTTGTGCTTAGAGAGCACACTTGGTGTGATTTCAAATCGACATTTACGAAGAGGGCTCCATACTTGTCAGGAAGTCACGTCAAGCGGTAGTGGCTCTACATGGCTGGAAGGCTCCTCGGTCCGGGGTGAGCGTCTGTCTGCCTGCCCCATTGATCAGTGAAAGCGGCCTGACCTGTCTGCTGTGAGTGCGAAGTTATTTATTTCTCTTTGCATTTCTGTCAGCTGTGGGTGCATGTATTTGTTAAATGCTGCAAGGCACAGAGAAGCTTAGGGTTATTATGTCTTGGTTCATTGATCCCTTTATCATTCCCAAATGTCCCAAATGGTGTGTTATTTTTTCTTAAGGCTTATTTTTCCTCTATTAACACACCCCTCCAGCCCTCTGACAGGACTCTTTCCGGGTGTATCACTCATAAGTCTAGTTTCACCTTCACCCTGTCTGTGCTTTTGAATCTGAAGTGTATCTGCTATAGAGAGCATAAAATTAGACCCTGCTGGCCCTCCCTGGTGGCGCAGAGGGTTAAAGCACAGCACTGAGAATCTAAAGCCGCTTCCGCATGAGTTCGATTCCCGCCTGCCCCGGAGGTGACCACATGGCGTGGCAGACCTCTCCTGACCCGCCCGCTGCTCCCCTCAGCAGTGGACTTCGTCGATCTGCCTGTTCTGCTCCCCGCTCTGTCTCTGGTGAAGCCTCTCGCCGCCCCTGAGCCTCTGGCCTTTACCCCAGTTCTGTATGCACAAATAAATAAATCTTTAAAAAAAAATTAGACCCTGCTTTTTTCCTTTTTTTTCTCTTGGATCCTGGCTTTTTTATACAGTCTCGGGGTCTCTGCTTTTCATGACTCCTCTAAGCTACCACAGGTGAGCGTCACTTGGCTGTCCTTCAGTGGGCGGTCGGCGGTTTTGCTTAACTGTCTTTGCTGTCCTTCAATGTGGTGACGGTCACGATCCCAGTCAGGTGACTCTGCTGGCTGCCTGTGCAGGAACCCGTGGCCAGCCAGGGACAAGTCGATGAGTGGACGCCTCCTTCCTTTCTTGAACATGCCCTCCAGCCCCGGGAGTGGGGAGCCTGGCCAGTGCCCCCAAAGGTGACTCCGTTTACTGTCTCTTACATTTTTGCTTCTTTGAATCAGTGTCACAGACCAAGGCACCTGTGAGCTTGGCCATTCTTGATTACCTGCTGGAAAGGTGGAAGTTGCCTTGGACAGGGACCCTGGCTCGTCTCTGAGCTCCAGATCAAATCACCCCTCCCAGGGAGCAGCAACACTGCTGGTCTGCACAGCGATCACAAGAGTGTGGGAGAGAAAGGGCGCCTCATGGTAACACGATCAGCACCCAGCATTCTGACCAAGGCTCAGTCACTTTTCATGACTTTTCATGTCTTTTGTTAATTTACAGAGTTCTGAAATGGTTGCTTTTGACAATATTGCCCATGTCACTGCTCCGGTAGAGACAGACTTTATTGAAGCACTCCACTCCTTCCACCACGGATTCCGCCCAGCTTCAGCTAAATTGCTGTCCTGTCATTCCAAGTTCTTCACCCAGAGAGCCACAGATGGGGGAGGGAGTCGCCATTCAGGAGACACTGACCATCACTGCCCCTCGGGAGACGCTTGTGGCCCGGGAAAGAACGCTGGCTATTCACTGGGTGCCCCGTGGCCCACTTTTGCCCACTTCGATGGGCAGCAAAGCAGCCATAGCCGAGCAGAGCAGCCACGAAGGTTCCGACCCCGGGGGTGGGTCTGGGTCACGCGCCAGGTCCGCACCATGTGAGCCGCGTCCCCAGCGGGCGTGAGTGGGGGGTGGAGGTGTTAGCTGTGGTGTCCAGGTCAGAAGCAGTAGCAGGAGCAGGTTCCTCTCATGAATACTCCTGTGAGGTTTCCAGGAGAGGCTGCGCTTACCCATAGCTACCTGGTGCCGGGGGGCCAGGTGGCGCCAGGCCGAGACGCTGGCACTGAGCGTCTCCTCCGCTGCAGGGCTCGCAGCGGAGTCCAGCCCATGGCTGCCGGTAACGGTAAGGGGGAGGACCGGCCTGGTGGCAGGTGGCGGCATGAGAGGGGGGGAGAATTAAAGCATTTGGGACACACGCACGTGTCTACTCCAACTAAGAAGTGCTCGTGCTTAGCAAAGCCGCGGGCCCCGCAGCTGTGGCTGTGGCTTACAGCCCCCTCTGCACGGTCCCTTCTAGTCCTCCGGCTGCAGTGGGCGCCGCGGCCAGCCAGGCTCTGTTCCTTGTGAAGTGCCCCAGCACTGCTTCACCAAGCGTTTGGGCCGCAGGAGGTTCTGCCTGAATTGGGCTGCCAGAGGTTTTCACGGATTTCATTTTATTATAATTTTCATTATTATTGTTTTGGTTTTCACTGATTTGAAACTCAGGGCATGGAAGGAGTAAGGAGCCCCCGGAGGCCTTCCGCGCCCCAGCCTGGCTTCCTGCGGCTCCCAATATGCAGGAGCCTACGATTGTCACCTAGATGGTCCAGATTAGTCACCCAACACGCGCCACAGCCCGTCTCTGCTCGCTGCCTCAGCACCACGGGGAGCTCACGGGCCAGAAGGGAGCCTGACAGTCCCTCTCGGGGCTCACTGTAGTGTAACGGGGGAGATATCTGCAGGGCCGTGGTGGTGAGCATTGCCCGCGAAGTTCGGGGCGGGAACTGGCATTCAGAGTAAGTAAATATCTACTAAAGTGCTGCCACCCGCCCTGGTGCCGGCAGCCTGTCTCCAGTTGGCTGGCTGGTCCCCTGCGGAATGGACCAAACCAGGACTCAGTGTTGGTCTCTGCTGCTGACACCGCTGCCCCAGTGACCAAAGGTGATTAACCTTGGAAAGTAGAAGCAAGTGACGCCGAAACCACGTGCAGCCTCCACGTGTCCCAGCACAGCCGCTGCATTCCAGGTACCAGGACCGTCGTGGCTGGGGCAGAGATGGGCACCACACGCCTTCCCATCTGCTGGCGGGTGGTGGTCGCCTGCAGAGGCCGGCGTGGAGGGCCATCACGGCCACCGGCGTGGGACATACACGTCGCCACCCGCTGTGCATGTCGGTCATTCCCCTCAGGCGGTTTGTTACCAGCTTCTTAACTGTATTCCTTCCAATTGCCTACCACTGAGCCAGACATGAGCCGCTGTCCACAAACGAGGCACCTCTGGCCTCATCTTCTTCTGGACAAAATATGAGAACAGACTTTTTCCCATTTGGCACATGTGGCAAGATGCAAGACGACAGAAGAGCCCCGGCCTCATCTCCTCATACTTACAGCCCAACTGTGTAACTACAGATAATAGTCACGGCTGGGCGGGGTACAGGGCTTTTTGTGAAGCTAACCAGCGGGAGCCTGGGTAAAGAACCCTGGCGGCCCTGCAGCCTGGAAATGTAACACAGGATAACACATCAAGATAAGGGAAACACTTCTAGTCCAACCCATAAAAACTAAAAAGTGAAGAGAGAATGGAGCATACCACAAATGATGCAGCCTACAAAAATCCTGAGCTGTCTTGATAATAATGTTGCTTCTCAAGATAAGAAAAACGGCAGGCAAACAAAGGCACGAACATAAGGATTGAGAAAATACTAAACTCCTTCTGATTTGGTATATTAAAAAAATACCACACCTGAGCTAAGAAAATATAACAGAGGGCCACAATAGAAGCTCAAGCCCAGTGCTTGATAGAAGCAATGAAGTTGAATAGATGGTAGTGAAAACCACACAAATAATCCAGGAACAGGAAAAAGGAAAAATAAAGTTTAAGAGCTCTTAGGGATCACTTAGAGAGTTATTATATCTGTGCCATGGGGGACCCCACAGGAAAGAGAGAAAACCATAGAAAAATTGTTTAAAGAAATAATAGCCAAGAATCTCTACAATCTGTGAGAGAAACCAGATAACCCATCCAAGTGGCCCAGAGCCCCAAACAAAGTAATATCGAACAGATACACCCCAAGACACACTGTAGTCAAATTGCTAAAGCAGGTGGCACAAAAGTCTACTGCAAACATCAGAGAGAGGAGTGACGTCTACCTGTGACCTTCCCTCTGCTAACCTTGCAGGCAAGAAGAAAATGGCAGGAATATTTAAAGGCCTTAGAGAAAAATATTTCCAAACTAAAATATCTTCCTTAGCCATTTATAACTGAAGGCGGAATAAGGAACTTTACAGGGAAACAAAATTTAAAGGAAATTTTAAATTTAAATTTATTTAAAATTTAATAACCACCAAACCAAGTCTGGGAAAGATAGCAAAGGAACTGTTTTCTGTTTTTTTGTTTTTGTTTTTTTTTTTTGTATTACAAACAAAACAGACTTTTAAAGCAATAACAAATCTGCAAAAGCACAACATATCTAATCTCGTCATCACAGACACTGATGGGGGCAGTCAGGGGGGTGGAGGGCCATTCCGCATGTTTAAGTATAGACTACCACATAAAACTCAGTGTCACCTTTAAACAAAAAGCAATAAAAACAACACACATGTCAATGGAAACGAAGCCCAAACCACATAAAAGAAGGCAAAGAGAAACTATAAAAATCCCCCCAATGTAAATACATGCATAAAGTTTCAAGAATCCCTGAAAAGTAAGTGGCTTGAATTCCACAATTAAAACACTTTGAGTCATTGAAAGGATGTAAGACAGTGTCTGAGCATCTATTTTGAACAGTAATTTACTCCTAAAGAAAAGCGCAGACTTAAAGGCTGTAAGGCAACCCCAAAAGCAAACAGGCATCAAAAAGCATTAGCTGCGCATAGATCAGGTAAACTAGATCTCCTGTTTAAAAGCGAATAGAAGGCAGGTGGACGCTCCATGATGGTTAGAGGCCTCGTACACAGCAGCAGGCCTGTAAGTGCGCGTGTGCACGTGGCCGGCCAGGTCGGGAGCAGTTACTGCAGGAAGTCAGGATCGTGGCACGCACACTGGCGGCCAGCGCACATGGTGGCCGGTCACGTGCTGATTCGTCTGTCCACGGGCAAGACCTGGCTCGACCTCTGTGCAAACCCAGTAGCAAGCTGTTTTCCAGTCACTCTCACATGGAGAGCCGTTACCTACAGAGGATGGCAAGGAACTGGCTCCCAATTCTGGTGGTCTGTGCTGTCATCCACCTTAGAGGGTCTCTCAAGGGCTCCCTCAACCCCAGCGCCCCTATGTGCTACCAACCCAGAGTCCCTGGATCAGGCAGCCCAAGGGGCCGGGCTGGGGGCCTGGACCCAGAGCCCAGGCTTCTCCTCTCTGGGGCCCTGCGCAAAGTCAGGCGATTTTCGGGTGGCTCAGTGAACGTGTCAGGGAAGCACCCGGATGCCATTTGTATCGCCTCCAAAATCCAAACACACTCACTGCAGGTTGAGAGGCTTCTTGCCTGTGCATAGAGGGTAGCAGGTGAAGCAAGCCCCACCTTGAGAAGTACCTTTCCACCTGTCCCCAAATTCCTGGACTGCTAGAACCTTCACCACAGCGACAGCTTCTGTAGTTCCGCGGCATGTATTTCCCACCCTCTGGCAGGCAAGTGTCTTACCTGTGACCAGGTGCGGCTGTAGAGCGTCGTCAGTGTAACGCAGCAGCGATGCCCTGTGCAAGAGACACAGAGACCATCACAGTCCCCCACGGCGGAGTAGGTCAGAATCCACTGGAGAGCGGGGGGCCGCGGTAGGACAGGGGCAGTGGGCTGCCAGCCTTGCCAGCTGAAAACAGCCTGGGCCTGGTGGGCCAGCGAACAGATCTCAGGAAAATGGCACTCGGTGGCTCAGCGGCTGCACAGGGCCGGCGCCGAGGCGCCCTGCAGCCGGCGGGGACGCTCGGCTGGGGAAAGCGGGGCTGGAGGCGCCACCCGTAGCGTCACCGTCAGTCTCCAAGATCCTCACTTCTCACAGCAAGCAGGTGAGTGGGATAAGGATCGGGAGGGTCTCCGCCGCCTCTCTGACGTCCGCGATGGCGGCCCGAGGTCTTCCACCCCCGTGCGCTGTCCCCCGGCAGAGGCGGCCGCTGCCCACGCTGCGCTCGGGCTTCCCACATACAGCCCTCTCCGCAGTCAGGGTCAGTGTGGGGCTCCCACAGCGGTTGGGATGTCCACTCACATGACGAATTCCAGGACTAGGGAGATGGCCGCAAACAGGGTTCCTGCACCCACAGGCCCTTTCTAGTAAAAAGTTAAAAAAAAAAAAATGCCACTGGTGGTTTGACTTTCAAAGCTCTAACTGGCTTGGGACCACCGTGCTTTCTGCATCCCCAGGAACTAGTATGAAGTTATAATCAGTATCCATGATGCCAACAGGAGGAGAGGAGGGGGAGGGGAGGAGGGGGAGGGTGAGGGTGAGGGGGGAGGAGGAGGCCTGAAAACAGTGCTGCAGCACAGCAGGACCAGAGCCCGGCTGTCCAGCAGTCACACTCACATACTGACCTCGGGAGAAGCCTCAGGCAAAAAATAGTAAATAAGTAACGAAAAAATAAATCTTTAAAAAGAATATAAAAAAGACCTTAAGAGAGAGCTATTGGTTACAACCCAGCAATGCAGTGGGGCTTAAATACCTCACAATAGACACATCAACAGAACAAAACCCAAGTAAGGACGCAAGAGCTTTACATTAGGAGCTACACGAAATAGAAATAGCGTTACCGGACCGGAGAGCCTCGCTCAAAAACCCCTGCTCTGCACACGGTTTTTCAAGTGCACACAGAACATTTTCCAGAACAGCCATATTAAGAAGCAAGAAAAATTCCAAACAAACCATCTAACATACACTGAAGCAACTTGAAAAAAGAGGAACAAACAAAACCCAAGTTAGTAGAAGGAAGAAAATGACGAAAAGAAGAAAAGAAACATTAAAAAGGTACTGACAAAAGTGAGTGGAACCGCTTTGGGGAGGTAAACAACAGTGTGCAAAAGATTATGCAGCGTGAGCAGGTGGTATTCACCCCAGGTGTGTGAGGAAGGTTTGATACATGTTAATCAGTTGATATTCTATAGCATATCAACCAAAGTCAAGGTGAAAATCATGTGATAATATCAACAGACGAAGAGAAAGTATTTGATTTATGATAAAAAACAAGTTGGGAGCAGAAGGAGCCCACCTCAGTATAATAAAGGTCATCTATCACAAACCAACAGCCAACAGAGTATTAAATGATAAAAAAAAATTGAACCTTCCCACTTAGGCTCAGAAACAAAACAAAACAAGGATGTTTCATTTGTCACCATGTTTGTTAGCTTGCCATTAGAGGCTTTGGCCAAAATTCTTAAATTAACAGAGGAAAAAAGGACAAACAAGTCAGAAAAGAACAAGTGAAATTATCACTGTTCTCAGACTCTGATATTTTATATAGTAAAGCCTAAGACTCTCTCAAAAGTTATTAAGTTCTAAATAGATACATCACAGTGACAATGTCAGCATACAAAGACCCACTGCCTTTGTACATACAAAGGATAAACAAGAAGAAAAGAAATTAAGACATAACTTCAATTACAATTGCTTCAAAAAAAAAAAAAATTAGAGACCTCAGGCCCTCCCTGGTGGCGCAGCCAGTTAAAGCGCAGCATTGAGAATCTAAAGCCGCTTCCGCATGAGTTCGATCCCCTCCTGCCCCGGAGGTGACCACAGGGCGCGG
>NW_004567114.1:2177633-2179516 GCF_000260355.1 Condylura cristata
CTATGATAAGAAGAATGAAATGCCCAAATAAACAACTGTTCCTACAGCATTACTTACAACAGCTAGGACATGGAAGTAACCCAGATAGGCACTAATGGGTGACTGGATCAAGAAGATGTGCACAGATTCACCACGGAATATTACACAGCCCTACAAAGACGAAATGCAGCCACTTTAAACAAAAGGGAGAGAATTGTGTGGAGCAAAGTAAGTCAGACAATTAGCAAATAACAATTAAAGCAAATACAGTATATTTACCTAGCAGACAACTCAATAACAAAAGAGCCACTAAAAAAATAGTGGGGCCCTCCCTGGTGGCACAACAGGCTAATACATAGCTCTATGAAGCTATCGCAGCCACTGCAGCACAAGTCCGATCTCCAGGAATGGGGTGACCACATGGCACGGCAGACCTCTCCTGATCCCCCACTGCTCCCCTCAGCAGTGTATTTCAGTCAGCCTGCCTGTTCTGCTCCCCACTCTGTCTTTGGTGAAGCCTCTCACCCCTTGCAACTCTGGCCTGCACCGCAGGTCTGTATGTATAAATAAATAAATCTTTTTAAAAAATAGTGGCCATGAGTCAACATACTGAGGAGCTCTGAAGTTAAGAAGTAGGAGAATAACAGCTAATAGAAAACAAGGGATAGATAATGGTGGGGAAAATACCTTAAGATACTAGTAAAAAAAAATACTTATGATGTAATATTGAGGTTGCAAAATAACACAAAATATGACCGAAAAAAATAAGGATTGGGTCTCCTTGGTGGTATAAGAGGTTAAGTCTCAGCACCATGCAGTATCAGCAGCCACTGCATTATGAGTTCTATTCCCCACCAGGGAGTGACCCATATGGCACAGCAGACCTCCTGTTTCCCTGCTGCTCCCCTCAGCAGTGAGTTTCATTCAGTCCACCTGTTCTGCTCCCCACTCTGTTTCTAGGGAATCCTCTCTCGTATATACACACCCTCTGTACCTCTGGCCTACACCACAGCTCTTGTATGCATAAATAAAGATCAAGAAAACAGGAGACTTATAAACAGAACTAAGGGATCTAAAAAATTATCACTGAATTAGAAAATACACAGGGCTCAGTGCTAGAGAATGTAAATAAAGAGAGAACCAGTGAGTTGAAGTCACCGTGGTAGAGACACGTAAAGAGAACAATGAATTTAAAACCATGAGCAACCATGAAGAGTGTAAAAGCTTTTTGGGATTCCTAGATAGAAATTATATCCATATCATGAGGGTCCCAGAAGGAAAAGAGAAACAGGAAAATTTTTAAAGAAATAATTGCTGAGAACCATTTCATTGTAAGAAATGAACTAGACACCCTGATTCAAGAGGCCCAGAGAGTTCCAAAGAAAATAATACCAACCAACACACTGCCAGAAACACTATTAAAAAAAAACCTTGAAAGCATATGTCAAGCACAGAATATTCAAAACATCAAGAGAAAGAAGAAGAATCTGTAAAGGGACAGAAATTAGACTGTCCACCAGCTGTTCAGTAGAAATCTTATAGTAAAAGGAGGTTGACAGGAGCCATTTAAAGTACGCAAAGAAAAAGACACTCAGCCAAGAATACTTCACCCTGCAAGGTTACCATCCAAGATAGATCGGAGGGTAGAGTGCATCAGTGCAAAGGAAAATTAAAAGAATTCATCAACACCAAGCCAGGTATCAGTGAAGAGCAAAAGGGACCATTAGAAAGTAACAACCATATGAATATGGTGGGAACATGTACCGAAGCTTTTTTTTTTTAGATTTATTTATTCATCGAGAATTGCAGTACAAGCCAGAGGTAGGGGTGGTGAGAGGCTTCGCCAGAGACAGAGTGGGGAGCAGAACAGGCAGATCCACGAAGTACACTGCTGAAGGGAGCAG
>NW_004567114.1:2180667-2185298 GCF_000260355.1 Condylura cristata
GACCTCTCCTGACCCGCCCGCTGCTCCCCTCAGCAGTGTACTTCGTGGATCTGCCTGTTCTGCTCCCCACTCTGTCTCTGGTGAAGCCTCTCGCCCCCCCCTCGAACCTCTGGCCTGTACCCCATTTCTGTATGCACAAATAAATAAATCTTAAAAAAAAAAAACAATTATGCACCTATCAGATAAATGATGTATCCTAATAAAAATGGTAATAAGAGATAGGAAGAGACAGTATCTTATGATCAAGGACCTAGTACAAAATGAGTGAATAACATTTTAACACTAAATATAAATGCACCAAGTGATGGAGCACTAAGATACATAAGACAATCATTAATAAATATAAAACAAGATACTGACAAGAATACAATAATAGTAGTGGAATTTAATACTCATTTACAATGCTGACAAGCAATAAAACAGAGAATTGCTTGCCTTCAGCAAGGAGCTGAACCACATGGGTTGCAAAGACCTCTAAGAATACTGCACATATGTTGAGACACAAGCCAACTGTCAATAAAAGTCTGAAGATGAAATAATACTTGGTACTTTCTGACCATAATGCCAGAAAGCTACAAATCAACTATTTATTTAAAATACAGGGGAAATCTTAAGTATGAAAGACTAAGCAATGTGCTACTTAATAATTGTTGGATTACAGATGAAGTTAAGGCAGAAATAAAAAAATATCTTGAGACTACTGAAAATGTATCAGCTACTAGAATTTATGGGCTGCAGCAAAAGCCCATAAAAGGAGGGACAATAATTATAAACCAGCCTATGATAAGAAGAATGAAATGCCCAAATAAACAGTTTTAGGAGGGACAATAATTACAAACCAGCCTATGATAAGAAGAATGAAATGCCCAAATAAACAACTTAAAACTATACTTTGACCTTGAAGTGGATCCAAAGTTAGCAGAAGGAAGCAAGTAAGAAAATAAGAGTGGGAATAAATGAAATAGAGATTTAAAAAAAATACCAATAGATCCATGAATACCAATAGATCCATGAAACTTCTATTTTTTAAAAAAAGATGTATTTATGTATGCATATAGAACTAGGGTACAAGCCACAGGTGCAGGGGTGGTGAGAGGATTCACCAGAGACAGAGTGGGGAGCAGAACAGAAAGACTGATGAAAGTACACCGCTGAGGGGAGCAGCCCATGAGACAAGAGGGGTCTGTGCACCATGTGGGTCAGCTCCGGGCGGGGAATTGAACTCATGCTGAAGCAAGTTCAGCTTCATGGTGCTGAGCTTTAACATGTTGTGCCATCAGGGAGGGCCTGAAAGCTTCTCATTTAAGGCAAGCATTTCTCTGTTTTATTGCTAGCCCAGCACTGTAAATGAGTAATAAAATCCACTAGTAGTATTGTGTTGTCAATATCTCTCTTCAGTTTTATTAAGAGATAGCTCTACAAGAAGAAAATCAAAACTGGTAGATCTCTAGCTACGTTGACAAAGTAGAGAAAACATTACTCAATAGAATTAGAAATGAAAGAATAAATTCTCATAGATAACAAAGAAATGTAAAGGGTCATAAAAGATTACTATAAGCAACTAATGCCAATAAATTTGATAACTTTGAAGAAATGGAAAAATTTCTAGAGCAATGTCCACCAAGACTAAGCCAGGAATAAATGGAAGAGTTGAGGGTAATAATTACTATCCTGACTATAAGAATGGTAATCACAAAGCTCTCCAGAGGCAAATGCCTGGGACAGATGGCATTGCACAGAGCTAGCATCAAAATTATAAAGAGTAATATCAACCCATTGTGCTCAAATTATTTCTAAAAATCCAAGAGGTGGGAATACTCCCTAAAGTAGTCTACAAAGTCAGCATTACCCTATACCAAAATCAAACAGAGAAAACACAAGGAAAGAAAATTACAGACTAACATCTCTCATGAATAGTCACGCAAAGATCTTCAACAAATTTCTAGCCAATCAAATCCAACAAAACATTACAAGAATTACTCATTGTGTTCAAGTGGGATTTATCCCAGAAAATCTCAGCTAGTTTAGTATATATAAGTTAGTCAATAAAATACATTAGCTCAACACAAGGACAGAAATTATGCAGTACCAATAGATGCACAGAAAGCATCTGACAAGACTGAGCACCCATTCATGATAAAAGTTCAAAATAATATGGGAGTAGAAAAAAACCTACTTCAACATAATAAAAGCCAAATATCCCAAGGTATAGCCAATATAATACTTCATGGTAAAGAATAAAAGGTTTCCCAGTAATAAAACAAGGATGCCCATTGTTGAATTTAATATCAGAGGTTTTATTTATGTATTTATTTATTTATTTATTTAAAGATTGACTTTCATTTATGCATATAGGAAGCGGGCTGTAGGCCAGAAGGGGGAGAAAGAGGACTCCCCAGAGAGAGAGAGGAGGGAACAAAACACTGAAATAACCGCTGAGGGGAGCAGGAGACAGGAGGGGTCTGCTGCACCCTGGGGGTCGCTCCCTGGCGGTGGGTTGAACTCATGCTGCAGTGGCTGGAGATAGCTCGACAGCCTGAGACTTTCACCCTGTGCCCCCAGGGTAATATTGGGGTGGCCCTAATAGCAGAAGTTTTAGCTAGAGCAACTGGATAACAGCAACAACTAAAAGAAACCCAGCTTGGAAAAGAAGAAGGAAAACTATCATAACTCACAGATGATACTATATTTAGAAAACCTAGCGAAGCCACTGAAATACCGTCAGCAACAGTAAATGAATCCAATTAAGTGCCAGGTTACAAAATCACCATACAAAACTCTTCCGTTTTTACATACAATGACCTCAAAGAAATGAAAATTATGAAAACAATTCCATTCACAATTGCTTCAGAAATAATCAAATACCAAGGAAACAACTTAAGAAAGGAGGTGAAGACCTTATGCAATTAAAGTTACAAGACATCATTAAAGGATTTAGATGAGGACATAAGATGATAGAAACACATTCCTCAATCATGGATGAAGACAATCCGTTCTAGTCTACCCAAAGTAGTGAGCAAATTTAAAACAATCCCCCTCAGATGCCAGCAGTAGGCAGTAGTGTTCAAAATGAGTGGACGACAGTGAGGTTCTCCTTGGTCAGGTTCTCCGTGAAACTGCAATGGTTGGTCACTGCACTGTGAGGCTGCCCACAGCCACCACGGCACATGTTCGATCCCCAGCCAGGGAGGGACGCAGGGGGCAGCAGATCTCCTGTCTCCTCATGGCTCCCCTCAGCGGTGTAACTCAGTGGATCCGCCTGTTCTGCGCTCCACTTTCTCTGGGGCGTCCTTTCACCTGCCCCAACACCTCTGGCCTATACCCCAGTTCTATGCATAAATAAATAAAATAAATCTTTTAAAAAGATGTTAAAATTTATTTGGAACCACAAGAGGTCTTGGGAGAAAAAAGAGAAATGGAGGAGCCACAGGACTTTAAGCTAAAAGTATAGGAACAGCCATGAAAACAATACGGCCCTGGGATACCACAGACAGGTGGATCACCGGTGCAGAATCAAACGCCAATAAACAAGTAAACAATCAACGCTTAACTCCTGATGAGGGCCATGGCCGCACAGGCGGAGACCCCAGAACAATGGTGCGAGGAAATTTGGAGAGCATGTGAGCACGAGTGAAACCCAGTCACTCTCTGCCGCGCCAAGATAAACTAAAAGACTGAAGACCCAGGTAGAAGCCTGAAGACCCAGGTAGAAGCCTCACGGTGATAAAACGCAAGGGAGAAAGCCACCGTGATGCAACCAGTGATAACGAGGTCTTTGAGACTTTGCTGCCGCAAGGGAGATAAAAACAGAAGCAAGCCATGGGAGGGATTGCAAATTAAACAGCTCTTCCATATAGAAGCACAAGGTGATTAAAGATATCTACAGAATGGACGCAAAGGTTTGCACATCACAGTAAAGGGGTCGGTTAGTCTACACAATAAATTCACAACTTACTGGATTTATCCATGAAAACAATAAATTACCCAGTTAAAAAGAGGGAGGAGGTCTGAGCAGAAGCCAGGACAGGCGGGATGAAGGGCTACGCAGGGCGAAAGGGCAGAGACGCCATCTCAGCCGGGCGGGCGCACTCGGGAAAAAGCCCCCGGTGGAGGGCGAGGGGCCTCCCACCTGTCGGGAATACGGACTGAGCTGCCGCCCGAGCGCCCAGGGGTCTCACCTCCAAGCAAACCAGCCGGGCTCAGCCAGGGCGCCGGGGCTCGGCCAGGGGGCCGGCGCTCACGCGTCCCTGAGAGGAAACACCAGGCCCACAGTGCGGGCCCTGCTGCGTTTGTGCCCGCCCACAGCTCAGCCAGGGCTGTCGGGCGCCAGCCTGTGCGGCGGCCAGCGAAGGCGAGGGAGCGCGCCAGCGACGGCGCAGTCTGAGGGCGACGCGAGAAACGGGTCCGGACGGACGTCTACAGGTGAGACGCCCGAGAAAACCACTGGGTGCATGGGGAAGTGAGCCCTGAGGACCAGAGGGAGGCCGAGGGAGCACGTGAAGGGCACCTCAGGGCGGTGATGTGGGAAACAACACACGTGTTCGTGCACGACCACACACTGCACACCACACACAACCAGACACCACCCGACAACACACCGCACACCACACACAACCAGACACCACCCGACA
>NW_004567114.1:2186068-2187502 GCF_000260355.1 Condylura cristata
GATAACACGTATACAATATACACGTAGACACACACAACACACTACATAAACTCTGTACAACACACACAGTACATACCTGCCCGCACACACACATGTAACACACTACGTGACACACACATATACGCAACAACGCGGCGGGCACACAGACACACATGACACACCACACGAGCCTCGCACAGGCACAGCGAGGGCCTGGGGCGCCTCCGCGCCACAGCGGCCGGTGCCGCCGAGCAACGTGGTACAGAGGGCCTGGACCCCTCCTCGCCTCCTAGGTAGTGGGTCGGGTCAGGGTCAGGGAGGACGCGGACCCGGGAGTGGCGGGGCAGCGTGGGCAGGCAGCGCCCTGGCGGCCAGGCCCCAGGCCAGGGCCTGGGGTCCTGCTGCTGAGCTCAAGGGGCGCGGGGAGACCGGCCTCCGGGAACTCCCCCCTGCTGCCGGGAGCACGTTTGCATCAGAAGGCAGCTTGGGGCGGAGGGGACGCGTGACCATGGGGAGACCGGCTGCCGGACAGCCGGCCACTGTCCAGCCGGTCCCTGGGTGTGAGCCACTTGTCTGCGCTCCTTGTGTTCTCTCTCGTGTGGGCAGACGCGATTCCCACCTCTCAGGCTGCTGAGCGAATTAGGTGACATTGCGCTTGCAGGGTACTTAGTGCGCTTTACCGTAAAGGCCCGAGCGCCGCGCGGGGAGGGCGCGCAGGCCAGGGACCCCGCGGCCGTAGAATGTAAATTGGCGCAGAAAGCAGGATGAAGGTGCCTCAAAATATTAAAAATGCAGCCAGCCTGTGATCAGCAGCCCTGCCCGCGGAGTCCGTCCAGGCGAAATGAAATCACTATCTCGGAGCGGTGTCTGCAGCCGCTTGCTGCTCACTGGGACATTACTCACAACAGTTAAAACATGGAAATCGCCTCAGTGCCGCTGGTGGTGAATAAAGAGGCGCACACAGCCGTGGGGAGAAAGGATCTGTCATCTGAGAAGACACGACGAATCCGCAGGGTGTTATGCTAAGTGAAAGTCAGATCGAAAGACACGACCAACCCTGCGCTCTCGGGTGGAATCTGAAAATGCAGAATCCCGGAGCAGAGGCCGCTGGCGGCCGCTGGCGGGGTGAGGGGTGCTCAAAGGCACAGGAGCTGGTCGTCCCAGAGGCCCCTCCAGGGCGGCAGCGCTAGGGGAGCCGGGACCAGCCAGGCCCCGGGGAGCCAGAGGGACGCCCCAAGAAGGGGCAGCCCGTCAGAGGCAGCCTCACATGTGTTAAGAACCAGGTTCAGAGGAATGGGCACGCGGTGGGATGTGCCTGCGTGGGTGCTTATGGGGGCGCACCATCGCCCCACACCAGCTGGGGTGGCCAGAGCAGGGCTGTTGCCTGGGGGCTCCATGGTTCCCCTAATCAAAGCGTCCTGTCTCTATTCCCGTGTGTGTCTGTGTGAGTGTGTT
>NW_004567114.1:2187797-2203941 GCF_000260355.1 Condylura cristata
GCCACCAGGGAGGGCCCATGAGTGCATTTTAAAGATTTATTTACGCATACAGGGGTACAGGTCAGAGGTGGGGGGCTGAGAGGACTCACCAGAGTCAGAGTGGGGAGCAGAACAGGCGGATCCACTGAAATCTACTGCTGAGGGGAGCAGCGGGCGGGTCAGGAGGGGTCGGTGCGCCCTGAGGGTCACTCCCTGGCAAGGGGTAGAACTCGGGCTCCAGCGGCTGCGGACAGGTGCACAGTGCTGCGCTTTGACCCGTTGGGCCACTGGGGAGGGCCCCGTGTGTGTGTGTGTTTTTAATAAAGATTTTATTTGTTTTTGCAGAGAGGCTCTGGGGTGCAGGCCAGAGGTGTGGGGATGAGAGGACTCCCCAGAGACAGCGCGGGGAGCAGAACAGGCGGATCCACTGAAACCCCCTGCTGAGGGGGCAGCGGGAGATACAAGGGGTCTGCTGGGCAGAGTTGGCATCAGAACAGAGGCGCAGTGCTGGGGAAACACAGGAGTAGGGTGCAGCACGGTGACTTTATCCAAAGGCTTCTGACGTAGAACAGTGGGGGCCCAAACCATGAGGAGAACAGGCCAGAGCACCCCTCTCCATGCACATGGGGCGCTGCCTGAGCGGGGCCAGGATACCTGAGACACCTGCCTTGCCACCACAGAGGGCCAGACTGAGACAACAGTGTGCCAACCACCAGCACTGAACAAGAGACAACCCGAGGCCGCCAGGGGGCCCCGCCTTTGTCAGAGTAACCCCTCTAGCTCCAGCACTTCATCTATGACCTGGTGCTGATTTTTTTTCTCTCAGTGACACTCCTTACCCTTGCCCACTAAGGTTCTAGCTGGAAATCAAGGTGGTCAACTCCAAGCTTGAGGCACTATCTGAATTACGATGCACGCTGACCCCTGGCCCCGGGCCTCTAGGGCTCCACCACCCCAAGGCTGAGGCAGGACATTCACTCCGGAAGTCGCCTGGGGGCAGGGCGGGGAGGGGTAGGTCACTGCATCCCCACCATACCACGCCCAGGTGCCCAGAGCACGGAATTTTGAATCCTTGATGCTCACGGGAGGTCAGCTTTAGTGGCCAAGTGACCTGGCTCCTTCCCACCCTAACCCCCTGCCGGGACTGTTTCCCCAGCACCTGGCCAGATGCAAAGGCAGCAGGGGACAGTTTACCCTTCCTTAGCGCTGAAACACGACAGTGAAGAGACAGAAGAACACACCTGAATGAAAAACAAACAAACCCAAAAGACAGAGAAAAGACTCAATGCAGTAGGCACAGCGGCCAGGCGGAGAGAGGAGTTGACGGTGGTCACAGCCATGCTCACTGAATTAATAAAACACTGGGTGGTGAAGCAGCAGAATCAAGACTGAGGAAACATGGGACTTGCAAGTAGAGCTACTGGATTTTTGACAGACTTAACCAAATTTTAAAAATAATACAAATACAAGGAAAGGAGATAATTCGTGAGATGGAGAGCTCGGTATCAGAGAACATACACATAAAACAGCAAAGAGGAAAAACGGCAAATTCGTGGCAGAACCTCTTGGCTGACGGAGAGAGAGAGAACACGTCCGCACCACGGGTCCCAAAAGGGAGAGAGAAGGAGATAGGGGCAGAAATTTTATTTAAAGAAATAATTGCTGAGAACCCTCTCAGGCTGGGAAATGAACAAGACACCCTGATCCAAGAGGTGCAAAGAGCCCCAACAAGTGGGCTGACACTCTCCAAACACACTGTATCAAGCTGGTGAGAGCCAATGATGAGGATAGAAAACTGAAGCCATCAGGAGAGAAGCTACAAGAGAAACCTATCAGGCCACCTGCAGACTTGTCTACAGAGCCCTTCCAGGTAAGGAAGGGACGACAGGAACTACTGAAAGCCCTCGAAGACAGATTCCCAGCTTAGAAGACTCAAGCCTGTGAGATTAACAGTCAAGACTGAAGGAAGGGTAAGGAGTGTCACTGAAAAGAAAAATATAAAAACCAGCACCAGGGTCACATATGAAAGAAGTGCTAGAGGGTTATTATAAAGCAGTGAGGTCTCCCTGGTGGCGTAGGGGTTAAGTCTCAGCTATCACTACCACAGCCTGAGTGCGATCCCCGGCCGGGGAGTGACCCACACGGCACAGCAGGCCTTGCCTGACTCCCCGCTGCTCCCCTCAGTGGTGGATTTCAGGAGACTCGAACAGCTCTACTCCCCACTCTGTCCTTGGTGAATCCTCTTACCCACAACCCCACACTTCTGGCCTATACTGCAGTTCTTCTATGCAAAAATAAATAAATGAATAAAGTACACAAAGTAACAACTAAACACAGAGGCAGCCAACACCCAAATCACAGAGGAGGAAACAGCAATGTGGCCTACAGAGAGTGTGAGATGGACTCACATAGTTCCTCAGATAATAACCAGGCAGAACCTTCAGACGTAAGTCAATGGGAGTAACACGTAAGACACTGAAATGAAACCTAAACAAAGTTATAAAAAACATGTAAAGACATAAGCATAGTGATAAAAACAAACAAAAACGGCAACGAGCACTTATGTCTCAATTATCATCATAAGTGTAAATGGCTAAAATTCCCCGACAAAGGGTGTGAGGTGACTGGATGGACTCAGAAACAAAGTCCAATATTCTCTGTTCACATGACACCCATCCTGCCGTCAGAGACAAGCTCAGACTTAGAGTGGGAGGCCAACACACAGGCCTGCAAGTAACAGCCACCCGACAGCCCGGAACGGTTATGTTTGTCTCGGGTAAGGCACACCTTCAGTTCAAAGAGGTCATAATAGAAGTGATGGACATTACATTGTGTTTAAGGGCCTAATACCACAAGAGAAAATATTATTTATAAATATATGCACCGACCTGACGGAGCCCTAAGACACATAGAACAACTGTTGATACAACTAAAACGAAACATTGAACACAGCCCAGTTACGTGAGTGATTTTAATACCCCACTGACAGCTAGGGGCAGATCAATAGCACAAATTGGAATAAATAAGGAAACAATAGCCTGAAGTAAGGAGCTAGGCCGAACAGCTTAACAGACTCCCATAGAGCAGTCCCCCAACTCAGCTCATCCGTATTTTCCTCAAGTCACATGGAGACATGCAAGAAAGGACCCTTGTTGGGACACAGCCAGTTGTAAGTCACTCTGTAAGGTCTGAGTTTATACCAGCTACCCTTCCTGCCATAATGCCATGCAGCCGCTCCTGGGTTTTTAAGTAGATAACATTTCACATGTATGGCTTTTTTAATAGTCATAAAAGCTACTTGTCCTGCGATAAATATTCCAAATCATGAAGCTAAACCATCCAGGGGCACATGCTCAAAGTATGCAGTTAGAAATCAGCTATTAAAAATAGGGAAAAGCAAAAATATAGAGACTAATTAACACACTGCTTAGTAGCTATTGGATCAAAGAAGAAATTAAAACAGCAAGCAAACTATACCTCGAGACTAATAAAAACAATGACACAGTTACCAGGACCTAGGGGTTGCAGCAAAAGGAGCTTTAATACGGAAGATAATTGCAATACAGCTCAAATTAACAAGCAAGAAAATCCCAAATAAACTATTTGATGCTCCACTTAATGCAACTTGAAAAACGGGAACGAATAAGATCTAGTGTGAGTAGAAGGAAGGAAATAATAAAAAATAAGAGTGGAAATGAATGTAGATAAACAGACTATGCAAAAGATCATTGAAAGTAAGAGATGGCTCTTCGAGAAGATTAAAAAAAAAAAAAGATAAACCTCTAGCCAGGCTAACAAAGAAAAGAGAAAAAAGTTAATTAACAGAATCAGTAACAGTAGAGGAGAAATTACCACAGATGGATCATAAGAGAATGCTGTGAGCAACTACACCCAGGTGAATCTGATAATCTTGAAAACTCTAGATTAATTTAGTTTCCTAAATTGATAAGCAAACCAGGAAGAAGTCAGAGTTAAATAAACTGACCACACGTGTAGAAATGGATACAACAATAATCTCCCCAGAAACTAAAAACCAGGACCTGCACCTTACAAACAAACTCTATCAAAACTTCAAAGAACTTACACCCCTCTTGCTCGTATTATTTTTTAAAATTCCAAGAAAAGGGAATGCTCGCCACCTTTTATGATGCCAACATTACCGTAATACCAAAACCAGATAAAAACAGTACAAGAAAAGTGTAGATCAATATCCCTGATAAACTACTGATGCAAAAATCTTTGACAAAATACCAGCAAATCAAATACAGAAACATATCTCAAGGATCATATAAAATGATCAAGTGGAATTTAAGAGAGGCAAGGATGGATTAATATAACTAAGTGAATCGACGCAATATATTCTATCAACAAAAGTTAACAGTCTTGATAATATCAATAGCTATAGAGGAAGCACTCAAGAAGATTTATGATAAAAATTTTTAGCAAGAATGTGGATAGGGAGCCTTCCCTGGTGGTGCAGTGGGTTAAAGTGCTGCACTATGAAGCTGCCTGCAGCCACTGCAGCATGAGTTCAATCCCCGGCCAGGGAAGTGACCCACATGGTGTGACAGACCTCTCCTGTCTGTCTGCTGCTCCCCTCAGCAGCGTGTTGACGTACATCTGTACATCTGTCTGTTCCACTCCCACTGTTTCTGGTGAATTGTCTCACCCCCGTACCTCTGGCCTGTACCCCAATTCTAGTATGCTTAAAGAAAAAAAATCTTTTAAAAGTCACAATAAGAAGATTTTTTAAAATTATGAATAGAAAGAACTTTACCCCAATATAACAGGGGCCATACTTCACAAGCCTACAGCAAGTACAACACTTAATGGAGACCAACTGAAAGCTTTCTCTTCAATATCAGGAGCAAGACAAGGTTGCCCACTGTCACCACTTCTGTTTAATTTGGTACTAGAGGTTTTAACTAGCAATCAGATAAAAACAGGAACCCAGACTGGAAAAGAAGTTAAATACCATTATTTGCAGACAATACGATACTATGCTTAGAAATCTCTAAAGAAGCCACTAAAAAGCTGTTAGAAATAGTAAATGAATACAGCATAAAATCAAACTACAAAACCAACACACAAATATCTGTGGCAGTTTACATATAAATAATGACTTAGAAGAAAAAGAAATTAAGAAAATAACTCCAAATCAACTATCTTGGAATCAACATAATCAGCGAGGTGGAGGACATACATAAATAAAACTGCAGTGTGTTAGTAGAGGATTTAGATTACAACATTCGTTTAGATCATAGAAAGACCTCCAGTGTTCACAAATGGGAGGAATCAACACAATCAAAATGACTGTTCTGCCTAAAGCAATATATAAATTGATGCAAATCAAAATACCAACAATATTCTTCAAATACATTGGGGAAAAAAACCCAAAATTTATATATAATTTATATGTAACCAATAAAGGCATCTAAAAACAAAAGCAATCCTGGGGGGGGGGAGAAAAGAACTGTGCATGCCACATTAGCTGACTATAAACTATACTATCGAACAACAACAATCAAAACAATATGGTGTGGGGGGGATGGTTCCACACATGCATCAGTGGAACAGAATCAGAAGCCTAGCAATAAGTCCACACAGACTTCACTACTTAATTTATGATGAAGCAGTCAGAGCCACACAATGGGGAAAGGAGTCTCTAACAAACAGTACTGTGAGAACTTTAACTAAAAAATCTGGATGCTCTACGATCTTGTTACTTACAATATCTAGGACATGGAAACCAGTGAGGTGCTGGTGGTCAAAGACTGGGTCAAGAAGACGTGGTCCAGCCACACACAGCAGTACTGTCAGCGGCCAGAAAAGACAAGCAGCTGTTTACGAGTGGAAGGAGCCTAGAAGGTGCGGTAGAGCCAGGAGAGATGCAGGACCTTTACGTAGCAGCCGATTCACAAAGTAAAATACAGAAACTAGGGGAGACTGTCACTGCCATTTCTGAGGTTGTAAGCGGGGGAGGGGAGCCAGAGGGGATATGAGGGCTGGTGATAGCAGGAAAATAAAAAATGCTAATTTGAGGCCGTGCAGCCTTTTTAAACGTTGACACCTCACAGCTGCGCCTCATCTGTGCCCCCACTCAGGCTGGCAGGGTTGGGAGGGGCCAGCCCTTGGCCTCAGGTACAGAGGCAGCGCCTCTCCCTCCCAGCTGTGGACCTGTGGTACCTGGGGCACAGCCTGGCCCGCCTGTGGCTCCCAATCAGCGGAACAGGAAGCCGCAGTTGCCACGCAGGTGCTTTACGCCACTGAGAAGGGGTGTGTTCCCGCGTTGCCACAGACCTTATTCATCAGGCATGCGCTGAGTTGCCCTCTCCCTGGCATCTGTTGGCCTCACCATCAGTTCTGGGCCCAGCGGGGGCTTGAGGTTCCACTGGTTGGCACTGCTGTGTCCGGTCCAACATGTGTCTGCAGGGCTGAGTCCTCAGCTGCCCAGAGTCAGCTCCTCTCTCTCTCGTCCCTCCAATCTTCCCAGACCCTCCTATTCACCTGCCCCCCACGGACTCCATCTCTGTGGAGTTCCCTGGCTATTTCTTGTGGGGTCCCCACATCTGGGCACTGTCCACGGGTCCCTCTCAACAACAGTTCTCACGCACGTTCCCCCACCCCACCCCCTGGCCGCCCTCCTTGTGGGCCACCCGATGCCCTGAGCCCCCACCCTGCTTGTGCCCTGGGGCACCCCGTGGGGGACCGCTTGCCCAGCTCCCCTGCTGACTTTGGCCGGGGTGGGGGGCACCCACGCCCAGCCCCTTTCCGCCCTGCGCTGCCGCAGGCTGTGCCTGGGGAGCCCACGGTTACCAGTCAGTTACGCTCCATTCCCGGGAGACTGCTCCATCCTGCATCTTTTAGCCCTTGGCTTCTCCCACCTGTTAGCATTTTGAGGGGCTGCTCTCCCTGTGTGGGGCAGTGTCTGGCATTCTCCTAGCTTTGGAGAAGAATGGAAGCGTCTGAGCTGTTCTTTCCTGGGCTCTGAAGCCTACTGTCGGGCCCAGAGACCCCGCCCCAGCACATGCCAGCATCGGGCACCAACTCGCCACTTCCAGCAACCCCAGGACACCATCTCTCTGCTGGCAGGGAACTTGGGGGTTCATGTCTCCTGGAAAAGCGTCCCTTCAGACACATGTGCGTGGTCACCTTGACACGGTCCGCTCATTCCTCATGGTTTTCAGACCAGCATCTCTCCCCAAGGTCGCACCCCCCGCCGGCCATGTGGGGGCCAGGCCAGAGGAGACCAGAGTAGTCAATGCAGGGAGGGGGCCCAAGCCCTGGCAGTGGGGTCCGGTCCTGGCTGGGCAGCTGGGTGGACAGTGGTGGCACCCCGGCACAGAAGACTCAGGCAGGGAAAACCAGGTTGTGGGCGGACGTGAGTGGGGACCCCACCCGAGAGCTGCCTCCCAGGCCAGCAGGGCAGGAGGGCTGGGCAGGGGATCTGCCTGGCAGATTTACTGGGCGGGTGGACAAGCCTGTGGGCCTTGAGGGGGCCTCACGGTCCCTGACAGAGGAAGGGAGATGTGTCGGCGGGCAGCGAGCGTCCCCTCACTGAGTGTGGGAAGGCCTAGAGCCAGCCCCCGACACCCCCAGCCCAGAGGTCGGGAAGCCCAGCTTTGGGCCTTCCTGTGCGGGGAGGGGAGCCCCTCACCCCAGCCCCTCTGGCCCTCATGCCCCAAGCCGCTGCCCTTCAGGACAGGGAAGCAGGGAGAGATCACAGGCACTGACCGGGGAGCCCAGCGCACCTGCAGGTCTGGAGGGGGCGTGACAGGGGGCTCCCGGGAGGGGCGGGCCCCAATCCCCGGGGCCAGGACAGGTGTAACCGGCGCAGGTAAATGAAAGCGACACACCAATAGCCCTTGGGTTTTGTTTATTTTTCAATAAACATTTTTTGCTTGCCTGGATAGTGGTAAACGGAAAAGCTAAAAAGAGCGCCATTGACATTTTGTGTTTTGGTTACAAAACAATCATCTCGCCTTCGCCTCTCAATTTGGGGACCGAATTGGTGGTCATGTCTTAGACAGCTGTCTTTGAGCTTCTCCGTTTGTTTCGTAAACTACACACTACTCCAAACACACACGTGTGTGGGTGGGCAGCCAAAATCCCGACACTCTCAGCAGAACCTGGGTCCCCCCCAGAGGATGGAATGGACCATTTCTGCGGCAAAGACCGTGGCTGCGGACTGCGGACACTGTTCTGATCTCGCGGGATACGTGGGCACAGTAGAATTTAGGGGGTTCGGGGGAGCTGGTGGGACATCCTTGGTCGCGGGGGGAGGAGAGGCCGCGGAGCCCGGGGCGCCTGGGGGCCGCCCCTCCCCGACGTGTCTGCACTGCGCTGGCCCTGGGGGACACAAGGACCCCCCGCGGGCGACCCTGAGCCTGCAGCCCTGCGCCCACGCAGCAGCGGCTTGGAGGCGCTTCGTGACCGATGGACGGAGGACGGAGGGTGGGGAGGGAGGGGGAGTGGATCCCGAGAGGCGGGGTCTCCCCTGCGGGCGGGCGGGGTGCAGGACTTCACCTCCTGAACAGAGGGAAGTTAAATTTGATCATTTCATCCAATCTGAGGATGTTGCCCTAGGGGGCCCTGAAGATCAGAACCGTCAGCAGCCCGCTGGTCTCGCGCTGAGAGCCGCCGGGCGGCCGGGGGCCGCCCAGCACCGCCAACAGTTCTATTTTTTGTCTTTTTATATTTTTATTTTGTTAAACAAACTCAAAGTGGATGAGATGATGGTTCAAGTGACTGGGGGGAGGAGGAGGGTGGGGCGTGGGAAAGCTGACACAGGTGAGGGGGAGGGGAGGCCCTGGGGTGGGGGCGGGGCAGCAGCCAGGATGGCCGGGTTGGGGGGGTCGAGGCCCACTCTGGAAATGGAGGACTGGGAGGGAACAGGTGGGGTTGGGGTGAGGTGGGAGCGGCTTGATGCTGGCGATTGGGACTCAAGGCTGAGGGGGAGCCTCTGGGGGTGTCAGGGTGATGGGGTGCAGGGGTGCTTGGGAGGAGGATAAGGGGCTGGGCGTGATGGGGACGATCGGCTCGGTGGGGCGTCGAGAGGTGGGGGGACATGACAGCTGGACTTTGAATCGGGCTTTGAATCCGGATGACGACGGGTGACCTGGGTGGCGATGGTGATGGCAATGGGCGATGGCAATGGGCGATGGCGGTGTGTGGGGTGTGACTGGGTGAGGAGAGGGTGGGAGTGACGATGCTGACAAAGAAATGCTGGGAGCGCGGTAAACACGGCAGGCAACACTCAGTGCAGCTAAGAGTATCGCTTCCTATCCAAATACTTTAAGAAGCAAAATATCCCTAACCGGTGACGGAGGGCTGTTTGGGGCCCGCCCCGAGGCTGGGACGCCAAACAGAGCTCTGTCCCAATTCCTTCCATTTTCGCAAAAAAGATAGATGCTCTTAAAAAAAAATCAAGTTCACAATTCAGAAGCTGGCTAGTCTTTCAGGATCTGAGGTCAGCAGCTCAGCAACACAGCAAGGCTGGGGCTGCAGGGCGCATCAGGCCGGGACCCCAGGGGCGCGGCCCGCCGCCAGCCCTTGGTGAGGCTGTGCTGCCGCTCAGACTGGCCGGGGCACTTGTGGACAAGAAACATCTCTAATCTAGAGGGGCCGTGGGGGGGCAGGTGCTGGGGGGGCGGGGGGGGCTGCCGGAGCGGCCCCCGGCACGCTGGGACTCAAGGGGCCAATTGTTCCCAAGCGGGAAGAGGCCTGGAGGCCCCACTGGAGATGCAGCTCGAATCGGTCGCAGTGTGTCGAGTGTGCTGGGGGTAGGCGGAAACCTGCGGCCCCCGGGGTGGGACCGAGTCCCCATCACATCCCACTTTTAGGGTCGGGGTTCTAACCCCTCGTTCCCAGTGTGGACTTTAGAGCAAGAGAGGACCTCGGTGGTCCCTGGGGGGGGAGGGGAAGGTGGGTCCTAGGTGGGGCAGGGGGGCGTGAGGGGCCCCCACGGCTGGGGGCCCCAGCGCCACCCCGGGGGTCTCTCTGCCTGACACACGGCCGTTGCCCTCCGCAAAATTCAACTCAACCAGAAAGCGCTAAGGGTCTCGGTGTCGGGCTTGATGTGCGTGCGAGCGAGGCGGAGGTGCGCGTGAGAACTAACCAAGGAGGAGATCGCAGCCCTTTTCACAGTGGCGGGTCGTGCACAGCATGCGTGGCGGTTTCACGAGGGCCGGGGGGCGCCCGCCCAGCCCTGGTTCTGTTGCCTTGTTTTTTTTTGGTCTTTTTGGGTTTTCGTTACATTTAGAATAACATACTTATTTCTCTGACTAGTTTAAAGGTGAAATTCTTCTTATTTTTTATCATGCATTACGAGAGAAGGGGGTCTGGGCACGCGTCTGTCACACGGCAACACAGAGGTAATACATGTAAGCATAGCGTTCACCAGATTCAACACAAAGGACAGCAAATTCCACCACCGAGAGGAACACAGACCGCAGAGAGGGGGCCCTGCGGAGCCCCGCAGGCAGGGCGGGGCTGGCGGGGGCGCCTACACCTCCCGCTCGGCCGCCCCCTTGCTGAAGGTGGCCATGTCGATCTTCTCGGGGGGCCCGGCGCCGGCGAGGTCTTCCCCGCTGCTGTACTGCAGCAGAAGGTTCTTCTTCTTGCGCAGCGCGTGGTGGGCGCGCAGGCTGGACAGCCAGGCCTCGCACTTGCTGAGGAAGACGACGCCCATGGTGCCCAGCACCACCAGGCTGGTCAGCACGCCCAGGATGGTGAAGCAGATGGCCTGGCCCTCGGACAGGAGGGGGGTGCTCTTGCCGAGCTCCTTCATGGACACCTTGAGGATGCGGTGCTCGGGCTGCGGCGCCGGCAGCTCGTGCACCCCGGGGGTCAGGCGGTAGGTCAGCCCGGAGCCGCTGGGCAGACGGGTGACCTGCTGGGGGCCCGGCGCGCGCTTCCTGCCACAGGTGGGGCCCGTGAACTCGGCCTTGCACAGGCACTCGAACCTCACCTGGCTGTGCTGCAGGCAGGTGCCCCCGTTCAGGCAGGGGTCGGTGGCGCAGGTGGTCACCGGGCGGCTGCAGGTCTTGTCCATGAAGCCGGCCGGGCAGCGGCAGCGGAAGTCCCCCCCGATGTCGGTGCAGATGCCCTGGTTCTCGCACGGGTTGGGGGTGCAGCTGCTGGGCACGGCTAGGATCTCGCAGAAGCTGCCTGAGAAGCCGGGGGGGCACAGGCACGAGGCGTGCGAGGCCCGGCCCTCGTCGTCCAGGCAGGTGCCTCCGTGCTGGCAGGGGGAGCTGCAACACCGTAAAGGGCCCCGGGGGCTGGGCTGGGGGCGCGCGGCGGCCGGCCGCGCCCTGCCTGCCTTCTCGGGGCTCGCCACCAGAGTGGGGTGCGGCCCCCACCAGCGCCGACCTGGAGTGCGCCGGCCTGGCGGGTGCCCAGCTCCCCTCCCGCCTCCCGCGGCACCCCCCAGCCCCCCATTGCGCGTCACTGCACGGTGGGGAAACTGAGGCTGAGAGCAGCGGAGTCAGCGGCAAGCCAGCGCTCGCTGTGCCGCCGGGCCGGCCCTGACCCTCGTCCTGCGCCGGGCTGTGGGTGCTGTGTCCCTCGCCAGGGGCCCGCCCTCACGCCACCCGGCGCAGCGGGCAGCAGACGCGGCTCCTGCAGCGCAGCGAAGTGAAGCGAGCAGCCCTTTGCCCAGTGGTACATGCCGAGCGCCCGGGGAGAAAGGGGTGCTGAGCCCGAGAAAGCAGCAGGGTTGCGGGGAGGTGGCCCGGAGCTAGCTCTAAGAATCTCAGGGGTCGCGGGCTCTATTTCAACAGACGGTCAAGTCTGTGACAGAGGAAACCGGAACACTGCAGCGGTCTCGCTCACCAATAGGCAGAAACGGGGTTGGGCCCCGGGCCCCAGGCCCCAACCCACCCTGAACGCACCCTGAATGGGGGTCTCCGCCGCCCCCCCGGGGCCAGGCAACGCCAGCCCGCTTCACAGTTTGGCCCTGACTCCCGGGAGGAAAGCACCGGGCGCCCCACCACCCGCCCAAGCTCTCGTCTCTCCGGCCCCACAGGGAGCCTGCACCGCCCTCGAGGCGCGGGGTACAGAGGGCACCACCTCCTGTGGCGCCCACGGCCCCTGCGTCCCGGGCCTCCCTGGGGGGCAGCCGACGGCCTCCGCCCTGCGCGCTGCAGGCCCTTCACCCCACCCCCCGCCGAGCGGCTTCCCCGACGCCCCAGAAAAACCCACTGCCAGTCCCCCCAGAGCAACCCAACAACCCGGTAAGTGGGCAAGTAGCCAGGCCCTGCTGAACTCCCACCTCTTACACTTTTAGGCATCGGCCAGCCGCCCCCAGCCCCGTCCCGCCCACCACCACCCACACGCCCGTCCTGGGACGGCAGGAGAATGCGGACGGCCTTTGGGGTCTTTGGGGGGATACAGAGAAGACCCCTCTCCCGTCAGACTGGCCAGCCGGAGGTCCCAGGGGCGGGCTCTTATTTGGCCTCCAGTGGGGCTAGGGTCCGAGGGGCCAGGCGGAAAGGGGCTCGGCGTGAAGCGGGACGCAAAGCCCCCGGGCCGCGGGCCGGGAAGGACACTCACCCGTTGACCACGCAGGGCCCGCGCTTGAGCTGGCAGTCCTTCCCCGAGAAGCCGGGCGGGCAGGAGCACTCGTAGCTGCCGTCACCCAGGTTCAGGCAGGTCCCGTTGTTAGCGCAGGGGGCGGAGCTGCAGGCCCCGACATCTGGGGGGAGCAAAGCGGACCTGGTCACCCCTCCTCCAGGGAGGTGGGGGACAGAGGCTGGAAGGAGGAGCTTCTTGAGTGGGGGCAGGGAGACCCCAGAGGGCTCTGCCTGAGCCCACTGCTCATGCCAGTGAGTCCTGAGTAAGAGTGTACAATCACCCCCCCCCCCCAAAATCCTGCAGGGAGCAAACTGCAGCCCAGGAAACTGGCCACGCACAAACAGCCAGGCCTTCCTGGAAGTCCAGCAGACCCCTGCCTTCCCCAAACTGTGCTGAGCTGAGCGCCCCAAGCCTGCCTCCCTACACAAGTCCTCATGTCCAGCTCCCCAGGTCCGGCCCCCCCATCTCGGGTGGACGCAGGCAGCGGTGGGCCCCGCCTCTGCTCGTCGGCTCCCCGCCTCTGCATCTGGCTCCACCGCCAGCGCTCTGAGGGTCTCCGCTGGAGGTCCGGGTGAAGGGGCTCCCTAATGAAGAGGCAGCAAAACCAGCCTGTGCAGCACCCTGAGGGGGCTCCACAGCCTGGGCTGCTCCCCGGGGCTTCCGCGCCTCAAGCACATCTTTAGGGGCAGGCTGAACACAGGGCTCCGGGCTCTCAGCACCCTCGCCCACTTACCCAGGGACGCCCCGCTACCTGGCGGGAGACTTCGAGCTCTGCCCTGCTACCGGTCAGCTGCCTCCCCTGCTACAGGGCAAGTGGGCGCCCTCAGCCCCGGCGTGAGGGTCCGAGCGCCGCTGCAGGCTGCTTGCCTCTTTTAAAGAGGCCTGAGCCCTCCCTCCCAGCCCCCCGTGGAGGGGGCGGCCATCAATCAATAAGGCCGCTGAAGGCCCATCCTGAGCCCAGCGGCTTGGTGCAAGGGAACATAAAGAGGATTTATCCTGATGGCGAGGAAGGCGCCTGTGGTGCAGACACCAGGCTCCGCAGCGGCCGCCGACCCTGCCCCTGCTCCATGCCACTCCGCACCTCAGATCGAAGCCAAAGAGCGGGCCGCCCTGCCCCTGGCCCTGAAGAACCGCCAGTGCCCGCGGCAGCCTCTCCCTGCCGGCCTGCAGCCCCTCAGTGGGGTGGCGCAGCCGCAGCGGTGGGAGGCTGCCGGGAGGCTGCGGGGCTCTGGGGCCTGCGGCGCAGCTGAGGCTCTGAGAGACCCCAGCCCGGGAGGGGCCCTCCTGGGGCCCGACCTCCCGCAGACCCCAGCTGAGAGCCTTTGTCCAGCCAGTGGGGAGACCACGGGTTGGGAAAATCCCAGCAGGGAGCCCTGGGTTGGGGCTGGGAAGGGGGCTGACACCCTGGGTCCAATGGCAGCTTTTCGGGGACCGTCTGGGTGCCCAAACAGCTCTGGCTGCTGAAAGGGTGTCACTGAGGGCTGGAGCTTGCCACGGCTGTGGGGGAAATCCTGTACTGGGGGCTCTCAGGACCTCAGACGGGGGAGGGGAGCTGGCTTCTGAGAGTCCACTGCCCAGGGTGACAACAGGGGTCTCAGGCTTTCCCCAAAGGAGGGTCTTAGAGGCAGAGGGTGACCACGTCTGGGCTGGACATGGGATTTCTAGCTGCCTGCCTCAGGACTGGGGAGGTCTGAGCTGCTTCCGCCGGTCGTGAGCCTCAGTTTCCCTATTCACCCTCCACAGCAGCCCCGAAGCTCCTGGGAGTAATTCCTAGGACTTTAGCTGCCTCAGGGGAGGCTTTGCCAGAAGAGAAAGGGCTCAGACAAACATTTTGCAGCCTAAAAATGCAACCACAGCCAATTCAGAATTGCTTGGGGTAACGGGGGGTGGAGGTGGCATAAACTGACAGCAACAGATACCACCACCCTGCCCCTTACCTGCTTCTGGGCCCCTCCAGCCCCCCCACCCCGCCAGACCCCTCCAGTCCCCGCCCCCAGCTGCCCCACGCTCCAGCTCAGCCCTTCTCCCCTCTGCCCAGGCCCGCCCGCGCCACTGGGTCGCTCCCCAGCTGCCTCCCGGTGAATTTTTGAGGTCTGAACCCTGGATGCTGAGTCCTCCCCCACCCCAGTTTTGGTGGCCTGGACAGGCTCCCCAGGGTCTAGGGTGGACCCTGCCCCCCCACTTTGTCAAGTTTGCGTTGCCATCCTGGCCCCTTCCTCGGCAGGCAGCCCCCGCCCTCCCTGAACCGGGAGCGGCGGGGAGCAGAGCTGCGCCCACCTGCAGGCGCCGGGCGGCCGCGGGGGCTCACCTGTGTGCCGCGGGGGCTCACCTGTGTCGCAGAGGCTGCCGTGCCAGCCCTCCTCACACGTGCACTGCCAGGGCTGCACGCAGAGTCCGTTGACACAGCCGGGGAAGGTCACGCACTGGTCGCACAGGGGGCCCTGCCAGCCGGGCTGGCACCTGGGGTGGGGCGTGGGGGCACAGGTAAAGGGTGCTCTGGCTGCTCTCTGCGGAGCCAGAGCCCTCGTGGGGGAAGGGCTTCTCCAAGCGCCAGGCTGGCGGCGCCCAGGCGCAAGCACCATGACCTGCCCGGAGACGCTCAAGCCGAGGCAGGCTGTGGGGCAGGGGTCCCTGAGGGGCGCGGCAGCAGCGGTCCCACCTAGCCAGGGGCCCCGGCTAGCCCCTTCCCAGAAAGCAGGCAGAAGCAGCGGCTGCCCCCCTTCTCCCCTCACTCCCCACTAGCTTCCCTGGGGGTCCAGAAAACTGCACTACAGCCCAGCAGCCAAGACCACCCCCCACACCCTGACTCCTCAGAATTCTGTCCAGCCCCCCACAAACCTCCTCTGGGGAGCCCCCCGTTACCTGCAAACATTGTCATCCTCGCAGAATCCATTTTGGGGGTGACAGGCTGGGAAGCATTCAGCTCCTGGGGCACAAGAGAGGTTTCACCATCACCCCAAAGGGGCGGGCGTCAAGGCAGAGGCGCGCACCCCTGCCCACCGAGCAGCCCGGCTCTGCTCGGCTCGCAGCAGCCACTGGCTTCAGCTCAGGAAGCGGGGTCCAGCCGGTCCAGCCGGTCCAGCCGCCACTGCCCAGCTCTCCGGGCAGCTGCGCACCTCGCTGCCCCCAAGAAAATACGACAGGGCACGCGCGCGCCAAAGGTCCGGCCGGGATGCGGCTTCCCGGCGCTCAGCGGCCCCTCACACTCGCCCAGGGACTCAGGGGGGCGGCTGGGAGGTTTTCCACCCTGGGACAGCGCAGACAGGTTCACCTGGCCGCCTCACAGGTGAGGCGTCCGGGTTTTCTTTCTAAGGACTCCCAGTTTAGCCAGGCACCGGGGCGAACGCCCGCTCCCCACCCCCGACTCTTCATACTGTAAGACCGGGAGGGCTTGGCTGAATTCTGACACTATTTAGAGATTCTCATACTTTAATTGGCTCTGACTGCGCGCATTGACTTCAACCTGCTCTCCGGCTCTCCAGACAGCCCCCCCAAAGCGCTGGCGCAGTGGGGGCGGCGGCACCGCGGGAGGGGGCAACTTGCTGTCAGAGACGGATGGCCGCTGCAGACAGGAGTGTCGCAGCCCCTC
>NW_004567114.1:2204822-2212060 GCF_000260355.1 Condylura cristata
GGCGTCCCGGAAGCCCGCTCGCGCGCACGGCGCACTCTTGGCTAGACGGGCGCAGGCACCCCGCGCTCGCTTAGCGCACGGTCCCCACCCGGGACGGCTCGCGGGCGCGCTCCCACGAGCCCGCTTCGCGCAAGTCGCGTGAGCCGAAGCGGGGCTGGGCCGCGGCCCCCCAGAGAGACGCCAGGCCACGCTCTGGATGCAGAAGCGCGACAGGAACACCAGGACACTGATCACCAAGGTCCCGAGCACATAAGCCATGGTTCTGCGCGCCGAAGCTCAGGTGCCCACTCTAAAGCCGCAGGCTGCCTGGCAGCACCCAGGCACCGGGAAGCCCAAGCGCCGGGGACCGCTCTGCAGCGCCAAGACCAGGATGAGGCAGAGACGCTTGCGGAGGCACTGCCCCCAGACACACCCTGCACAGGCAACGCTGCAACCCCAACACTTATAGAAACAGCGGGCAGGGCACATGCCCAGTCGCAGGCATGCAGAGGGGCGGGCGGACCCGGGGTTACGAAACCCGAGGCATCCGCAGACGAGTGCCCAGTCTGTCCACCCAGGGACACGTGCCCAGCCACGTGCACACCTGCGCAGCCAACACCACCCGCTCCGGCAGCCACTGGCCAGGAGCTTCCCGGGGTCCCACAGCAAAGCCCGTGCTGCTGCACACATGCACAGCCGTGCCCTGGCGGCCCCCCACAAAAACTCACACAGCACAGACTTCTAGGGACACACTCCCCCAAACGCACGCAGGCAGCCAGCTCACACACCCCCTGGGTGCAGCTGAGTGCCCCGGTGCCCGTGTGGGTGCCTGGGAGCCCGCCGCTGACCAGGGCTCAGGGGCTGGGGGTGCCGGAGGCCCCACCCATCACGGGCCCTTCCTCTCCAGAGCCCCCACCCCGCGGAGAGCCGCTAAGCTGCACTTTGTGGGGCAGCCCCCCCTCCCAGTTTTGCCCCCGTGTGCCAGTAGGCGGGTAGGGGAGTTGGAAGGGGGTTAAAGAAAGCAGCAGCCCCGGGAGCAGCCCCCGCGGCCCTGGCCTGCGAGGGGGTCCTGTGTGCACGCCCCTTGTGCAGAGGGTGCCCACCCGTGCGCCTGGACAGGTCCTCTCTGCCACTCGGAATGCGGCACGGGCAGCCCTGGCCGTTAGCCGGTCTCAGACTCTGGGCTCGAGGACACACTTCCTTCCTCGGCAGGTGTGGGCAGTCAGGCCCGGGGCCCCCAGGCTCACCTGCCCACCAACCCTAAATCGGTGCTTCTAGAACACGGCGGAGTGCGCAGGCCTAGGCGGAGACTGGAGCCGCTGGGCTGGCCCCTGGGTGGCTGCAGGGAAGCCCCCTGTGGAAGGTGTCCCTTTTCTGACTTCCTACAGAAGACCCAGAGCGGGGACACTGGGAACGACCTGGCGGCAGGCTGGGGGCCGGTCACTCAGCAGCCCGGGCTGGACGTCTTGGGCAGCAGGCGCAGACCTGAGGATCCGACTGTCCGCGGCACGGAGAAGCCGCGCCTCCCCTGACCCCTTCCTCTCTTCCCTCAGAGGACCCTGACTTCAGCCTCCAAAATTATCCCGCGCAGCCGGCAGATGGGGAGGGCTGGGTTCCCAGCCAGGCACTGAGGCGGGCGGGGGATCTCGGCCAGGCGCCCGGGGTGAGGCCCCCCCAGGCGGAGTCACGAGGTGAGGTGCAGATTGCATGGGGCGCCCAGGGGGCGAGCCCAGTCGTGCGCCCACCTAGACCCCTCCCTTCCCCAGAGGCCCGTCTTACCCCTGCTGCCCACCCCACATCCAGAAAGGCAGGGGGGCCAAATGTCTCAGGCTCGGGCTCAAAGTCCACCCTCCTGGCCCAAGGCACCTGCTCCGAGTCCCAGCTCCGCGGGCTGTCCGCTTGCCGCAGGGAGCCCCGTTTTCCTGCCTACAAATGGGGGCGTCACACTTGTCCCCTGCAGGAACTTGGGTGTTTTTTTTTTTTTTTGTAAATAGAAAACCACTGTACTTACAAAGCTCGGCCCCTTCCTGCCCCCTCCAACAGCTGCCACTGGCCTCCGCGTTGGCTGGGGGAAGCCGGAGATGGGGGCAGGGTCCTCCCTCCTGCGGCCACCCCTCCCAGACCCCTCCTGTCAGCGGCTGCGGGAGGGGGCTTTCAGGCTGCCTGGACCCTATAAGCCAGGGAGCTTTCTGTTGGTTTGCTCTAGTCTCAATAAAGCATTTGTAAATTCAGGAGACGGGAGATTTCTTTTTAGCAAGCAGCGCCTGAGAACCGGTAGGCAGAAGCCGTGGGGAGGGCGGGTGGTGACTGTCGTGTGCAGGCTTCAAGGCTGCAGAGAAAACATGAAAATGCCAGTCGGGTCCCTCGGGGAGAAGTCAGCACCGTCTGCTGTTTGCAAGCAGCCGGGGAGGGCTGGGGAGCGAGGTTTGGGGGAGTCAGGATGTCACCCCACCGGCCCCTGCCCCCCGCCCTTGGATCACAGGAGGCATGCCCCCACCTCGGGGAAAGCGCCGGGGTCGGTCGCAGGGACAGCTGCTGCGGGCCCAGAGCAAGAACAGGGGTGACGCCCCCCCAGCCCCCGCCTTCTGCCCAGAGGGGCCCCTCGGCTGGGCTCTGCAGGACACAAAGGGGCTGGCCACGGCTGGAAGTTTTCTGAGGAACTAAAGAAATGTCGCCTCACCCTCTGCCCCTCGAGTCCCCTTCTCGAAATGCAGACGGGGGCCTGTCCACCGGGCTGCTTGGCTCTCGGCAAAGACCGAGGAGCTGAGAGCGCGTCTCAGATACGCTGCTGGGTGAGGAGGCAGTGGGGGTGCTTCACCACGACATCTTGCTCAGCAGACCACACCGCCCCAGCTGAGAAGCTCCACGCCTGAGGCTTGGTTTCAGCCTAGACCGGTCGTGGTTTGGGAGGTGTCTGAACGCATCACCACCCACCAACGCAGCCAGAGTGGGACACTGGGACACTCTACACACGGGGAAACTGAGGCCCAGCGAGGCCTCACGGCGCCTCTACTCCCTCCCTCCCCTCCCCTGCTCTAGCCATGGGTCTCCCCCCTCCCTCCAAAGGAGGGCTCTCTGGGCCCAGGCCAGACTGGAGCAAAGGCGCATCCTGCCCAAGAAACCGCCCTCCCAGGCAAGCCCAGGGCCACAGGCTCAGGTGGCTTGGTGCAGACACTGCTCCTGACACCCCAAAGCCAGAGGGTCGAGGACCTCCCTGAACCTCCCCCCCCCCAAGCCCAGGGCCCTCTAGGCAAGGTAGGAGGCTACCTTGCGCCTCCCGGGGCTCCCCCCTTGGGTTAGATGGGGGCTGGGCCTAGGGAGGGCCATCAGCGACGCCTGTGGCGGGCTGGTGCAGACAGCCAGGCCTCTGTCAGAGACGGGGCACCCGGGCGTGGAGACCCCCGTGGTAGACAGGGGAGCTGAGGCAGCCTGGCCCTCCTCAGCCAGCACTGGGAGGAGAGTGGGGAGCCCTTTGCTCTGCTCTCCCTGCCTGGGGACCCGCCAGTCGCTTGGGGCCTCTGGGGGTTCTGCACCACCCCAAAGAGACGCCTGGTGACCACCCAACTGAAGTTCCTCTTTGGAGAGCGAAATTATTCTTTTTCTGCCCAGAGGGGGGGCCCAGGACAGAGGGTGGAGGGAAATGAGGGTACATTTAGGCCGAGAACAGCGCGGTTTGGTTTCAAGTTCAATCAGAGAAGCCTCTTCAGTCTGAAGTGGCTTGCGTGGCTCATCCGCGGGAACGTGGCCGGGGGGCACAGGCTGAGTTCAGCTGCTAGCTGGGGCTGTGGGGTGCGGGGCGAGCCCGCCCCTTGTCCCCAAGTGCCCGCGGCAGGCCTGCTTGTGACGCAGCGGAGAAAGAGCAGAGAGCGGCCCCCAGCCCCGCCGCCGGCGCGGAAGGAAAAATACCGGCGAGGGGGCGTCTGGCTTTGGGGCCACATTTCGTGTTGACTTCTGCGGGGCTCTCCACACCTCTCCCCGAACAGAACCAATTTCTCATCATCGATGGTAAGATTCAAAAATAGATTTCCTGGCTTCTCTCCTCGCGGTTGGAATCGACAGAGACGTCAAGTTCACAAGTCTAATTGTCCGCGTCACCAATCAGATTATCTTCTTAAAGGGCGCCACTGAGTCATGCTGTGTGGTGGGAGCTCCTGGGGTCTCGGGAAAAGTTAATAAGGCCTCTCGCCCCACCCCCACGCCTTGTAGGTAAATCACCCCTAACTGGGAGAAGAAATCAAGACCAGAGGAAAAGGGCCTCTTTCATCAGCAGCCCGGGAGGCACACCTTGGCCCTGCGCAGGAACTGCCTGGCCAGAAATTCCCACAAGTTAATTTTGCATATCGGGGAGGCGCCCCTTTCTCTTTATGTCCCTGACCCGGCGTGGCTAAGCGCCTACTGTGTGCTTAGGCTCTGCTGGGGTCAGGGGAGACCGTGGTGAGGAGCCTCACGGTGGCCCTTCATCTCCGAGAGAACTGGGGGGCTAAAGCTTAGCGAACTTGGGCGCAGGCATGGCAGTATTGGGCAGAGAGACGCGGGAGCTGCTGAGTGTGCAAGAGCAGGGGTGGGGGCTTGGGCTAGTGTGCAGGGAGGCGCAGGCCTTCCGTGGGGCGTGTCGCGTGCCACTGCTGAAAATGAACGTTCAGCGTTTGGGTTTAAAACCCCTTAATGACAGGCCTCCCCCCCCAGTCCCCGTCACCCAGAATCACTCCTGTTAGGAGTCCCTGGCGGGCTAGTTGGGGGGCCGGGAACACTGTCACCATCCAATTATATGGAAAAATTGTTTGGCATTCCCAGACCCCAAACTGACCTACCAAGCAGGAGCACCCCATTTCCGACAGTGGGGGAACCTGTATTCTTGAAGGTGCTGCAGCCTCTCTTGCCCTGACTGTCAGTCCACTGAATGTGAACCCCTTTTCTCACAACCGGGAGGACCCACAAACTCATCCCGCCCAGGTCTGTGTTCCCCACCTCCCCGGAGGGCCGGCCAGTGGCACCCTAGGAGACCCAGGAGAATGGCCCCTCCCTGTGGCCAGTTCCCCAGCCCTGAGCCCCTGCAGGAGGCCTCTGGCCCACCACAGGCGCTAATGGGGGGTCTGCCCCTGCATCCTGACCTTTCTGCAGCTCCTCCGAGTTCAGGTCCCCGGGAGGAGGCTGTGAGGGGCCGGCCGGCTTCTTCCCTGCTGCCCCACAAGTTCAAGGGCCTGAAAACACACAGCTCTCGAGGAATCTAAGATGCTCTCCTGCTATATTTATGCTCTTATTTGTAAAAAAAAAGTATCAACATTTTCATTCAGTCATACTCCAAAGCTGTTTCTGCTACCACATTCCAGGATCCCAGCCTTAGAGCTCACTTGCGAACACAGGCTGCGCCCAGCTCCCTCACCTTGCAGAGCAGGCCGGAGGCCCCGTCCGCGCCCCCCACCCCGGTGCTGGCCCAGACGGCTGCCCACCGGCCGGCCCCCTCCCACGCCCCCGCCGGCCCCAGACGCTTCTTCCCACCTGGCGTGGGTGGGTTCCGCACGTGCATCTGGCCTGGGCTGGGCGGGGGCCGCGGCACACGAGGTGTTTGTGGATTAAGTGAATTAATGAATACATGGATGAGGCACAAAGCGTTCTCTGAGGGTTTCCATGGCCCCCTCGGAAATATCCTGTGTCCTAGCAACTGGCCTCGGCGTGTGACCCTCTCCAGCCCGCCGCCCTCTGGCCACCTCTGATCTCTGGGTTCTGAGGGCTGCTGAGCCCCCAACGGGGCCATCCTGGGGGCGGGCCTCTGGGCTGCCTGGAGCCCCTCGGTCTCTCCCCAGCAGGCCCTCTGAGCTCTGCTACTAGGATGTGCAATGTGGGGTGCAGCTGTGTTCCTACCACAGCCGCCCCCCGAGTCACCCACCCCTGCCCACCTTCCCCAGCGCCTGGCTCCTCTGCTCCGCTCTCCGCGAGCCCGTTCCTATGGTGACGCACTGCACCTCCAGAGGCCCTACCTAGCTCTGCAGCCAAGCTCCAGCCAGAGGTGGGGGCAGAACATCCAGCCCCAGCTGACCTTAGCTCCGCCCACCCACCACCCACAGGGCTGCCTGGTACCCCAACCCTGGTTGATTCTTTTACAGACCTTAATTTGGTGGCTGCACAGAAATGTCCATTCCTTCTCCCTCTCCACCTCTGGGGGCTCCGCTGTTAGCCAGAGCAGGGGCCCAGAGAGGCTGCGCCATTCTCCCTAGGTCACACAGCAAGGCGTCGGCTCGGCAGGACTAGCGTGGAAAGTCGACCGCGGTGGGTGGCCGCAGAAATCCCCAGACCTGTTTAGAGGGGTCCGGCTCAGGCCTGCCCAGAAAGCCCACACACTCAAAACGGGAGAAATCGTGTCACAAACACGCGACGGTGAAGGCTTCACCCTCAGGGAATTAATTGGCTGCATGCTCCACCTGCCGCCTCCTCCAGGCTGGCCTCCGCCCTGGCCCTCTCCTGCGCCCCACCCACGGGAAGCTGCGCTCCACCTGCCTTACTCCAACGTACCCTGGCGCTCCGCTGGGCCCCGCTGCCCACCCGTCTTTCCCTTTGCCACCCCCTCCTGGCAGCTGCCCCCAGGGGGACCGGGCGCCCCCTCCCTCAGCCTCTCCCGCCCCTGGGCACGTGGACCCCCAGACCCGGAGAGCCTCTTTCCCACACCACTACCCCCGCCTGGGAGCTGGCCACCCCTCTCCCACCGAAGATGACGCCAGCGCCAGCCCCAGCTCCCGGGCGGAGCAGGGGTCTGCCCAGACTCTCCCCAGACCCCAGCGGGAGGCAGGCGGAGGGCAGGGAGGAGGGAGCCCCCTCACGCCCGCCCCCAGCCTCCAGGCTGCAGCGCCGGGCACTCAGCAGGCTCCCATTAAGTATTTGTGGACGCGAATTGCACCATCTATCAAGGGATCGATGAGGACGCGTTTGGTGGGGCTGGGGGCACCCCGGGGTGGGAAGTGGTCTTTTAGTGCCCGAACCCTTTTTCCCTGCGAAGGTTCGCTCCAGCCGCAGACGAGTTTCTTTTCAGTGCCTTTCTCCTGCCTCTCTGATGGGCCAATTATTTCTGATTGCATTTTACTTACTTGCCTTCCCACCACGAGCAGCCGGCAACAGCCACAACTACCTGCAGCCAGCAACAGGCCCCAGTGGATCCCGGCTGCGTGCTGGGGTCCCGCTGGTCCTTCTCACCCCCGGCTTTCTCCCTGCTAACTAGGGAAGTCGGGGCCAATCTCACCTTCGCTGTGCTCTCTGTCTTCGCACAA
>NW_004567114.1:2212440-2214631 GCF_000260355.1 Condylura cristata
GGGGCTGGGGCGCCCCACGTGATTCAGGCGGGTCCCAGCAGGAAACAGATGGGGCTCACAAGATGGTGAATTCAGGGGAGCTGAATAAAGGGCTATTTACAGAGATGTGGGCGGGGTATGAGGGAACTGGGGGGTAACAGCAGACCCGGTAACTCCCGGGCCTGGGGAGAAGGGAGCTGTCTGAGCCACAAGCCTGGAGCTGGGCCTGAGGGGCCCTCTCCGCCAGCGGCACAGCGCCAGCGGCCCGCCAGGGGGCAGCGAGCCGGGCAGGGTGCTCTGAGGAGGGCCTCGTGCTGCGCCTCCTTCTCTTCGGGGAAACAGTCTGAGGAGCCCTTGGGGACAGAGCTGAACTTGAGCCCGGCCTCCTGACTGGGACCCAGGCCGCAGGCCGGCCCTCCCCGCCCCGGGGTGCAGGTGCCTGGACCCTTCTGGGCTGCGGTGCCCACGAGAAGCGCCCGAGCCCAGGAGGAGCGGGGCCTGGCGTGGGCAGAGAGCCAGTGGGGCTCGGGGTGTCGGGCAGGTGCCGACCTGGGGCCAGGCCTTTCCTCTCTGGGCCGGTTTGCCCACTGCCTCTCCCTGGCTCTGACTTCTCCCCAGGGCGCACACCCTGTGGCTGGGTGAGGCCTGAGGCCATGTGGCCTGGAGCAGGAGCGGCCAGGAGCCGGGGGGCAGCCCCAGAGCAGGGCAGGAAGCTGAGGGGACGCTGGGCAGGCCGGGCTGAGGCTACGTTTGAGGAACCGCGCCCTGAAGCACAGCAGGCCGGGGTGTGAGACAGCCCGGGGTGCCCCAGAGCCAGGCGGTATGCGGGGAGCACCCCAGGCCACAGCGGCACAGGAGCGGTGGGGAGCAGGGGCGCCCACAGGGGAACAGAGGAAGCTGGGAGGCGGGGCCGGGGCCGGGAGCCCAGGCTCACCTAGCTGCTGCCCGCCGCCTGGACAGGCGTCCCGCCTGTCGCCCACTGGCCACCTGCTTGACACCACACTCACAGAGCCTCCTCTGCACAGGGCCAGGGACCCCGGACCCGGTCGGGGGGGCAAAACCCCCCCCCCTGTGCTGCAGGGACCGGGTGACACAGAAGGGCCACTGAGGCAGGTTGGGGGCGCCTCTAGGGTCAGAGGTCATGACTGCGACCTCGGGGAGACAAGAACTTCAGATGGCAGAGGAGCTTTGTCCGTGCACATATGTGCGCAAGTGGGTGTGTGCGCGCGTGGGCGTGTGCGCGTGGGCACACGCGTGTGCGCGCTCAGCAGGTGTTTGCGGCGGCCATGCAGATGCCAAGGGGGCTGACCGATGACGTGGGTGGGGGCACAGCCTCCCCGGAGCATCCGGGGCGGGGGCAGGCGCCAGCAGACCGCCACTCGGGTGGGCGCGGGCCTTGACCAGGCGTCCGGCGGCGGCCCGGCGCAGCCTGGTCCACACCCGGGACAAGAGAAAGCCACGCGTGGCCCGGGCCCGGGGAGCATGCCACAGCCGCTCACGGCCCGCGCGCACGTTGACGGTGCTTTTGACTTTCAAAGTGGCTTCACGTTGATTTTATTTACTCCTCGGGATCTAGCATTTGTCATGTTCTGCTTTAGATGCCAGCGAGCCACTTTATGCGGGGAAGGCTGTGGGGCCGCAGCGGTCTGATTCTCCTCTGTGTTCCGGCCACGCAGGAAGAGCCCAGCGAGTGTTTGTTGAGCGAATACACGCTGCGGGGTGGGGGCGGGGGGCGCAGAGTGGGATGTAGACGGGTGGGGGATGACTGAAAGGCGGGTGGGTGGACGCTTTGGTACGGGCGCCCTGGGGCGTTCCTGAGCACGGCGTCTCCCACGCGCGGGCTGCTCACTGCCTGCTGGCCCGGTGTCATGGCTCTGCAGTGTGGCCCGCCCACGGAGGCGCTCTTACGCGCTGTGACAGCAGCGAGGCTCTGTTCGATCAGGGTCGGTCACCTCGCACCCCCAAAGAGTCACGGCAGCCCCCCTCCTCTCCACTCCCGCTGAGACAGGAGGTGGGCTGGCGGCTTTGGGCTCTGTGACCCCAAGTCCCAGGCCGGTTGCCTCTGGGACACCCCTGGGGGCCCATCTTTGGGCATAGGGCTTCCCCGGGGCGTCCCCCTGGTGCCCGGGCTGCCCCAGACTGTGGCAGGATGGCCGGCACCTTGCCCTGGCCTCCAAGGCCTGTCCATGAGCAGGACACATGCTGACCGTCA
>NW_004567114.1:2214961-2216395 GCF_000260355.1 Condylura cristata
GCAGCGTCCCCTGCAGGCACCCTGCGCCCCACCATGGGCGTCTGCCTCCTGCCTCCCTCGGCCTGCACAACCCCAGTACCAGCATTTAACTTGGCCCCGCTTTTAATAAGCTTCCGTGTGGGGGAGCAATGAACAACCTGAGCACTTGACTGGGGGACCCACCACAAGGGGCCCCTTCCCACCAGGGCTGGCACCCACCACCACCGAACCATAAGGCCCCCGGCGCTGCAGCAAGGAGCCCCCCACCCGGACTTCCCGACAGCCCGGCCCTGCCACAGATGCTGCCGCCTCCTCCAGGCAGCCCCCCTGCTCCATCCCAACATGAGCGTCACTCTGGCCTGCTCAATGCCAGACCCAGCCCGTCCCCCAGGGCAGCTGCTTCAGCCCTTGGTTTCCCTGTGCCCCTTGTCCGACGGCCCCAGTCCCTGGCAGCCTGGGGGCGCACAGGGGAGTCCGTCCTTCTCCAGTCCTCAGCTTCTACCTCTTCCCTGGGGAGAGGCCCATGGGTTGCTGTGTGCAGACACTGGGGCACCTGCCCCAAGGGACTTGGCGCCCTTTCCTTGCCTGCTCCCCGACTCCTCGCGCTGAGGCTGGGAGCCCTGCAAAGCCTCCCTGGGCTGCCTGGTCATGGACCACCCCCCACCCCGCTGCTCCTCGGCAAGATGACTGTGGGCCGCCGTTCCCACCCAAGGACGGGGTGCTGCTCCCGTTGGGGGAAAAAGCCGCCGCCCCCACCCCCCCACCCCCCGTCGAGGAGTGTCCCACAGAGGTAAACAGTAAGTGCTCAGTAAACGTCAGACCCTGCCGAGGAAGGGAGGTGACCAGGTCTCCCTGGTCACTGTGGATTTTACAGGAAACTGGTGCAGTGACCTCAGGAAGCCCCAAACCCCCAAAATTTCTACTCCCCACATGACTGCTCCAGCCCATTAGCCAGGGACGCCAGTGCCAGCTCCACCCGCCGCGCCCCTGGGTGCTGCAAGGGGGCCGAGGCCCCACCACGAGGCCCCGCACGGGAAGCTGGGAGCCAGGGCCAGACCGGGGTAGCCAGCGCCGCCACTGTGACTGCAAAGTGGGAAAACGCGCTGACCGGGGTGACTGAGCGTCAGGGGTGGGTGCCCCCGGCGGCGCCCTCCCCCCGCAGCCCACGCCCAGCGGCCACGGAGCCTTCTGCCTTGGCCCACTGCTCCGTCTGCTGGAGGGCGCCGGCGGAACTAAGCTCCGCCGCCCGTCAGGACAGAGCCGGCCCGATGTCCCCACCCCGACTCTGAGAACACCTGGGTGACTCTGCCTGGAGAGCAGAGGCGGCACATTTCCGGGTGTGTGGTTAGGCTGATCAGCAAGTCTGGGCACCGTGACCGAGCCCCCGCCCAGATGCTGCTGTGTTCCTTCACGGCGTCCCCGAGCCCGGGCCGGGCGCAGGAGGGGACTGGCCAC
>NW_004567114.1:2218680-2220493 GCF_000260355.1 Condylura cristata
AACCCCCCAGCCTTTCTGCCCCCTCAAAGTGCAGAAAGCCCCCACCTTTGCCCACATTCCCTGGGTGACACGTGTACAGACTTCTCAAATGTAACCACGTTTCGGGCCTCTTTCTGTCTCTCACAGGCAGGGGTTTGGGGCACACAGGGTCACTTCATGTCCCCCAGGTCACCTTGAATAGCATGAGGGACAGTCAGGAGGGAGCCGCTCCGAGGCCCCGGCCGGCCCCCTCCAGTCCCCTGCTGCTGCCAGGGAGGATTGACACCTCAGCATTCCGTGAAGGAGGCAGCCAGGAGGGGTAACAGGCAGGGCCTCTCCCAGCCTAGGGCAGGTGGAGCCACCCAGAGGCGGCGGCTGGTAACTGACGCCGGCTCTCCCCTCCCGGTGCAGCCTGGGGCCAGGCGGCCAGGTGGCCAGGTGAGGCCCGAGGGGGCAGCCCAGGCCGGTCAGGGGCATCTCCACTGCACCCTCAGGCTGTGTCCAGCTCGCCCCAGCTGCGGTCACTGCTGGACCTGCACTCCCTGAGGGCAGGAGGGAGGGAGCCAGCGGCTTCCCACCCCATTAGACTCTGGGTGGGGGCTGAGGACGCTGGTCTTGTGAGGTCCTTTGAAGACCTGGCAGGATTTTGAAAAAGGAAAAGAGCAAAAGTTGTTTTCTTTCTGAAACGAATACATGTCGGTTTCCAGAAGTCTCGGAAGGCTGCAGATAAGACGCGATGCCCCCCCCGCCCCCCCCAGCGGCACTGACGCCTGCACTTCCTCACTTCCTTCCAGTCTTTTTTCTGGTCGCTGCCTTCCGTCTGGCTTTGCAGCCAAGGCTCCCACTGTACCAGTAATCCTGCTCCTCGCTGGCTCCCAAGCAGAAATATTTCCCTGTTTACACAAATTCAACACAGACAGCGTCTCTATGGCAACACAGCAGCCCGCCAGCGGTTTGGCCGCAGTTGGCGGGTCATTTCTTCTCTGGGACATGGTGGGGTCCAGATGCTTCTGCCGGTGAACAGCAGGCCGGCGGGGTGTCCCGGGCGGCGCCGCCGCGCCCACGAGAGTCCAGCCAGCGCTCCAGGAGTCTGCGCACCTGGGACGGCAGGAGTGTCCGGGGCCGGCGGGGTGGGGCGGCTGTTGCAAATAATGAGTGTTTCAGGAAACGCAGACGCACAGGCTCACACGCAGTCACAGCCGGCGCGTCAGGGCGGCCCCCGGCGTGCGAGTCTGCGCAGAGTGCGAGTGGGCGCGCATGTGCGGGCTTGTGCGCGTGGGGCGTGTACGTGGGGGCGGCGCCGTGAGTGTGCGTGCGTGAGGGCGCGTGGAGCGTGCATGTGACGCACAGTGGGAGCGCGCGTGCGCGTGGAGCGTGCGTGCGTGGCTGTATGTGGACTGTACGTGAGCGCGCGTGCGTGCGTGCGTGCGTGCCTGCGTGCCTGCGGATGACGTGAGGGTGTGGGCGTTCGCCGGTGAGCGCGCCCTCGGGGGAGAGACTCTCAGCGGCAGCCGCCTTTCCCCGCACCGTGTTTGGCGGCTGCGCCGGCTGGACCCTGGGGGGGCCCGTGTGCCACGGGGCCCCGCCCGCCGCTCCGTGGCTCTGGGGCCTCCTGGCCACAGGCCTTCTGGCTTGGGGCGTGCCATGGCACCATCTGAGCCCCCTCCCCCAGGACACCTGGGGTGCCCCCGCTGCTCACCGCCTCCCACACCGCACACCTAAGCCCCAGCAGGGCTGTTGCTTTAGTTTCAAAAGGCGCCAGAGTCCAGCCATGTCTTCCCCTCATCCTGCAGCTCAGCCAGCCCCCAGTGCCTTGCTCTTGGCATCTTCCCTA
>NW_004567114.1:2222668-2224919 GCF_000260355.1 Condylura cristata
CAGCTTCCGAGTTGCCTGATGTTCCTCCAAAAAGCTAGCCACAGAGGGAGATCCCTGATCGGACTGGACGTGAGCCCAGAGGGCGCGAAGCAGGGCTCCCATCACAATGGCGGCGGCATCACCCGCCAGCTGAAGGGCACAGCCACCCCGGACACGCGTGGGCGTGGCGGCACAGGCAGCCGTCGCGCCCCAGACGCCATGTCCAGGGTCCAGGCACCCAGGAAGGGAAAACCCGCCCGGCATGGTCAGGCCGGTGCCGCACCTGTCCTGCGCGTGAACAGACTCTCCGCTGTCATTCCCTAAGCAGCCCAGCGTGCCAGCTGCTCGGGGGCCTTCGCGCTGGGCTGGGCATCAGGAGTGACTGAGGTGATGAAATTAGGCCGGGACGAGCCGAGGTCCCGTGCATATGCCCCGTTTCCATGAGGCTCGCGCCTCCCAGGCCGCCAGGGCTGGGGCCTGGGCCCATCCCCACCACCCGAGGATGGCCTGCGGCCACACAGCGGGGCACCACTCAGCCTCAAAAAGGAAGGAAACTGACGCCCGCCAAAACCCAGATGCACCTTGAAAACCTGCCGGACCCAAAGGACAGTCACTGTGGGGCTGGATGGACGCGAGGTGCCCAGAGTGGACGAGCCCATGGAGACGGGCAGGAGAGGGTACGGGCCCAGGGACCTGTGGGCGGTGGGCACAGAGCTGGTGCTGAGGGTGACAGCGTGGGGGGGGGCGGCTCCCCGCTCTTCATGGCCGCCCAGCAGTGCGCTTCGAGTGGTCACAGGTGTGTTGAGGTGCTGCCTGTTTTGGGACAAGATCACACCACCCATAGGCGTCTCCCTCCCTTTCTGAGTCCCCTCCCCCGTGTCTGTGCTGTGTTTGCTGGTGCTTGTACAGGGCAGTGGGACACTCGGCCCTAGGCTGTGTCTCCCTCCCAGGGACGCCTGGTGGTGCCCAAGACTCCACAGGTGGCACGCTGGGGGTGGGCAGGGGGCTGCTGGCATCTGGCGGGTCAGGGCGGGCTGCACAGCATGGCAGTCTGATGGGCAAGAACCATCCGGTGCTCAAAACTGAATCCGGGGGGCCCCAGGTCGTGAAACACAAAGTGTCTCAGAAACACCTGCGTCCTCTGTCACTCTGTCCTGCTAGGGAGGACCCATGTTCTCTTCTTTTTAAAAACATAAATGCGTTCCTTCAGTTTAAAGTTCTAATTACCGCTCCTTACTTAGTAAGGCTCTGCTCGTGAAGGTGAACTGTTTGACATCGTCTAGCGTCACTGACCAATTTAACGTGGCCGACGCCTCAGTGTCGCCCTCTCAGTGATCTGGGGAAGGGTCACACACAGATTTGGTGCGGGCTCTGTAGATGCCTCCTGTCACAACTGTCTTTCTTTTTCTTTTTAGACTTATTTACGCCTATGAGAAGTGGGGTGCAGTCCAGAGGTTCCGGGGTGAGAGGACACCCCAGAGACAGAGTGGGGCAGAACAGGCAGGTCCACTGAAACCCTGCTGCGGGGGCTGTGGGGGACAGGCGGGGTGTGCTGCGCCCCTTGGGCCACTCCCTGGTGGGTGGGCCTCAGGCCGCAGGGGCTGCACACCCCTGCGCCCCGGGGGCCCTTCTGTTTGTTTCTTATTTTTCTGACCCCTGACCCCTCGTCCCCTCAGGAATCCCAGTATGTTATTATCAATGCCCACTGTTGATAATAAGGTCACCTGCTCCGAGGCCTCACTTTACTCACCCATGTGAAATTACCTGGTAGTTGCCTCAGTCGTTCCAGCTTCGCTGCTCGCTCCCGGGTGCGCTTCGTTTTGCTGTAAACGGCGCTACCGTAGCTTCGCGCCCTGGAAGCCGCTGCGTCCTGCACAGGCACCTTGTGATCCTCCCCTGGCGCTGGGCACTCAGGCTGGTCGTCTGTCCTGGCTGTTGTAAATAAGGCTGCAATAAGCCACTGCGGACATAGAAGTTTTGTAATTGATGGTCTTGTATTCTTTGGATCGATAATTCAAAAGTGGAATTGCTGAGTCCCATGTAGTTCACGTTTTAAATTTTTAAAAAATGCATTTATTTTTATTTATTCATTTTTTACATTATTCTTCATTTTGTGCATTTTTTCATCTTGGTTGTAATCCCTGTGGGCTTCCCACCACCAACTCATCCATGTGCCATCATCATAGTCCCATGTGCTCTTCCCACCCCGGTTTTGATCCTATTCCCCACTCCTTCCCCCGCAAAATGTCTCTGGGTTATAGTTGTTCATTAT